>NC_053399.1:81540083-81852583 GCF_905171765.1 Bufo bufo
GTGTGCATACTGCTATATGTGAGGAGGGGGATACATATATGTGTGCATACTGCTATATGTTAGGAGGGGGATACATATATGTGTGTGTGCATACTGCTATATGTGAGGAGGGGGATACATATATGTGTGTGCATACTGCTATATGTGAGGAGGGGGATACATATATGTGTGTGCATACTGCTATATGTGAGGTGGAGGATACATATATGTGTGCATACTGCTATATGTGAGGAGGGGGATACATCTATGTGTGCATACTGCTATATGTGAGGAGGGGGATACATATATGTGTGCATACTGCTATATGTGAGGAGGGGGATACATATATGTGTGCATATTGCTATATGTGAGGAGGATACATATATGTGTGCATACTGCTATATGTGAGGAGGGGGATACATATATGTGTGCATACTGCTATATGTGAGGAGGGGGATACATATATGTGTGCATACTGCTATATGTGAGGAGGAGGATACATATATGTGTGTGCATACTGCTATATGTGAGGAGGGGGATACATATATGTGTGTGAATACTGCTATATGTGAGGAGGGGGGTACATATATGTGTGTGCATACTGCTATATGTGAGGAGGAGGATACATATATATGTGTGCATACTGCTATATGTGAGGAGGGGGATACATATATGTGTGTGCATACTGCTATATGTGAGGAGGGGGGTACATATATATGTGTGCATACTGCTATATGTGAGGAGGGGGATACATATATGTGTGTGCATACTGCTATATGTTAGAAGGGGGATACATATATGTGTGTGCATACTGCTATATGTGAGGAGGGGGATACATATATGTGTGTGCATACTGCTATATGTGAGGAGGGGGATACATATATGTGTGTGCATACTGCTATATGTGAGGAGGGGGATACATATATGTGTGCATACTGCTATATGTGAGGAGGGGGATACATATATGTGTGCATACTGCTATATGTGAGGAGGGGGATACATATATGTGTGCATACTGCTATATGTGAGGAGGGGGATACATATATGTGTGCATACTGCTATATGTGAGGAGGGGGATACATATATGTGTGTATACTGCTATATGTGAGGTGGAGGATACATATATGTGTGCATACTGCTATATGTGAGGAGGGGGATACATATATGTGTGTATACTGCTATATGTGAGGAGGGGGATACATATATGTGTGTGCATACTGCTCAATGTGAGGTGAAGGATACATACATGTGTGCATACTGCTATATGTGAGGTGGAGGATACATATATATGTGTGTGCATACTGCTATATGTGAGGAGGGGGATACATATATGTGTGCATACTGCTATATGTGAGGAGGAGGATACATATATATGTGTGTGCATACTGCTATATGTGAGGTGGAGGATACATATATATGTGTGTGCATGCTGCTATATGTGAGGTGGAGGATACATATATGTGTGTGCATACTGCTATATGTGAGGAGGGGGATACTTATATGTGTGTGCATACTGCTATATGTGAGGAGGGGGATACTTATATGTGTGTGCATACTGCTATATGTGAGGAGGGGGATACATATATATGTATATAGTGCTATATGTGAGGAGGGGGATACATATATGTGTGTGCATACTGCTATATGTGAGGAGGGGGATACTTATATGTGTGCATACTGCTATATGTGAGGAGGGGGATACATATATGTGTGCATACTGCTATATGTGAGGAGGGGGATACATATATGTGTGCATACTGCTATATGTTAGGAGGGGGATACATATATGTGTGTGTGCATACTGCTATATGTGAGGAGGGGGATACATATATGTGTGTGCATACTGCTATATGTGAGGTGGAGGATACATATATGTGTGCATACTGCTATATGTGAGGAGGGGGATACATATATGTGTGCATACTGCTATCTGTGAGGAGGGGGATACATATATGTATGTGCATACTGCTATATGTGAGGAGGGGGATACATATATGTGTGCATACTGCTATATGTGAGGAGGAGGATACATATATGTGTGTGCATACTGCTATATGTGAGGAGGGGGATACATATATGTGTGTGAATACTGCTATATGTGAGGAGGGGGGTACATATATGTGTGTGCATACTGCTATATGTGAGGAGGAGGATACATATATGTGTGCATACTGCTATATGTGAGGAGGGGGATACATATATGTGTGTGCATACTGCTATATGTTAGAAGGGGGATACATATATGTGTGTGTGCATACTGCTATATGTGAGGAGGGGGATACATATATGTGTGCATACTGCTATATGTGAGGAGGGGGATACATATATGTGTGTATACTGCTATATGTGAGGAGGGGGATACATATATGTGTGTGCATACTGCTCAATGTGAGGTGAAGGATACATACATGTGTGCATACTGCTATATGTGAGGAGGGGGATACATATATGTGTGTGTGCATACTGCTATATGTGAGGTGGAGGATACATATATATGTGTGTGCATACTGCTATATGTGAGGAGGAGGATACATATATGTGTGCATACTGCTATATGTGAGGTGGAGGATACATATATATGTGTGTGCATGCTGCTATATGTGAGGTGGAGGATACATATATGTGTGCATACTGCTATATGTGAGGAGGGGGATACATATATGTGTGTATACTGCTATATGTGAGGAGGGGGATACATATATGTGTGTGCATACTGCTATATGTGAGGAGGGGGATACATATATGTGTGCATGCTGCTATATGTGAGGAGGAGGATACATATATGTGTGCATACTGCTATATGTGAGGTGGAGGATACATATATATGTGTGTGCATACTGCTATATGTGAGGAGGGGGATACATATATGTATGTGCATACTGCTATATGTGAGGAGGGGGATACATATATGTGTGCATACTGCTATATGTGAGGTGGAGGATACATATATGTGTGCATACTGCTATATGTGAGGAGAGGGATACATATATGTGTGCATACTGCTATATGTGAGGAGGGGGATACATATATGTGTGCATACTGCTATATGTGAGGAGGGGGATACATATATGTGTGTATACTGCTATATGTGAGGAGGGGGATACATATATGTGTGCATACTGCTATATGTGAGGTGGAGGATACATATATGTGTGCATACTGCTATATGTGAGGAGAGGGATACATATATGTGTGCATACTGCTATATGTGAGGAGGGGGATACATATATGTGTGCATACTGCTATATGTGAGGAGGGGGATACATATATGTATGTGCATACTGCTATATGTGAGGAGGGGGATACATATATGTATGTGCATACTGCTATATGTGAGGAGGGGGATACATATATGTGTGCATACTGCTATATGTGAGGAGGGGGATACATATATGTGTGCATACTGCTATATGTGAGGTGGGGGATACATATATGTGTGTATACTGATATATGTGAGGAGGGGGATACATATATGTATGTGCATACTGCTATATGTGAGGAGGGGGATACATATATGTGTGCATACTGCTATCTGTGAGGAGGGGGATACATATATGTATGTGCATACTGCTATATGTGAGGAGGGGGATACATATATGTGTGCATACTGCTATATGTGAGGTGGAAGATACATATATGTGTGCATACTGCTATATGTGAGGTGGGGGATACATATATGTGTGCATACTGCTATATGTGAGGAGGAGGATACATATATGTGTGCATACTGCTATATGTGAGGAGGGGGATACATATATGTGTGCATACTGCTATATGTGAGGAGGGGGATACATATATGTGTGCATACTGCTATATGTGAGGAGGGGGATACATATATGTGTGCATACTGCTATATGTGAGGAGGGGGATACATATATGTGTGCATACTGCTATATGTGAGGAGGGGGATACATATATGTGTGTGCATACTGCTATATGTGAGGAGGGGGATACATATATGTGTGCATACTGCTATATGTGAGGAGGGGGATACATATATGTGTGCATACTGCTATATGTGAGGAGAGGGATACATATATGTGTGCATACTGCTATATGTGAGGTGGAGGATACATATATATGTGTGTGCATACTGCTATATGTGAGGAGGAGGATACATATATGTGTGTGCATACTGCTCAATGTGAGGTGAAGGATACATACATGTGTGCATACTGCTATATGTGAGGTGGAGGATACATATATATGTGTGTGCATACTGCTATATGTGAGGTGGAGGATACATATATGTGTGCATACTGCTATATGTGAGGTGGAGGATACATATATGTGTGTGCATACTGCTATATGTGAGGAGGGGGATACATATATGTGTGTGCATACTGCTATATGTGAGGTGGAGGATACATATATATGTGTGCATACTGCTATATGTGAGGAGGGGGATACATATATGTGTGTGCATACTGCTATATGTGAGGAGGGGGATACATATATGTGTGTATACTGCTATATGTGAGGAGGGGGATACATATATGTGTGTATACTGCTATATGTGAGGAGGGGGATACATATATGTGTGCATACTGCTATATGTGAGGTGGAAGATACATATATGTGTGCATACTGCTATATGTGAGGAGAGGGATACATATATGTGTGCATACTGCTATATGTGAGGAGGGGGATACATATATGTATGTGCATACTGCTATATGTGAGGAGGGGGATACATATATGTATGTGCATACTGCTATATGTGAGGTGGGGGATACATATATGTGTGCATACTGCTATATGTGAGGAGGAGGATACATATATGTGTGCATACTGCTATATGTGAGGAGGGGGATACATATATGTGTGCATACTGCTATATGTGAGGAGGGGGATACATATATGTGTGCATACTGCTATATGTGAGGAGGGGGATACATATATGTGTGCATACTGCTATATGTGAGGAGGGGGATACATATATGTGTGCATACTGCTATATGTGAGGAGGGGGATACATATATGTGTGTGCATACTGCTATATGTGAGGAGGGGGATACATATATGTGTGTGTGCATACTGCTATATGTGAGGAGGAGGATACATATATGTGTGTGCATACTGCTATATGTGAGGTGGAGGATACATATATGTGTGTGCATACTGCTCAATGTGAGGTGAAGGATACATACATGTGTGCATACTGCTATATGTGAGGTGGAGGATACATATATATGTGTGTGCATACTGCTATATGTGAGGAGGGGGATACATATATGTGTGTGCATACTGCTATATGTGAGGTGGAGGATACATATATGTGTGTGCATACTGCTATATGTGAGGAGGGGGATACATATATGTGTGTGCATACTGCTATATGTGAGGTGGAGGATACATATATATGTGTGCATACTGCTATATGTGAGGAGGGGGATACATATATGTGTGTGCATACTGCTATATGTGAGGAGGGGGATACATATATGTGTGTATACTGCTATATGTGAGGAGGGGGATACATATATGTGTGTATACTGCTATATGTGAGGAGGGGGATACATATACACTGCGTGCAGAATTATTAGGCAAATGAGTATTTTGACCACATCATCCTCTTTATGCATGTTGTCTTACTCCAAGCTGTATAGGCTCGAAAGCCTACTACCAATTAAGCATATTAGGTGATGTGCATCTCTGTAATGAGAAGGGGTGTGGTCTAATGACATCAACACCCTATATTAGGTGTGCATAATTATTAGGCAACTTCCTTTCCTTTGGCAAAATGGGTCAAAAGAAGGACTTGACAGGCTCAGAAAAGTCAAAAATAGTGAGATATCTTGCAGAGGGATGCAGCACTCTTAAAATTGCAAAGCTTCTGAAGCGTGATCATCGAACAATCAAGCGTTTCATTCAAAATAGTCAACAGGGTCGCAAGAAGCGTGTGGAAAAACCAAGGCGCAAAATAACTGCCCATGAACTGAGAAAAGTCAAGCGTGCAGCTGCCAAGATGCCACTTGCCACCAGTTTGGCCATATTTCAGAGCTGCAACATCACTGGAGTGCCCAAAAGCACAAGGTGTGCAATACTCAGAGACATGGCCAAGGTAAGAAAGGCTGAAAGACGACCACCACTGAACAAGACACACAAGCTGAAACGTCAAGACTGGGCCAAGAAATATCTCAAGACTGATTTCTCTAAGGTTTTATGGACTGATGAAATGAGAGCGAGTCTTGATGGGCCAGATGGATGGGCCCGTGGCTGGATTGGTAAAGGGCAGAGAGCTCCAGTCCGACTCAGACGCCAGCAAGGTGGAGGTGGAGTACTGGTTTGGGCTGGTATCATCAAAGATGAGCTTGTGGGGCCTTTTCGGGTTGAGGATGGAGTCAAGCTCAACTCCCAGTCCTACTGCCAGTTTCTGGAAGACACCTTCTTCAAGCAGTGGTACAGGAAGAAGTCTGCATCCTTCAAGAAAAACATGATTTTCATGCAGGACAATGCTCCATCACACGCGTCCAAGTACTCCACAGCATGGCTAGCAAGAAAGGGTATAAAAGAAGAAAATCTAATGACATGGCCTCCTTGTTCACCTGATCTGAACCCCATTGAGAACCTGTGGTCCATCATCAAATGTGAGATTTACCAGGAGGGAAAACAGTACACCTCTCTGAACAGTGTCTAGGAGGCTGTGGTTGCTGCTGCACGCAATGTTGATGGTGAACAGATCAAAACACTGACAGAATCCATGGATGGCAGGCTTTTGAGTGTCCTTGCAAAGAAAGGTGGCTATATTGGTCACTGATTTGTTTTTGTTTTGTTTTTGAATGTCAGAAATGTATATTTGTGAATGTTGAGATGTTATATTGGTTTCACTGGTAAAAATAAATAATTGAAATGGGTATATATTTGTTTTTTGTTAAGTTGCCTAATAATTATGCACAGTAATAGTCACCTGCACACACAGATATCCCTCTAAAATAGCTAAAACTAAAAACAAACTAAAAACTACTTCCAAAAATATTCAGCTTTGATATTAATGAGTTTTTTGGGTTCATTGAGAACATGGTTGTTGTTCAATAATAAAATTAATCCTCAAAAATACAACTTGCCTAATAATTCTGCACTCCCTGTATGTGTGCATACTGCTATATGTGAGGTGGAGGATACATATATGTGTGCATACTGCTATATGTGAGGTGGAGGATACATATATGTGTGTGCATACTGCTATATGTGAGGTGGAGGATACATATATGTGTGTGCATACTGCTATATGTGAGGAGGGGGATACATATATGTGTGCATACTGCTATATGTGAGGAGGGGGATACATATATGTGTGCATGCTGCTATATGTGAGGTGGAGGATACATATATGTGTGCATACTGCTATCTGTGAGGAGGGGGATACATATATGTGTGCATACTGCTATATGTGAGGTGGAGGATACATATATGTGTGCATACTGCTATATGTGAGGTGGAGGATACATACATGTGTGTATACTGCTATATGTGAGGTGGAGGATACATATATGTGTGCATACTGCTATATGTGAGGTGGAGGATACATATATGTGTGTGCATACTGCTATATGTGAGGAGGGGGATACATATATGTGTGCATACTGCTATATGTGAGGAGGGGGATACATATATGTGTGCATACTGCTATATGTGAGGAGGGGGATACATATATGTGTGCATACTGCTATATGTGAGGTGGAGGATACATATATGTGTGCATACTGCTATATGTGAGGTGGAGGATACATATATGTGTGTATACTGCTATATGTGAGGTGGAGGATACATATATATGTATATAGTGCTATATGTGAGGTGGAGGATACATATATGTGTGTGCATACTGCTATATGTGAGGTGGGGGATACATATATGTGTGTATACTGCTATATGTGAGGTGGAGGATACATATATGTGTGTATACTGCTATATGTGAGGTGGAGGATACATATATGTGTGCATACTGCTATATGTGAGGAGGGGGATACATATATATGTGTGCATACTGCTATATGTGAGGTGGAGGATACATATATGTGTGTATACTGATATATGTGAGGTGGAGGATACATATATGTGTGTATACTGATATATGTGAGGTGGAGGATACATATATGTGTGTATACTGATATATGTGAGGAGGGGGATACATATATGTATGTGCATACTGCTATATGTGAGGTGGAGGATACATATATGTGTGTATACTGCTATATGTGAGGTGGAGGATACATATATATGTATATAGTGCTATATGTGAGGTGGAGGATACATATATGTGTGTATACTGCTATATGTGAGGAGGGGGATACATATATGTGTGCATACTGCTATATGTGAGGAGGGGGATACATATATGTGTGTGCATACTGCTATATGTGAGGAGGGGGATACATATATGTGTGTATACTGCTATATGTGAGGAGGGGGATACATATATGTGTGTATACTGCTATATGTGAGGAGGGGGATACATATATGTGTGCATACTGCTATATGTGAGGAGGGGGATACATATATGTGTGTATACTGATATATGTGAGGTGGAGGATACATATATGTGTGTATACTGCTATATGTGAGGTGGAGGATACATATATGTGTGTGCATACTGCTATATGTGAGGTGGAGGATACATATATATGTATATAGTGCTATATGTGAGGAGGGGGATACATATATGTGTGTGCATACTGCTCAATGTGAGGTGGAGGATACATATATGTGTGTATACTGCTATATGTGAGGAGGGGGATACATATATGTGTGTGCATACTGCTATATGTGAGGTGGAGGATACATACATGTGTGTATACTGATATATGTGAGGTGGAGGATACATATATGTGTGTATACTGCTATATGTGAGGTGGAGGATACATATATGTGTGTATACTGCTATATGTGAGGTGGAGGATACATATATGTGTGCATACTGCTATATGTGAGGAGGGGGATACATATATGTGTGCATACTGCTATATGTGAGGAGGGGGATACATATATGTGTGCATACTGCTATATGTGAGGAGGGGGATACATATATGTGTGCATACTGCTATATGTGAGGAGGGGGATACATATATGTGTGTGCATACTGCTATATGTGAGGTGGAGGATACATATATGTGTGTATACTGCTATATGTGAGGTGGAGGATACATATATATGTATATAGTGCTATATGTGAGGAGGGGGATACATATATGTGTGTGCATACTGCTATATGTGAGGTGGAGGATACATATATATGTATATAGTGCTATATGTGAGGAGGGGGATACATATATGTGTGCATACTGCTATATGTGAGGTGGAGGATACATATATGTGTGTATACTGCTATATGTGAGGAGGGGGATACATATATGTGTGTGCATACTGCTATATGTGAGGAGGGGGATACATATATGTGTGCATACTGCTATATGTGAGGAGGGGGATACATATATGTGTGTGCATACTGCTATATGTGAGGAGGGGGATACATATATGTGTGCATACTGCTATATGTGAGGAGGGGGATACATATATGTGTGCATACTGCTATATGTGAGGAGGGGGATACATATATGTGTGTGAATACTGCTATATGTGAGGAGGGGGATACATATATGTGTGCATACTGCTATATGTGAGGAGGGGGATACATATATGTGTGCATACTGCTATATGTGAGGAGGGGGATACATATATGTGTGTGCATACTGCTATATGTGAGGAGGGGGATACATATATGTGTGCATACTGCTATATGTGAGGAGGGGGATACATATATGTGTGTGCATACTGCTATATGTGAGGTGGAGGATACATATATGTGTGTATACTGCTATATGTGAGGTGGAGGATACATATATGTGTGCATACTGCTATATGTGAGGAGGGGGATACATATATGTGTGCATACTGCTATATGTGAGGAGGGGGATACATATATGTGTGCATACTGCTATATGTGAGGAGGGGGATACATATATGTGTGTGCATACTGCTATATGTGAGGTGGAGGATACATATATGTGTGTATACTGCTATATGTGAGGTGGAGGATACATATATATGTATATAGTGCTATATGTCAGGAGGGGGATACATATATGTGTGCATACTGCTATATGTGAGGTGGAGGATACATATATGTGTGTATACTGCTATATGTGAGGAGGGGGATACATATATGTGTGTGCATACTGCTATATGTGAGGAGGGGGATACATATATGTGTGCATACTGCTATATGTGAGGAGGGGGATACATATATGTGTGTGCATACTGCTATATGTGAGGAGGGGGATACATATATGTGTGTGAATACTGCTATATGTGAGGAGGGGGATACATATATGTGTGCATACTGCTATATGTGAGGAGGGGGATACATATATGTGTGTGCATACTGCTATATGTGAGGAGGGGGATACATATATGTGTGCATACTGATATACTGATACTTTGGAGAGAGTTCAGAGAAGAGCTACTAAACTAGTACATGGATTGCAGGATAAAACTTACCAGGAAAGGTTAAAGGACCTTAACATGTATAGCTTGGAAGAAAGACGAGACAGAGGGGATATGATAGAAACTGCTAAATACATAAAGGGAATCAACAAGGTAAAAGGAGAGAGAAGATTTAAAAGAAGAAAAACTGCTACAAGAGGGCATCGTTGTAAATTAGACGGGCAAAGGTTTAAAAGTAACATCAGGAAGTATTACTTTACTGAGAGAGTAGTGGATGCATCTGAGTTCCAAGCCCTAAAAAATTTAGAGAAGAATAAAAGTCTAATTATTAAACAATCTGACCAGGGTGGCAACTTGGTACTCCTGGATCACCCCAAGTATCAACAAATGTGTTTGACATTATTAAATGATAAAAACAGCTATAAAAAAATCCCCTCAGATCCCACTGAGATTTTCCTTGCAGACCTGACCAAAATTTTGGTTTAGGGCTTACAACAGGGATTCATCAATAAAACAGAATTTGAGTACTTACTTCCAAAAGCCCCTCAAACCGCAACCTTTTATTGCCGACCCAAGATACATAAAGGGGTACATCCCCTTAGGGGTCGTCCAATCGTATCCGGTATTGATTCCCTGACACACCATAGTGGAATCTATCTTGACAAGGTACTTTGAGACTTTGTCTGGACATTACCATCTTTTACTAGGGATACGATGGACTTCCTTCGTAAAATAGAAACCTTAACTATTAACCCCAACAGTGTCTTGGCTAGCATTGACGTAGAATCGCTCTGTACGTCTATTCCGCATGATTGAGGAATTGGAGCTACTACTTATTTTTTAAATACCAGAGGGATTCATCTTACGTCTCCTGGAATATACTTTAACCCATAACTTTTTCCTATTTTATGGCTCTTTCTACCACCAGCTCAGGGGGACGGCGATGGGGAATTCATGTGCCCCTACTTACGCTAACCTCCTCCTGGGATGGTGGGAGGATAAATACGTCTTCCCAGATCAGCACCAATGGTGGAATGACAACATCGCCTTTTGGACTCGTTATATTGACGACGTTTTTTTCTGATCTGGGAGGGCAGTATACCTGCTTTTCATAAGTTCATTAATATCTTAAACCAAAATTATATTGGTCTGAGCTTCACCTTTGAAACTCAGACTGAACAAATTACGTTCCTCGATGTGGTTGTGAGAAAAACCGAGGGGACGCTCAGCACGTCGGTACACCGACAGCATCCTTCACTGGAATAGTCACCATCCTACCCATAGAAATGAATGGAGGGCGGCTGTGCATGCGCAGTGTGCCCTCCGTTCATTTCCCTGCTCCGTTCTCATTATAGGTGCGGGTCCCGCACCTATCAGACTATGGGGGCATATCCTAGCGATATGCCGCCATTGTATGAGATGGGAATACCCCTTTAAGCTCAGATTTGTTGACACCGTTGCATATCAGAAAAATGTGGTAGAGGGGCTTCATAAATATGGTGTTCAGCCCAAACACCATATTTTCAATGGTTCAGATTGGGGGCATGTTGGTTACATTTTGGGCAATTTTTCATGACAAAAATTTGATTCACAAGATGGGTCATACAAACGCACTACAAATGCATCTTTAATCATCTCCAAAAATCCCTGCCTAATCTTATCAGTGGGGAGCGGAGAGCAGTTCACAGGGTTCATGGTTGCCATCACCCTGCCCTCTGTGACCCTGCCCATGTAGCCCTTCTAGCTGCTGGCTTGTGCATTGCACCATATATTCTGTGTATTAGGGGGGAGGGGTAGACTGTAGGTAAGGCCGCGCTTCTGCAAATAACATGTTTTGCAATAAATGACGGTGTGCAGATATCATATATTATTTCTGTCTTAGCAGAGGGTGAACACGGACAGATTGTTCCAGGCCCGCAGCTGTTTTTTTGACTCCAGCCTCCCAGAAGAGACGACGGTGCAGATCAACAACATGATTCAAGCCTACAGATCAGCAGCCATAATTAGCAATCCTATTTAAAGCCTACATGTAGAAGCATGACTGTGCATTCTGAAGTGGTAAATAAGGATGTCTTACTTCTCCCCGGGGGGAAGGAGTCTTCATTTTATTTCATTTTATTTGGCAGGTTGGATTGACCTCTGATCCACCAGCTTTCACAGGACAGTTAAGTGAGTTACTGGTTAATGGTCCTACTTGGTAAAATAGCAAAGGTTCTTGCATTATTTAACTCATTGGCACATTCCATCATATAGTCACAACACCAGGCTGCCAAGTGGTATGGTGCAGGCACAGGACAGTGGGGGTCCTCTATGTGCCACCATTAGAGATGGCCAGTTCGCAGTGTTCGCCAGCAAACACATGCGATCTGCCATCTTAACTGACAAGTCCGGCGAGGCACCTGTGCCTGTGCGTGAGCCGGTCTGAAATGAAATGCGGTCTCCGGGAGCAGGCAGTTCCGAGAAGAACTGGCCACCATCAAAGGGGGAGAGTGACCTGTCACCCCATCAGTACTCTGCCAGGTCTGTCACCTTTGTACTGATTATGTTATTGATTTGAATAAAAATGAGATTTTTTATCGCTATACATCCTCGCTCTTTTCTTTTGTATAGCTTGTAGTTTGTTGAGGAGTTTGGTATCGCAATTTGGGTTGTTGTAGGTTATAACTCCTGTTAGGCCCTGCCAGAGGCAGAAGCTAATAGGATGACTGTCAGTATTACACAGATGTACTGGACTGCATTATAACAGCCAAGTTCCCTATAACTTGTGCCACTTTCTGTCTTTAGGAATAATAAATTGGTCAGAAACAGACTACAGATACCACCACGGGACCATGCCCCCCTCCTGATCAACCCACACACATTTCTCAGTACTGAAAAGCCCAAGGAGGGACAATCAGTCATACGTGTAGCACACTGCAGCAATTTTTTTTTACACTGAGCCACACCTCTAGCTCCAACCACGCAATATTTATCACCCCTTAATAGTACCCACCTCAAAATAGAAAGCCCCTTTTAATGTCCTCACACAATAGTTGGGACTTGTGGTTCATGGTGTGAAAGCTCCATTTTTCCTGCACTGTTGAAATGTAGAATGTTTCCTTAGTGCCCTCCTTTCAATAGTGCTAATCACAAAAAGTGTTGCCCCCTTAGTGACCCCTCACAATAGCAAATCAGCTATAGTTTTAATAAAATAATATAATAAGTAATAATAAAGTAATACCTAGCCCCGTTCCCCCAATGAATGGAGCGCATCATCCCTCGGCCTACAGTTTGTTCTCTCCGGCTGAACTCATCAGTCACTGCTTCGCTTCTGCCTATGGGAAAAAGCACCGGCCTGTGAGTAGTGGGCCAGGGAGCTGACGACTGCCTGCTTCATCATTATATTCACTGTATCTGTGTCCTCAAGATGCAGATACAGTTGAAATCAGGACATGTTGCAGCCTTGCCAAAACTGCGGGACAGCCATCGAAACTCCCGAGGCATGCAAATAATAGCACAAAATTGTTCCATGATTTGTGACTGTTCTAGGCCATAAAACTGCTGCAAACCGCTTGAAATTCTCCCCTAATTCCTTCAGTCCCAGATAAAAGACCATCCAAAACAGCAGAAAGGTCTTTCCAAGATTACCTAGTCCTCCGGAGGTGGTAAATCCGGTTCCCAGAAGATGAAGAAGCCAGCACAGGTACAGTAAATATAGGTTTTAACAGATCCCTTCCTCTACTTTATTCTTGTGCTTAATCTGTATTATTTGACACTACAGTATAAACAATATCTGCCATTCTGCTGCATTCAGCTCCCGATGAAGAGCTTTATATTTCCATAGAATTATTAGGACTGAGCTCCAAGTCCTCACTCCTTGCTGAGAGTCCAGGACACCAGGGGGAAAAAGTTCTGTACTCCTGCTTAAAGAGAGGGATATGATCTAAGGGTGCCAGGGGTTTGCCATTGCAGCCCGGGACCTAACAACGCTATGTACAGATACTGTGGGGACTCGCTCTGGTAGCTAGGACTAGCGGATGCAGTATAGAGGCAAAGTACACAGTTCTTGAATCAAACAGCGGTGTTTATTCACACATTGGTGTATAACAAAACGCAGGTGGCTTGGTGTTTGTTCACACACAAGGAAAGTCTATAAACAATAAAAGTCACCTTTTCTCCTGGGTGTTAATTCACATCCTGTTAGCAGTTCTGCCTCATCAAGTCCATAGGCGGCCTGTTCGCCTTTAGAGGGGCCTGAGTCCTCTAGCCCGGGTCAAACCTCAAATCCCAGCACAGCCCTCAGTTCACAGCACACAGACTCCTGAGCTCCACTGTCAGAGGGAGGTAAATCCACCACACCTGGCAGTGCTGGCTGGTTTTTATGCCTGGCAAAACCCGGCCAGGAACATGGGGAGTAGTCACCCACCCAGCACTTTGACTACTCCTAGTAAGCTATGACAGCCATGCTAAATCTCAAGGTGTCAATTAGCAATAGCTGCTGCTGACACATAAAATACCGAAGCCAGGAACCTCGGTGACACATACCTTTCATCCACGATGATTCCAGGTACCTTCTTACAATACTTAAAGTGTAACTGTCATGTTTTCATTTAAAAAAAATCTATTTTAGCATATGTTACTGCTGCAGCAGCATTATACATAAAGCAATCTTTTAGTTTCTTCACATACCACTGTTTTCCTTGAGTTTTTCCCTTAGTTACGGCTGTTTTAACCTCTACAATATCAGGATCTTCTGAAGATGGCTCCTCTGCCAGTTCTCTGAGGCCAAAACTGCTTTCCCTCACTTCTCATACACACTTGCTGTAGCCAGCAGCTTCCTGGCAGCCAATCAGATTGGATTACTGAGAGACACGCCTCCTCACTCTGAAGCCTAATGCAGGCATGTAGTGTGAAGGACCGCCCCTCCGTCTTCCTGTCTCCTTAGCCGGAGACAGACAAGCCATAGCAACGGTCTTTTAAGGAAGCAGTGGAAAGGGACAGAGGACATTAATGAAATCTGTTATTATAAGGTAATTACAGATGTTTGGACAATCAGACTATCTCAGGTATACATGCCTAGCTCTAATAAACTAGCACATAAAAAAATATGACAGTTACACTTTAAGAACAAAAGGAAGATGTGGGAGGCGCAACAATGTGTAAATCTGTCATCACAATCCCCATTAGGCCTAATGATAAAAGCTGCTTACCAGAGGACAGGGAATCGCTCACATATATAGCCAAAACAAGCAGTCCTTATCTGCCCAGAGCTCTGAAGGCCAGATGAATCCAAGTGGTAAAACTGACTGAAAAATAAATCACGAGGCGCTGCTATTTAGGACTAAAAATTATTTATTAAAGCAACATAGGTTACAAAACAATAAAACAGGGGGGTCCTAAAATGTGACGTGTTTTGAAGATGGTCCATCTTCTTCCAGTGCGCTAGACGGCACACATATCCGTATACTGAAACCTCCACGTTCTGGTTTGTGTTTTTTTAATTATAAGAAATATTTTTCTGTTATATTAATTGCAGATGCTCATTATCGCTCTGTGTGTGTGGACATCGGGGCCTATGGCAAAAGTAAGGATTCTCAAGGGATGCAAAGTATATGTATAAGTATATTTTGACTTTTCTCAGCCAAGACCATCCCCAGGTCAACGCAACGGAACCGAGTCTTCCACCTGTACTTAGGAGGATGAAAATACTGTATTTGATTTTCTAAAATCGGTGTTGCTTTTTTGTAATGTCAAAAAGACCTTTGGATTTTTGCCATCGTTTATGATTCACGCATATTCAATTTTTAAACAATCACCTACTTCATTGCAGTTTATTGATGCAACATTGGCAGATTTACCTTTTTTGCAGATTAATAACTACATAATTGATTATTTGCACTCTTGCTTCTAGTTAGAATGCTTTTTTTAATGTTAAGGTTATTTTTTCCAAAAATAAAAATATACACTATTCTGTATAAACTCGAAACATACTGGAGAGGGACTCTTTCTGATGTGTCAGGTTGAAGGAGGGCACTAAGAAAGGGACCAGTATGCAGGAGGAGGGTGTGTGTGCAGGGTGGAGGATTCTGAGAGGGCAGGAAGATTTATGGGAGCAATTGCAAACGGATCCGTCCCCCATTGACTTTCAATGTAAAGTCAGGAGTCCCTATTAATATACCATCGGATCTGAGTTTTCTCCAATCCGATGGTATATTTTAACTTGAAGCGTCCCCATCACCATGGGAACGCCTCTATGTTAGAATATACCAGCAGATTTGAGTTAGATCGTCAAAACTCAGATCCGACAGTATATTCTAACACAGAGGCCTTCCTATAGTGATGGGGATGCTTCTAGTTAGAATATACTGAGAACTGTGTACATGACTGCCCCCTGCTGCCTGGCAGCACCCGATCTCTTACAGGGGGCTGTGATCCGCATAATTAACCCCTCAGGTGCTGCACCTGAGGGCTTAATTGTGCATATCATAGCCCCCTATAAGAGATCAGGGGCTGCCAGGCAGCAGGGGGCAGACCCCCCTCCCTCCCCAGTTTGAATATCATTGGTGGCCAGTGTGCGGCCTCCCCCGGCCCCCCCCTCCCTCTATTGTAATATCATTGGTGGCCAGTGTGCGGCCTCCCCCGCCCCCCCCTCCCTCTATTGTAATATCATTGGTGGCCAGTGTGCGGCCTCCGTCGGCCCCCCTCCCTCCCTTTATTGTAATATTATTGGTGGCCAGTGTGCGGCCTCCCCCGCCCCCCCCCCTCCCTCTATTGTAAAATCATTAGTGGCCAGTGTGCGGCCTCCCCTCTCCCCCACCCCCTGCCCGATCATTGGTGGCAGCGGAGAGTTCCGATCGGTATCTATGGCAACCAGGACGCTACTGCAGGCCTGGTTGCCATGGTTACTTAGCAATATTACAATATTAGAAGCATCATACTTACCTGCTGCGCTGTCTGTGACCGGCCGGGAGCTCCTCCTACTGGTAAGTGACAGATCATTAAGCAATACGCCGCACAGACCTGTCACTTACCAGTAGGAGGAGCTCCCGGCCGGTCACAGACAGCGCAGCAGGTAAGTATGATGCTTCTAATATTGTAATATTGCTAAGTAACCATGGCAACCAGGCCTGCAGTAGCGTCCTGGTTGCCATGGTTACCGATCGGAGCCCCAGTGATTAAACTGGGACTCCAAACGGAACTCTCCGCTGCCACCAATGATTGGGAGAGGGGAGGCCGCACACTGGCCACCAAGGATAATACAATAGAGGGAGGGAGGGGGGGCCGGGGGAGGCCGCACACTGGCCACCAATGATAATACAATAGAGGGAGGGATGGGGGCCGGGGGGGGGGCGCACACTGGCCACCAATGATAATACAATAGAGGGAGGGGGGCGGGGGAGGCCGCACACTGGCCACCAATGATATTAAAATAAAGGGAGGTAGGGGAGCCGACGGAGGCCGCACACTGGCCACCAATGATATTACAATAGAGGGAGGGAGGGGGGGCCGGGGGAGGCCGCACACTGGACACCAATGATATTACAATAGAAGGAGAGAGGGGGGCCGGGGGAGGCCGCACACTGGCCACCAATTATATTACAATAGAGGGAGGGGGGGCCGCACACTGGCCACCAATGATATTGAAACTGGGGAGGGAGGGGGGTCTGCTGCCTGGCAGCCCCTGATCTCTTACAGGGGGCTATGATACGCACAATTAACCCCTTCAGGTGCGGCACCTGAAGGGTTAATTGTGCTGATCACAGCCCCCTGTAAAAGATCGGGTGCTGCCAGGCAGCAGGGGGCAGTCATGTACACAGTTCGTAGTAAATTCTAACTTGAAGCGTCCCCATCACCATGGGAACGCCTCTGTGTTAGAATATACTGTCGGATCTGAGTTTCACGATGTAACTCAAATCCGATGGTATATTCTAACATAGAGGCGTTCCCATGGTGATGGGGACGCTTCAAGTTAAATTATACCATCGGATTGGAGAAAACTCCGATCCTATGGTATATTAACTCCTGACTTTACATTGAAAGTCAATGGGGGACGGATCCGTTTGCAATTGCACCATATTGTGTCAACGTCAAACGGATCCGTCCACATTGACTTGCATTGTAATTCAGGACGGATCCGTTTGGCTCCGCACGGCCAGGCGGACACCAAAACGACTTTTTTTTCATGTCCGTGGATCCTCCAAAAATCAAGGAAGACCCACGGACGAAAAAACGGTCACAGATCACGGAAAAACGGAACCCGTTTTTGCAGACCGCGAAAAAAAAACGGTCGTGTGCATGAGGCCTTAAGCTAAGTCCTTCTCCTTCCCTTTTGTTGTGTGTTCTGGCTAGGCCTCAGGAAGACACTGGTTCCTGCACCTAGCGCTAGGAACCGGTCGTCTTATCTCCAGCTCCCTAGCTGAGGGTTTGTTACAGTTTCAGCAGGGCTTAGGTTCCAGCGCATGAGCACTTCCACCTTAAGGATTTGCTCATGTTGTCAGCAGTCAGGGAAAGGCTCAGGGATTGTCAGGTGTGACCTTTCCCTGTTCCCTAGCTTTGGGGCCTAGTCTGTTGTTTTGTTGCTTTTGTTGAATTTGGTTTGCTTCCCTTCCCTCACCTACCGTGGCACCCCCCTCCCCCTCCCAAATTTATACAAAGAGGTGGCAATTTTTTTTTTACACTAAACCCAATGCATGGCTACACTAACCCAGTCCTAATAAAATCTGGTCCTACCTCATCCAATACAAAGTTTTATGCGAATCGACTTCGGATGTTTCATCCGAAGTCGATTCACTCATCCCTAGTGACTGCCCCTGTGAAATCCTCAGAAGGGGTTGGCTGTGCTGGCCTGTAAGGCCTCATGCACACGACCGTATGTATTGTGCGGTCTGCAAAAAACGGATCCGCAAAAAATACGTATGACGTCCGTGTGCATTCCATATTCCATATGAGGCGCCCAAACAGAACAGCTGGCCCCAATAGAAAAGTCCTGTCCTTGTCTGTAATGCGGATAATAATAGGACATGTTCTAATTTTTCGCGGAGCGGAAATATGGACATACGGAAAGAAAATACGTTCGTGTGCATGAGGCCTAAGACTGAGCCATGCCAATGTATACAAGGGTAATCTAGGACATTTCCCCTAAATGTTACTACCCAGTACTGATACCCCCCTCACAGTAATTAAGCCCACCTTGTGGCCCCTTCACAATAGTTATGTCCTCCTTGTGGCCCCTTCACAATAGTTATGTCCTCCTTGTGGCCCCTCACAGCAGTTATGCCTACCTTTGTTACTGTCACAGTAGTTATGCCCACTTTTGTGCCCCCTCACAGTAGTTATGCCCGATTAGGTGCCACCTCACAGTAGTTATGCCCGATTAGGTGCCACCTCACAGTAGTTATGCCAGATTAGGTGCCCCCTCACAGTAGTTATGGCAGATTAGGTGCCCCCTCACAGTAGTTATGCCAGATTAGGTGCCCCCTCACAGTAGTTATGCCAGATTAGGTGCCCCCTCACAGTAGTTATGCCAGATTAGGTGCCCCCTCACAGTAGTTATGCCAGATTAGGTGCCACCTCACAGTAGTTATGCCAGATTAGGTGCCACCTCACAGAAGTTATGCCTGGTTAGGTGCCACTTCAAAGTAGTTATGCCTGATTAGGTGCCCCCTCAAAGTAGTTATGCCAGATTAGGTGCCCCCTCAAAGTAGCTATGCCTGATTAGGTGCCCCCTCACAGTAGTTATGCCTGATTAGGTGCCCCCTCACAGTAGTTATGCCTGATTAGGTGCCACCTCAAAGTAGTTATGCCTGATTAGGTGCCACCTCAAAGTAGTTATGCCCGATTAGGTGCCACCTCACAGTAGTTATGCCCGATTAGGTGCCACCTCACAGTAGTTATGCCAGATTAGGTGCCCCCTCACAGTAGTTATGCCAGATTAGGTGCCCCCTCACAGTAGTTATGCCAGATTAGGTGCCCCCTCACAGTAGTTATGCCAGATTAGGTGCCACCTCACAGTAGTTATGCCAGATTAGGTGCCACCTCACAGAAGTTATGCCTGGTTAGGTGCCACTTCAAAGTAGTTATGCCTGATTAGGTGCCCCCTCAAAGTAGTTATGCCAGATTAGGTGCCCCCTCAAAGTAGTTATGCCTGATTAGGTGCCCCCTCACAGTAGTTATGCCTGATTAGGTGCCCCCTCACAGTAGTTATGCCTGATTAGGTGCCACCTCAAAGTAGTTATGCCTGATTAGGTGCCACCTCAAAGTAGTTATGCCCGGTTAGGTACCACCTCACAGTAGTTATGCCAGATTAGGTGCCCCCTCACTCTAGTTGTGGCCCCCCTTTTGCCTCCAGTCTGCAGCTTTATGCAAGAAAAAAAACCACATACTTACCCTCTTCCCTGATGACGCGCTCCCACACTCCCATCGTGCTGCTGGCTGTGCTGGAGGCCGATTCCCGAGCTTTCAGCGCTCCTCCCAGAGCCAGCAGCGCGATGTGCGGCCAGCAGGGGGAGCGCCGGAGCTCAGACTGGCCTCTGTGCCCCCCTGCCTCTGCACCCTTCCTTGCCTCCGTGCCCGGGTGCATATTATACATCTTTGAAGAGCACTCTGATGGGGCCTGGCATTGTCACTGTACTTCATGCTGGGCCCCGTCAGAGCGGTCCCGTTACATGTGAGTGCAGCGGGACCCCTCCCCCCACCGGGCCCTGTTGTGGTCACTCCCTCTGCGACCGCGATTGTTACGCCCCTGGATAGGAGTGGGATGGGGGATAGGATGTTCATGGCAGATAGGAGTGGGAAGGTGGATAAGCTGTTCATGGAGGACAGGATCTGGATGGGAGATAGGAGTGGGATGGGGGAATGGTTGATGAAGGGTGAGGGGATTATTTATGGGTTTGGGAATGGGAGTGAGGCAGGTGTCTACAGAATGCACTGATCAGTGCCAACTTGAACTCATAACCCTGCTTGGGGTCATTCGGTCCATTCCTGGAGATAGCATTAGGAGGAAACTCTGATTAGGAGTAAGTGGATACGGCCACCCTGCCCCCTCCAGCTGCCGGATCGCAGCAAGAAGCCCTTATTCTCTCATAATGTTTGCTAGATCATGTACCTCCCTACGATTTCTCCTACCATCTTAGTCTTCTACCAACTACAGCCCCATTCTCTTGAATGAATTGTCTGACTGATTTGGTGGGGGCGGAGGTGCTTGGTAGGGGACCTTGTGTTTCTCCGGGCAGGATTATGAACAGTAGAGGGCTCTGCGATAGGTTCCGAGATATAGGGGGTCATTTATAAACAGATATATGCCACTCTTGTGGCGTATATCTGGCGCAGATTCTGTTACACACCATGTTGCGGCAGAATCTGCAACTTCTTCCCTGTTCACTCCAGGTCTAAAAAAAAGGAAGCAGTATGGGTGACCTGACCACCAGTATGGCACTCCTGGGCTATCTCCCACATGGTTGGCAGACCCTCTTCCAATAAGTCCCAGTGGGCTGACTGCTACTGCAACCGTGCTGGCGATTTCCCCAGTGAGTCTGTGTCAGTCCAGCAGTTATAGCAACGGACTGACTGCTGCCTGTACCACAAATATAGGCTGAAATGAGTGACCATCGCTGGGTGCCCCTGTCTAACCATGAGCTGAGACATGGGGTCAGGATTGGGAATAGATCAGGGAGACTAATTTTGAAAACTATTGCTGTGCTGTGCAAGTCAATAGAATCACAGACTGGATCCGACATCCCCTGCACAAACTATGGGTTAAAATAGAGGAACATTTGACCTCCTTCCCCCTTTGATTACTGATTTATCCAAAATTCTCCTAGTTATAAACCCCCGGAGTTGACGAACACCTTAACTAAAGCTACATATTCAATATGGATAAGAGCTGGCTTAGTAACATCTATAGCCCATTCTCCTTCACCTTATTCTTATAAATGACGTTACAACCTCTCTCAACGGTTCCCGGAATGCTACGGTCCCTCACTGCCTGCTAACCAAAGACCGCCCTATCTCTGCTCTTCTAAATACCGAGTCTCTGCCACCGGTTGCTGAACTATGTACCTTCTTTGAGGTGCCCTCTCTATCTATCCTAATGTCCCAGAGAATTTTGAAGTTTTTACGAGGAATTATAATTTCCCCTAATTACGACAGACCTCTCACGTGGAAACACTAATATCTCAACAATGACAACCTAGGAAGGTTACATCTCTTATATATGTACGATTACCTCTCTCACTAATTCAGCTGACAGTGTGGCCTTTCTTAAAGGGTGGGAGACGGACTTAAAGGTGTCCTTCACGCCATACCAAATAGCTGCTATACTCAAATCTCCCAAGATAGTATCCAGATATAAAACCCTTTCTAGATGGCACCTCACTCCTCGCAAAATTGCACACTATGATCCTTCATACTCAAGCACATGGAGATGTGGAGATTACTTGCACATGTGGTGGGTATGCTCAATTGTACAGCCTTTTTGGATAGGGGTGTTGGATACTGCTAATACCATATGTGAGCTGTCACAGCTCGTCCTCCTCCTTTTCCCTCCCTCTCTGCCCCGCGTGTCCCTCGCTAGGCTTTTGTTGTCAGCGGCTAGGTTCCTCATCTCCAAATATTGGCGTCCAAACCACATCATCTCTCTTACTGAATGGACCCACAGAGCAGACCCAATTTATAGGATGGAGGAACTAGCACATTGGGAGTACAGCAAGATAGGAACATTTTGGAAGCTATGGCTCCCCTGGATTACCTATAGAGGTGATTCGGATGACCCGTCTAGATAGACACCAATTTCTGATTTGCATTTACTGTCACGGGTGGTGTTGCAGAAAGCTGGAACTTATAAATAAACATCCGACTGGCTTGATCCCAAACTAAGGAGCATATGGGTGAGCCCTATAAAACCCCTAGAGCTCTCCCTGACTGCTATGCCCATGCAAAGGTCTTTATGGTAGACGATTGCATGCCCACGTACCTAATACTGTGTGACACCTGAAAACCCTATAATAGTGAGGGGACACGACCACCGGCTTCCTGCACTTAATACGGACGGAGTCAGGGTCACCTAGAATCAAGCCAGCAAAGAAACACAAATAAAGGAAAAAGACTTATCTGAGGAATCAGCAGTAGCAGCCTCCAGCAGTGAACAACTCATCCAGGAAGTAGTATAATGGAGCGTGCCTCAGGCCTGGTAGCATTTTTTTTTATATGATTTTTAGTTTAGTATATTTTTTATCTACAACTAAATGATGAAAGTGTTTGCTTTTCACTTATTTTCTTCAGCTTATTTTAAAGCACATTTTTTTTAAATTGTGCTCTTTTCTGTATAGGGAATATGTAATATACAGTTATTGTGCGTTAGTGGTGGCGTTTGTTTTTTCATCTTTTTATTAATTTCATTTTATTCATTGTGCCCACCATAAAGTCATGCAGGACTTTTGTGCGTCATTTAACCATAGTTTTTTTTTTTATGTAGATTTTCACTTCGGGAATGTCTTTACAGAGTTACATGTTGACCCACCGAATGATTAAAATTCACAAGTAGTTAATGTCCAAAGGGTCGGGATGTGAACAGCTCCTGCATGTACTGGAAGGCTGAACTGTACAGATTGTTCCCAGCCGTTTCTTAGGCTGATAAGGATGAGCCAGTGTGTCTTGTGTTATATTCTTGCTTATGTCTTTGTCCTTGAGATAGGAGTCGTCTTATGTGGTAGATGATGCATTTATTTTCTGTTGCCTTTTTCCTGTACGATGCACTTTGCATACACAGCTCTGTCACATTTATCAGTATTCTACCATCTTTTTAAAAATCAAATTCAACATATAATCTACTATGTAATCCTTTGTTATAGAAGAGGTTGCCTCAGCTTGGCCTTTCATGGCCCAAATGGAAATCACCCACAGTAAGCGGTGGAAACATCTGAGCAACCGACACGCCGCTGTGGGAGCTATGCAAACACTGCAAGCTATGCCGGATGGTCAGCCATCCCTGGGTGGCACTTATTGCCATCTCGACCATGAAAGATCAGGATAGGACAGCCCCTTTAAGGGAGATATACTTTGTTTTACTTTACAGAACTGAAAAAAGACAAAATATTACTTTCCCAGAAGACCCACTTAACCCTTTAATAACCAGGCAATTTTCCATTTTTTTATTTATTCATTTTTTCGTTCTTTACTCCCAGCCTTCCCAAAGCCATACTTTATTTTTTATTTTTCACATAGCCATGTGAGGGCTTGTTTTTTTCGCAGGACAAGTTGTACTTTTATGGTTGCATACAATGTAGTGGGAAGCTGGAAAAAAAAAATCCAAATGGGGTGCAATTATACAAAAAAAAAACACAATTTCGCCACAATTTTATAGCTTTTAGGCCTCTTTCACACGGGCGTTGCGGGAAAAGGTGCGGGTGCGTTACGGGAACATGCGCGATTTTCCCACGCGACTGCAAAACATTGTAATGCGTTTTGCACTCGCGTGAGAAAAATCGCGTATGTTTGGTACCCAAACCCAAACTTCTTCACAGAAGTTCAGGTTTGGGATCGGTGTTCTGTAGATTTTATTATTTTCCCTTATAACATGGTTATAAGGGAAAATAATAGCATTCTGAATACAGAATGCATAGTACAATAGGGCTGGAGGGGTTAAAATAAATAAATAAATAATTTAACTCCCCTTACTCCACTTGATCGCGCAGCCCGGCATCTCCTTCTGTCTCCTTCGCTGAACAGGACCTGTGGTGACGTCACTCCGGTCATCACATGATCCATCACCATGGTAAAAGATCATGTAAAGACCGGATGGACGTCACCACAGGTCCTGTTCAGCAAAGGAGACAGAAGAGAAGCCGGGCTGCGCGATCAAGTGGATTAAGGTGAGTTAAATAATTTTTGATTTTTTTTTTAACCCCTCCAGTGCTATTTTACTTTGCATTCTGTATTCAGAATGGTATTATTTTCCCTTATAACCATGTTATAAGGGAAAATAATAATGATCGTGTCTCCATCCCGATCGTCTCCTAGCAACCGTGCGTGAAAATCGCACCGCATCCGCACTTGCTTGCGGATGCTTGCGATTTTCACGCAACCCCATTCACTTCTATGGGGCCTGCGTTGCGTGAAAAACGCAGAATATAGAGCATGCTGCGATTTTCACGCAACGCACAAGTGATGCGTGAAAATCACCGCTCATGTGAACAGCCCTATAGAAATGAATGGGTCGGTATTCAGTGCGGGTGCAATGCGTTCAACTCACGCATCGCATCCGCGCGGAATACTCGCTCGTGTGAAAGGGGCCTAATAGTGTTTCCTATGCGGTAAAACTGACCAGTTACTTTTATTCTCCGGGTCACTACGATTACAACAATATCATATATGTATAGTTTCCACCATATTCTTACCCCTTAGGCCTCTCGCACACAACCGTATGGCTTTTTCAGTATTTTGCGGTCCGCAAAAAACGGATCCGCATAAAATACGGATGACGTCCGTGTGCATTCCATTTTTTGCGGAACGGAACAGCTGGCCCCTGATAGAATAGTCCTATCCTTGTCCGTTATGCGGACAATAATAGGACATTATCTATCTTTCAATGGAAAAACGGAAACCGAAGGCATACGGAGTACCTTTGTTTTTTTTTGCGGATCCATTGAAATGAATGGTTCCGTATACGGATCGCAAACGAAAAAAAAAAAATTTGTGGGGCGAGTTGTACTTTTCATTGATACCATTTTGGTTTGTGTATGACTTTTTTTTGATAATTTTTTCTAAAAATTTTTTTGTGGGAGGTGAAGCGACCAAGAAAAATGGTGAATCAGCGGCTTTTTCCGTTTCACCATTTGCCACATGGGATAAATATTTTTGTATTTTAATAGTACGCGTCTTTTCACATGCGGCAATACCCATGATGTTTAAAAGAGCAGGCACCTGGTGGCTAGGATGCCTGCTGCATGTGCGAACAGGCGCCATATTTAAAGTCCTGACCGCCAGTGTATATATATACGTAAGACGTTCAGGAAGAGGTTGTCTGATTTAAATAAAATAAAATACACCGGAGGTGAATCCCGTGGTGGGGGTAGTGAGAGGGCTTCGAACATGTGCCCAGGAGAAGCTCCCGGAGATCCATAATATATACGTGTTTAGCAGATGTTCCGGAATTGACAGGACTCTGCATTTCATACCCTAACACCAGGTTTTATAACCCTTTAATTGTAGATTTTATTAATAAATTCCTTGGGTGCAGTAACATGGTTTATAAGGCTGAAAACAGCCATCTGTCCATCCAGTTCAGCCTGTAATCCTGCAAGTTTCTTTAGTGAATGACTCTTCAAATGTCCTGTAACGGCTCATTCAGACGAACGTAAGGGCTCCGTGCCCGTATTGAATTGTAACTGCCCTCGGCCGTGTGGATGTGGACCCCTTGACATGAATGGGTCCGTGATCCGCAAGATATGGCAAAAACAGGACATGTCCTATTTTTTGCTGTATCTTGCGGATCGCGGACCCATTCAAGTCAATGCATCTGATTGGCTATTTGTTATGTTATTGTATTTTGAAAATGTTAATAGAAACAAATGAAAAAATAAAATAAAATACAGGATAGGTCACCAATATGAATTGCTGGTGGGCTAACAATAGTTTGGGGAAGTAGCTGGACGCCGTCTGGCTTGCGGCGCTGGCGTTCTGTGGCTTAGTTATAATTCACTTGAATGGGAGCTGAGCTGCAGTATGTCTGTACAGCCACTAGACAGAGGACTGGACCTTCTGCCTCCAGCCTCATCCACTACATAGTTATTGGCACCGGTGGCTGCTCCGCATAGCAGATTGGTAGGGTTACTAAGTGTCAAAGCCACCCCCCCCCCCTGCAATCTGATCTTGATGTCCTATCCTGAGGATATGTCATCAGTATCTAAGTACTCCTCTAATGAAAGCCTACTAAGGCCTCTTTCACACGGGCGTCATGTTTCTGCGCGAGTGCAAAACATTGTAATGCGTTTTGCACGCGCGTGAGAAAAATCGGTATGTTTGGGTTAGGTGCTGGGTAGATTGTATTATTTTCCCTTATAAGGCTACTTTCACACTTGCGTTCGGGGTTCCGCTTGTGAGTTCCCCGAACGGATCCGTACAGCCCCAATGCATTCTGAGTGGATGTGGATCCGCTCAAAATGCCTCCGTTTGGCCTCCGTTCCGCTCAGCAGGCGGACACCCGAACGCAGCTTGCAGCGTTTTGGTGTCCGCCTGGCCGTGCGGAGCCAAACGGATCCGTCCAGACTTACAATGCAAGTCAATGGGGACGGATCCGTTTGACTTTGACACAATATAGTGCAATTGCAAACGGATCCGTCCCCCATTGACTTTCAATGTAAAGTCAGGAGTCCCTATTAATATACCATCGGATCTGAGTTTTCTCCAATCCGATGGTATATTTTAACTTGAAGCGTCCCCATCACCATGGGAACGCCTCTATGTTAGAATATACCATCGGATTTGAGTTAGAATATACTGTCGGATCTAAGTTTTCACGATCTAACACAGAGGCGTTCCCATAGTGATGGGGACGCTTCAAGTTAGAATGTACTTTGAACTGTGTAATAACTGCCCCCTGCTGCCTGGCAGCACCTGAGGGGTTAATTGTGCGTATCATAGCCCCCTGTAAGAGATCAGGTGCTGCCAGGCAGCAGGGGCCAGAGGGAGGGAGGCCGCACTGGCCACCAATGAATATAATACTGGGGAGGGAGGCCGCACTGGCCACCAATGAATATAATACTGGGGAGGGAGGGGGGCCGCACTGGCCACCAATGAATGTAATACTGGGGAGGGAGGGAGGCCGCACTGGTCACCAATGAATATAATACTGGGGAGGGAGGGAGGGGGGCCGCACTGGCCACCAATGAATATAATACTGGGGAGGGAGGGGGGGCCGCACTGGCCACCAATGAATATAATACTGGGGAGGGAGGGGGGGCCACACTGGCCACCAATGAATATAATACTGGGGAGGGAGGGAGGGGGGGCCGCACTGGCCACAAATGAATTTAAAACTGGGGAGGGAGGGGGGTCTGTCTGGCAGCACCTGATTCTTTTAGTATATTCTAACTTGAAGCGTCCCCATCACCATGGGAACGCCTCTGTGTTAGAATATACTGTCGGATCTGAGTTTTCACGAAGTGAAAAATCAGATCTGAAAAAAACAGTTATGCAGACGGATCCGTTCTGAACGGATGCAAGCGTTTGCATTATAGGACGGATCCGCACAGAACGCAAGTGTGAAAGTAGCCTTACATGGTTATAAGGGAAAATAATAGCATTCTGAATACAGAATGCATAGTACAATAGCGCTGGAGGGGTTAAACAAAAATAAAAAATAATTTAACTCACCTTAATCCACTTGCTCGCGCAGCCCGACTTCTCTTCTGTCTTCTTCTTTGCTGTGTGCAGGAAAAGGACCTGTGGGGATGTCACTCCGGTCATCACATGGTCCAACACATGATCTTTTACCATGGTGATGGACCATGCGATGACCGGAGTGACGTCACCACAGGTCCTTTTCCTGCACACAGCAAAGAAGAAGACAGAAGAAATGCCGGACTGCGCGAGCAATTGGATTAAGGTGAGTTAGATTATTTTTTTTAACCCCTCCAACGCTATTGTACTATGCATTCTGTATTCAGAATGCTATTATTTTCCCTTATAACATAATAATGATCGGGTCTCCATCCCGATTGTCTCCTGGCAACCGTGAGTAAAATTCGCACCGCAGCCGCACTTGCTTGCAATTTTCACGCAGCCCCATTCACTTCTATGGGGTCTGCGTTGCGTGAAAAAAGCACAATATAGAGCATGCTGCGATTTTCACGCAACGCATAAGTGATGCGTGAAAATCACCGGTCATGTGCCCAGTCCCATAGAAATGAATGGGTCAGGATTCAGTGCGGGTGCAATGCGTTCACCTCACGCATTGCTCCCGCGCGGAAAACTCGCCCGTGTGAGAGGAGCCTAAGAAAATGCTTTTTGCCCCATAATACATGCAATGCGAGAATAATAATAATAAAAAATAAACCCTATAGCTGCGGGTGTACAGGATTATAATGATCTATGCAGTCAGACATGAAAAACTTCCTACTCGTTCAGTTTCCTATTTTTGTCCATAGAGTGCAGTATAACAGCAGTGATGCAGCAATGATATTCAGCACAGTGTCAGTCCGTGGCTGGAACAGGGCTACTTTCACACTCGCGTTTTGTGCGGATCCGTCATGGACGGATCCGTTCAGATAATACAACCGTCTGCGTCCGTTTAGAACGGATCCATTTGTATTATCTTTAACATAGCCAAGAAAATCAATGGAGGACGGATCCATTTTCTATTGTGTCAGGTATCGCCCTTATGTACTACCGCAAAGTGTTTCAATATGTGGGATGTCACTCAGATGCTTACGAATTCTCACTTTGAGCTGATTAATCGTACATCCCACATATTGCAACGCGCAGGCACGACATGTGATGACTTAAACTACATACTCTGTATTGCAATTAATATATTGCCGCATCTTATGTATGCTGTTATTTGATGTAGATACAATATCTTTACTCACTGACATGTACGTGCAACATATACATTTTTTACTTCCACATTTGAAGTTTCCTTTAGGCCTCATGCACACGACCGTATTTTTTGGCGGTCCGCAAAAACGGGTTCCGTTTTTCCGTGATCCGTGACCGTTTTTTCGTCCGTGGGTCTTCCTTGATTTTTGGAGGATCCACGGACATGAAAAAAAAGTCGTTTTGGTGTCCGCCTGGCCGTGCGGAGCCAAACGGATCCGTCCTGAATTACAATGCAAGTCAATGGGGACGGATCCGTTTGACGTTGACACAATATGGTGCAATTGCAAACGGATCCGTCCCCCATTGACTTTCAATGTAAAGTCAGGAGTTAATATACCATAGGATCGGAGTTTTCTCCAATCCGATGGTAACGCCTCTATGTTAGAATATACCGTCGGATTTGAGTTACATCGTGAAACTAACACAGAGGCGTTCCCATGGTGATGGGGACGCTTCAGGTTAGAATATACTAAAATAACTGTGTACATGACTGCCCCCTGCTGCCTGGCAGGTGCTGCCAGGCAGCAGGGGGCAGCCCCCCCCCCTGTAGTTAACACATTGGTGGCAAGTGCGGCCGCCCCCCCCTCCCCTGTAGTTAACTCATTGGTGGCCAGTGGGCCCCCCTCCCTCCCCTGTAGTTAACTCGTTGGTGGCAAGTGGGCCCCCCTCCCTCCCCTGTAGTTAACTCGTTGGTGGCCAGTGGGCCCCCCCTCCCTCCCCTGTAGTTAACTCGTTGGTGGCCAGTGAGCCCTCTCCCCTCCCTCTCCCTCCAATCTAAAATCTCCCCCCCTATCATTGGTGGCAGCGGAGAGTACCGATCGGAGTCCCAGTTTAATCGCTGGGGCTCTGATCGGTAACCATGGCAACCAGGACGCTACTGCTGTCCCGGTTGCCATGGTTACTTAGCAATTTGTCCGGTCGGGAGCTCCTCCTACTGGTAAGTGACAGGTCTGTGAGGCGCATTGCTTAATGACCTGTCACTTACCAGTAGGAGGAGCTCCCGGCCGGACCTGTCACTTACCAGTAGGAGGAGCTCCCGGCCGGACGCAGAGATCGCAGCTCGCAGGTAAGTATAATGGTTCTACAAATTGCTAAGTAACCATGGCAACCGGGACAGCAGTAGCGTTCTGGTTGCCATGGTTACCGATCGGAGCCCCAGCGATTAAACTGGGACTCCGATCGGTAATCTCCGCTGCCACCAATGATAGAGGGGGGGGGAGATTTTAATTAGGAGGGGGAGGGAGGGGAGAGGGCCCACTGGCCACCAATGAGTTAACTACAGGGGAGGAAGGGGGGCCGGCCGCACTGGCCACCAACGAGTTAACTACAGGGGAGGGAGGGGGGCCGGCCGCACTGGACAACAAAGCGTTAACTACAGGGGAGGGAGGGGGGCCCACTGGCCACCAATGAGTTAACTACAAGGGAGGGAGGGGGGGAGCCGGCCGCACTGGCCCCATTTTTTAACTACAGGGGGGGGCCCACTGGCCACCAATGTGTTAACTACAGCCAGGGGGTGGGGCTGCCCCCTGCTGCCTGGCAGCACCTGCCAGGCAGCAGGGGGCAGTCATGTACACAGTTCTTTTAGTATATTCTAACCTGAAGCGTCCCCATCACCATGGGAACGCCTCTGTGTTAGAATATACTGTCGGTTCTGAGTTTTCACGAAGTGAAAACTCAGCTATGAAAAAGCTTTTATGCAGACGGATCAGCGGATCCGTCTGTATAAAAAGTAACCTACGGACACGGACACGGATGCCAATCTTGTGTGCATCCGTGTTCTTTAAGGGACCCATTGACTTGAATGGGTCCGTGAACCGTTGGCCGTGAAAAAAATAGGACAGGTCATATTTTTTTCACGGCTAGGAAACACGGATCACGGATGCGGCTGCAAAACGGTGCATTTTCCGATTTTTCCACGGACCCATTGAAAGTCAATGGGTCCGCGAAAAAAAAAAACGGAAAACGGCACAACGGCCACGGGTGCACACAACGGTCGTGTGCAGGAGGCCTTAGTGTTCAGCCAGACCGGTTCACACCCTGCGTTTTCCATAAACAAACTAGGACTGACTTTTTGTCCTATAGTTGGTGCTTTTTTCGCGATACATCTAAGGCCCGCCTCCGCAATTTCCCCCCAGCCTTCATCAAAGCCCAAAACCGGAAAATGCCTGTGCAAAATGTTGCAGATAAGGGGGTACTCTACACTAAAATTAGTAACAAAAGTCGACTTTTGTCACTAATTTTGTGGGATGTACGATTAATCAGCTCAAAGTGAGAATTCGTAAGCATCTGAGTGACATCCCACATATTGAAACCTGAAATATTTCAGCAGCCACGTCACACTTTGCGGTAGTACATAAGGGCGATACCTCTGCGTTCTGTGTACAGGGAATTGAGAGAGTCACGGCTCCTGTCAGAGGAGCCGTGAAACATACTGGATGTTTAATCTAGGAACATGTATACCTAAAGGATTGAATAGGAAACATGACCTAACTTTACAATATAAATAAAGTGTTTTTTCTGAAACTGTGGATTACTTCCCACCTGGTTGGAATTGTTTTCTCCCTGTGATCAACAGGTCAGGAACACCTGATACTGTTCTAGGGCATGGAAGCCAACCAATCAAATGGGAGGGGTTGTTCCTCACTGTGTATAAAAAGGAGATTTTAAGTTTGTTTATTTGTCTTGATGAAGGACTAAGATGTAACAGCCCGAAACGCGTCACAGCACACTACTCTGCTTTTGATGTCTGTTTTTAAAGAAGTGGAATAAAGAAGCCTTTTATTGTGAAGAGCTGGAATTCGTTTTCTTTTTCACACTTTGCTGATACTGTATTAGGCCGAATGCACACGTCCGTGTTTCGCGGCTGCGAACGGTCCATGGTATGCCGGCCTGGATTCCTGCTGACAGCAGGAGCGCACGGCGTCATTGGTTGCTATGAAGCCGTGCACTTCATGCCGCCGCTGCACTACAGTAATACAGTGGTATGATCTATGCGAGTGTATTACTGTAGTGCAGCGGCGGCATGAAGCGCACGTGCGCTCCTGCTGTCAGCAGGAATCCAGGCCGGCATACCACGGACCATTCACGGCCGCGGAACATGGCCGTGTGCATTCGGCCTTATGCTGCATTTTTTTCTGCACAGGAATCCACGCAGGAAAACTGCATGTATTCGGCGCATGTGTGCAGGTGCCCTAAGGTTGCCTGCACATGAGGTGGATTACACACGTATTTTCTGCAGAAAAACCTCAGGATAAGGCCTATTGCACACGACCGTATGGCTTTTTCAGTATTTTGCGGTTCGCAAAAAACGGATCAGCAAAAAATACGGATGACATCCGTGTGCATTCTGGTTTTTGCGGAACTGAACATCTGGCCCCTAATAGAACAGTACTATCCTTGTCCGTTATGCGGACAATAATAGGACATGTTCTATCTTTGAACGGAAAAACAGAAATACGGAAACTGAATGCATACGGAGTACATTCCGTTGTTTTTGCATACCCATTGAAATGAATGGTTCCGTATATATGAACCATATACGGAACGCAAAAAACGGAACGGAAACGGAAAAAAAAAACGTTTGTGTGCATGAGGCCTAAGGCCTCATGCACGCGGTCTTGTGCGGCCATTCCATGCATTCGGGACCGCAACTTGCGGGCCCCAATGCACGGGCAATGTCCGTGCAGCGGCTTTGACGGATCGAGACCCATTCAACTTGAATGGTTCCATGATCCGTCCGCACGGTAAAAAAATAGAACATATTCAATTTTTTTGCGGTGCGGAGGTGCAGTGGGCCAGGATACGGGTTGTTTGAAGTTCTGTATTTGTCGTGACGCCAATTGCAGCGTGCGCAGGGTACTACCCCAGGGCCCTTCTAAGGTGTTATAACGAACGTCCCAGATTAGCAATGCCAGAGTGGTGTAATGGCTTATAATGTCTCTGTAGGGTAGTGATAATTGTGTCAATGGTGTCTCCTACTTGGGTACAGCTGGACTCCTGGCTCACTTGCAATAAATTTGAGTGTAGTGATAGTAGGAGTAATAGAGGAATTTTGCAGCAGAAATGATGTCCAGACCTTTAGATGAAGTTCATACGTTTCTTTACTGAAGATAACTTGTATCCAAGCAGTATACAGCTTTGGTCTCTGGTCCCAGCAGGTTTTATACAAACTAAGAAGACAGGTTGGCATTAGCAGGAGATGCTCAAACCCACATGCAGTTGTGCATATATATAGGGGAGCAAATCCTGCACTTGTGGCCCGTTGCTAATGGCAATCCCCAGCAAAATGCATACAATGGAGGATGCCCGCGGCGAACCACAAGTACCACAATAGACATCCTACACAAGGTAACAAGTGCGGATGTCATAATTAATATAACAATATAACAAAACAATAACAAACACAGGTGCACTCTGCAGTCTCACTAAATCCTCAAACTGATTTTAAAATTGAGAGATTAGTCAACATGTCCTACGGTGTAGAACATGTCTAAGCCCGGACACCACGACAAGGTTTCTCAAGTAGCCCCGGGCTACTTGAGAAACCTTGTCGTGGTGTCCGGGCTTAGACATGTTCTACACCGTAGGACATGTTGACTAATCTCTCAATTTTAACCACCTCAGCCCCCATGGCTTAAACACCCTGAAAGACCAGGCCACTTTTTACACTTCTGACCTACACTACTTTCACCGTTTATTGCTCGGTCATGCAACTTACCACCCAAATGAATTTTACCTCCTTTTCTTCTTACTAATAGAGTTTTCATTTGGTGGTATTTCATTGCTGCTGACATTTTTACTTTTTTTGTTATTAATCGAAATTTAACGATTTTTTTGCAAAAAAATGACATTTTTCACTTTCAGTTGTAAAATTTTGCAAAAAAAAACGAGATCCATATATAAATTTTGCTCTAAATTTATTGTTCTACATGTCTTTGATAAAAAAAAATGTTTGGGTAAAAAAAAAATGGTTTGGGTAAAAGTTATAGCGTTTACAAACTATGGTACAAAAATGTGAATTTCCGCTTTTTGATGTAGCTCTGACTTTCTGAGCACCTGTCATGTTTCCTGAGGTTCTACAATGCCCAGACAGTACAAACACCCTACAAATGACCCCATTTCGGAAAGTAGACACCCTAAGGTATTTGCTGATGGGCATAGTGAGTTCATAGAACTTTTTATTTTTTGTCACAAGTTAGCGGAAAATGATGATTTAATTTTTTTTTTTTTTACAAAGTCTCATATTCCACTAACTTGTGACAAAAAATAAAAACTTCCATGAACTCACTATGCCCATCAGCGAATACGTTGGGGTGTCTTCTTTCCAAAATGGGGTCACTTGTGGGGTAGTTATACTGCCCTGGCATTCTAGGGGCCCAAATGTGTGGTAAGGAGTTTGAAATCAAATTCTGTAAAAAATGACCAGTGAAATCCGAAAGGTGCTCTTTGGAATATGGGCCCCTTTGCCCACCTAGACTGCAAAAAAGTGTCACACATCTGGTATCGCCGTACTCAGGAGAAGTTGGGGAATGTGTTTTGGGGTGTCATTTTACATATACCCATGCTGGGTGAGAGAAATATCTTGGCAAAAGACAACTTTTACCATTTTTTTATACAAAGTTGGCATTTGACCAAGATATTTCTCTCACCCAGCATGGGTATATGTAAAATGACACCCCAAAACACATTCCCCAACTTCTCCTGAATACGGAGATACCAGATGTGTGACACTTTTTTGCAGCCTAGGTGGGCAAAGGGGCCCATATTCCAAAGAGCACCTTTCGGATTTCACTGGTCATTTTTTACAGAATTTGATTTCAAACTCCTTACCACACATTTGGGCCCCTAGAATGCCAGGGCAGTATAACTACCCCACAAGTGACCCCATTTTGGAAAGAAGACACCCCAAGGTATTTCGTGATGGGCATAGTGAGTTCATGGAAGTTTTTATTTTTTGTCACAAGTTAGTGGAATATGAGACTTTGTAAGGGAAAAAAATAAAAATAAAAAAATCATCATTTTCCGCTAACTTGTGACAAAAAATATAAAATTCTAGGAACTCGCCATGCCCCTCACGGAATACCTTGGGGTGTCTTCTTTCCAAAATGGGGTCACTTGTGGGGTAGTTATACTGCCCTGGCATTTTCCAGGGGCCCTAATGTGTGGTAAGTAGGTAAATGAACTGTGAAATCCTAAAGGTGCTCTTTGGAATGTGGGCCCCTTTGCCCACCTAGGCTGCAAAAAAGTGTCACACATGTGGTATCGCCGTATTCAGGAGAAGTTGGGCAATGTGTTTTGGGGTGTCTTTTTACATATACCCATGCTGGGTGAAATAAATATCTCGGCAAAAGACAACTTTTCCCATTTTTTTTATACAAAGTTGTCATTTGACCAAGATATTTATCTCACCCAGCATGGGTATATGTAAAATGACACCCCAAAACACATTGCCCAACTTCTACTGAATACGGCGATACCACATGTGTGACACTTTTTTGCAGCCTAGATGCGCAAAGGGGCCCACATTCATTTTATGAGGGCATTTTTAGATATTTGGATCCAAGACTTCTTCTCACGCTTTAGGACCCCTAGAATGCCAGGGCAGTATAAATACCCCACATGTGACCCCATTTTGGAAAGAAGACACCCTAAGGTATTCAATGAGGGGCATGGCGAGTTCATAGAAATTTTTTTTTTGGGCACAAGTTAGCAGAAATTGATATTTTTTTTTTTTCTCACAAAGTCTCCCTTTCCGCTTACTTGGGACAAAAATTTCAATCTTTCATGGACTCAATATGCCCCTCCCGGAATACCTTGGGGTGTCTTCTTTCCGAAATGGGGTCACATGTGGGGTATTTATACTGCCCTGGCATTCTAGGGGCCCTAAAGCGTGAGAAGAAGTCTGGAATATAAATGTCTAAAAAATTTTACGCATTTGGATTCCGTGAGGGGTATGGTGAGTTCATGTGAGATTTTATTTTTTGACACAAGTTAGTGGAATATGAGACTTTGTAAGAAAAAAATATATAATTTCCGCTAACTTGGGCCAAAAAAATGTCTGAATGGAGCCTTACAGGGGGGTGATCAATGACAGGGGGGTGATCAATGACAGGGGGGTGATCAGAGAGTCTATATGGGGTGATCACCCCCCTGTCATTGATTACCCCCCTGTAAGGCTCCATTCAGATGTCCGTATGTGTTTTGCGGATCCGATCCATGTATCCGTGGATCCGTAAAAATCATACGGACATCTGAATGCAGCCTGACAGGGGGGGGGGGGTGATCAATGACAGGGGGGGGTGATCAATGACAGGGGGGGTGATCAATGACAGGGGGGTGATCACCCCCCCTGGAAGGCTCCAGGGAGACGCCTGTATGTGTTTTGCGGATCCGATCCATCTATCAGTGGATCCGTAAAAATCATACGGACATCTGAATGGAGCTTTACAGGGGTGTGATCAATGACAGGGGGGTAATCAATGACAGGGGGGTGATCAGGGAGTCTATATGGGGTGATCACCACAGTCATTGATCACGCCCCTGTAAGGCTCCATTCAGACGTCCGTATGCGTTTTGCGGATCCGAACCATCTATCAGTGGATCCGTAAAAATCATGCGGACATCTGAATGAAGCTTTACAGGGGTGTGATCAATGACAGGGGGGTAATCAATGACAGGGGGGTGATGAGGGAGTCTATATGGGGTGATCACCACAGTCATTGATCACGCCCCTGTAAGGCTCCATTCAGACGTCCGTATGCGTTTTGCGGATCCGATCCATCTATCAGTGGATCCGTAAAAATCATGCGGACGTCTGAATGGAGCTTTACAGGGGTGTGATCAATGACAGGGGGGTAATCAATGACAGGGGGGTGATGAGGAAGTCTATATGGGGTGATCACCACAGTCATTGATCACGCCCCTGTAAGGCTCCATTCAGACGTCCGTATGCGTTTTGCGGATCCGATCCATCTATCAGTGGATCCGTAAAAATCATGCGGACATCTGAATGGAGCTTTACAGGGGGGTGATCAATGACAGGGGGGTAATCAATGACAGGGGGGTGATCAGGGAGTCTATATGGGGTGATCAGGGGTGATCAAGGGTGATCAAGGGGTTAATAAGTGACAGGGGAGGGGGTGTAGTGTAGTGGTGCTTGGTGCAACATATTACTGAGCTACCTGTGTCCTCTGGTGGTCGATCCAAACAAAGGGGACCACCAGAGGACCAGGTAGCAGGTATATTAGACGCTGTTATCGAAACAGCGTCTAATATACCTGTTAGGGGTTAAAAAAATCACATCTCCAGCCTGCCAGCGAACGATCGCCGCTGGCAGGCTGGAGATCCACTCTCTTACCTTCCGTTCCTGTGAACGCGCGCGCCTGTGTGCGCGCGTTCACAGGAAATCTCGTGTCTCGCGAGAGGACGCGCCGGCGCGTCCACCCAGAAGAGCAGGGCCGCCGCAAAGACGCAATCCTGCGTACGGCGGTCCTGAGAAGGTTAAAATCAGTTTGAGGATTTAGTGACCCAGCAGGTTTTAGCAATGGTTGGCAGGAAATGAGTGCTTCTGCTGTAAATTTGGAGCTTGCAGGATAAGTCGTCTGCTTGGTAGCTCTGTAATTGTGACAGGAATTAATCTTCTGCACTTTTCTATAACTTCTGCTGTATGGGGAAAGACTAGCTGAGGAGGAATGGCTTCTCCTAGGTCTCTGGACTTGACTCACAGATAGATTCTCAGGGGATCCTTTTTTCCTGGAATTCTGGAGGTTGTCTGCAGTTTCTGCTTCTTTTTAGGCTCCATTCACACGTCCGTGGTGTGTTGCGGACCCGCAACACACCCGCCCGGCACCCCTATAGAAATGCCTATTCTTGTCCGCAAGCTGCGGACAAGAATAGGACATGTTCTATCTTTTGCGGAGCTGCGGACCTGACGATCGGGGCCGCGCTCTGCAAATGCGGATGCTGACAGCACACTGTGTGCTGTCCGCATCCATTCCGTCCCCATAGAAAATGAATGGGTCTGCACCCGTTCCGCAAAATTGCGGACGTGTGAATGGAGCCTTATCCAGCTGAGGCTGCAGGTGCCCAGACTGGGAATATGATCAAGTCTCAGGCGAGATAAGATCCTTGCTGTCTTCCCTATGCAGGGGATCTCCTACACACACACACCCTACCCCTAGCAGGGGTTGGTGTCACGAGTTGGAGGTCCCAGGAGAGACCTCTGCGTCGTCAAGCAAAAACCAATGGAAATCAGGTACAGACACACAAGAGTTTATTGCACAAACAGAATCCAAGGAGGGAAATACAGGGAAATTGAGAGCACTATGTACCGTCCGCACAGTGGGAGGAAAACCGCCACTGTCTAGTAATACTCCAGAGGGGCGTGACTAAGCAACTCCTGGTATTCACTAGGGCCCCAGATGGTAGGGTTAGGCTTTGCTGCAGGGAGTTGCCAGGGTCCACTCTGGAGCGTGAACTAGACAGTGACAACAGGAGAAAACGGACAACAGGTACCAGAAGGTACAGACGGTACATAGGCAAACATAACAAACAGGCAAATACAAGCAGGCAACTAAAAACACAAGCAGGAGTTCACGCAAGGAGTGGCAACAGGAGTTCACGCAACAGGAGTGGCAATCAGCAGAGAAGGACTAGCTCCACCAGTGGTATACTGCGTGGCCTTGCCCATAGCACGCTGCAGCAAGGGCTTGCTGAACAGAGACAAATGAATACACACAAGGTGACTCAAACATAACTGGCAGAACAGATAAAAAAACACAGGAAAGAGGACGGGAATGAACAAGTAGGAAACCCACAGAGCACAGACAGACACAGATCCCATGGGTCAGCAGCATGGGAGAGTGAGTACAAACAAGGAGCAGGACAAGACAACACAACACACACCAGGAGAGCTGACACAGAACTGAGGAAACCTCAGCCTAATATACAGGTTCCATGGGTGCAGCAGAGAGGCCACACCCATGGAGCAGACAGAGAGGATTAACTCCAGATAGGAGCACAGGGGAGTTAACCCATAAAGAATCACAAACAACACACAGGAACGAACTGCAGCAAGAGCATAGACAGAAGGTCACAGCCAGAGGTAACGACTGTGACAGTTGGGCTACACTGACTCTAACTTCCTCCTCCACACATGCTGCGGGATGTGGGAACAGTCCACTTCGCTCACAGAGGGGGAGCTAAGCTGGAATAATCCATTCCAGCCTCGATTCACTAAACTGGGACTAGTACCTTGCAAACGTGCTGCTGCCACCTGCTGGTGAACCTGGAAAATTACAGCAACAATAGAATTTAACATGGTTTTAGATGCACAGTTGTGAAGACATAATATAAATTATATCAGATGACAATATACAGGCTCTTATCAGATAGTAGCGGGGTAGAGATGTGTAGTAACACAACTCTGGGGTGTTACAGAGGCACGTTGAGAAACCCCCGTGGGGTTCTGTGCCTCCGTTCCGCACCCCAGCTCCGGATTGCGGACCCATTAAAGTGAATGGGTACACATCCGTGATCCGAAGAGCACACGGCCGGTGCCTGCATATTGCAGACCCGCTGTTTGCAGGCCGCAATATGGCCACGGCCATGTGCATGAGGCCTAATACAGTACCAGCAAAGTGAATGAGATTTGACAAGTCTAATGCACACTTAGATTTTTTTATTCACATGCTGCCATGCGGATTTTAAAATCTGCAGCATGTGAATTGTTCATGCGATTCTGCACCATCTGTAGAAGAGTTTTCTCCATAGACTACAATGGCGTTGTTTACATAAACAGAAAAAAACGTACAAAAATCCACAACAAAAACAGCATAAAACTGCACAAAAAAACGCACTAAAACAATAATAAATAGTGCGTATTTATGTGGGTTTTTGGGGCAGTTTTCATGCACCATGTGCAGACACCCTAAGGCCGCCTGTACACAAGTGTGGGTGAACGCACATAAGATCTGCACGAATTTTCATGCGGATTTATGTGCATTTCTGCAGCATATAATTTCTAATTGCGGACTCTGATGTCGATGAGGTTTTGTCGCAGATCTCACCTTTCCATTGAAAAGGGTGAAATCCGCAGCTAAAACCACATAATGGACATGCTGCGGATTTGGAAATCTGTACCGCAGGTCAATTTTCACACAGAGAAAATCTGCTACGTGTACATGATATCTGTCTAATCTCCTACACTTTGCTGGTACTGTACAGGTAGCTGTGCGGAAAAACTGCATGTTTTCTGCAATGTGTGCAGGTGGCCTAATTTTTCATTTTTAACGAACATTTTTTTTTACTGATTCGGAGAAACGGACGTAAAAAACTGACCCATTCAATTGTATGGGGGCAGCATGCAGCCAGGCCACGCCCACCCACAGCAACCAATGGCCACATGAGTTTGCTGCAAACTTGCGCAGTCATTGGCTGGTGTGGGTGGGCGTGGCCTGGCTGTATGCTGCCAGCTATTACAGAATAAATCAATTAATAATAATTAAATAATTAGACAGCATTCAAAACCCATAGAGTGCCACAAAGTCAGTGTATACTGACACATCTCAATGAGAACGTGCTAGATGCCATCATGTGGAGGACTCCACCTAGTCATTGTGTTTAATGCCTTTTTCTCATGTATAGTTTGTGGTGGTTATAATAACTTGGAAATATTAATTTTCCTTTAACTGCAGTTTTTTTCCCCTGGTGTGATGATTAGTGTCATTTTAGACTGCTGGCTTGGTAGGTCTGTATATTTTGTGGTCCTTTCCTGTCTACTCCTTGTTTCTCTAGGCCTGTGAAGAACAATATGGCTGTCATCCCGTCAGTCATTTCAGTCCTCCACCCACTATTCTAATGAGACTACCTTGGAGATAATCTCTTCCCGATCCCTTTTTCGGTGATCGCTGCTAGAGAAGGACAGTAGGTATTTCGTTTTCATAGTAAATATAAAGATCTAACCAAAAATGAAAAAAATGTGTGCCATGATTTATTACTTTTTGAGCTTCTCATCACTTTATTTTAAAGTATCGAGAAAGGGAAAGCGCTTAGCAGGAGGGGCAGAGCCTATTGCGGGGGGTTTATTATAACTTACGCCAGAAAATGGCATAAGTTATAGTTCATGTCTACAGACACTCTAGATGGCGTAGATTTTAGTTTCTGGCGCACAGAGGCGCATCTGCCTCTGAACAAATTGGGCGCACCTTACTCCAGCCCATGGAGATCAAGTCTGGAGTATGGGAACAAAAGTCTTGATAAATGTCACCCCATTATATTTGAAGAGTTTTAAGTTGAAAAACACCCCTTCTGGTACCCGACCGCTGCTATACATGTACGGTGATATTGGGTCTTTAACCCCTTCCCACCCAGCGCTGTACATGTACGGAGTAAAGCGGGTCTTTAAAGATGGCGCCTGCAGCAGAGGCCATAGCCGCCGGGTGCCTGCTGTTTTAAACATGGGGAATGCTATAAAAACAAAACCCATAAAAATGTAGCGGAATTGCGTTTTTTTTCTAATTCCTCCACGGGCTTGTTTGTTTACATCAGCACACTGCTAGGCAAAAGCTTCGGCCTAGCAGTATTGCCGATGATGTCACGGGCCCTGATGGGTGGGCCTGATCGTTTTACGGGCTAGGGCAGCGCTAAAGCCCACCCATCAGTGCCGGTGAAGTCACCAGGCTCACCACTAGGTGTAAAACCTCCACCTATCTTACCCTATGGAGAGCCCTGCTCATATTCGGGTGGGGGGGGGGGGGGGGGGGCAGGAGGGGTGGAGATGTGGGTATGTCCGGTTTCAGCCCTGAACCTGTACAAGCCCTTTAAACAAGTCCTAGAATGGAGCATGACGGAAAAGGCCTGCCCATTTGTTAGACACATTCAGACATTTTGGCACAATTGGCACAGAGACTTCCTAAGTATAGTGTTTGGTCTGAACACCATGTTGTCAATGTACAGTACTGACTGCAGAAAGCTGGCATAAATACACTGATCTATCTGCCTCGTTGTCTAGTCACCATTAGGCCTCCTGCACACGGCCGTTTTTTTCCCCGTTTACTGGCCGTTTTTTGCGTTCCGTATACGGTCCGTATACGGAACCATTCATTTCAATGGTTCCGCCAAAAAAACGGAATGTACTCCGTATGCATTCCGTTTCCGTATTTCCGTATTTCCGTTTTTTCCGTTCCGTTTTAACATAGAACATGTCCTATTATTGCCCGCAAATCACGGTCCGTGGCTCCATTCAAGTCAATGGGTCCGCAAAAAAAACGGAACACATACGGAAATGCATCCGTATGTCTTCCGTTTCCGTTCCGTTTTTTGCTGAACCATCTATTGAAAATGTTATGCCCAGCCCAATTTTATCTATGTAATTACTGTATACTGTATATGCCATACGGAAAAACGGAACGGAAAAACGGAACCACAACGGAAACAAAAAACGGAACAATGGATCCGTGAAAAACGGACTGCAAAACACTGAAAAAGCCATACGGTCGTGTGCAATAAGCCTTAGTCAGGGACCACAGGTGCAATTTAAAGGGAACATGTCACTAGCTTTGGGGCCACTGAACCACCAGCATACGTTTTGCCACTGGGGTTTGGCTTCCTAAAGATGCCCCTGTAAAAAGCAGCCATTTCGGGATGAACTAAAATAGAAGTTAATTGGAGATGTGTCCGGGACTCATCTCCAGTAGCATCGGCTGCTTCGATTGCACATAAAGTGAGGTGCACTGCCCTTGGCACATGTCCCCAATTCATCTCCAGGTATTTTCTACGTCTAGTTAATCCTGACACAGCTGGTGGACCTTTTTAGGAAGCTAAATCCAAACTGAAAAATAGCATGCTGGTGGTTTAGTGGAGCAAAAACTGGTGAGATGTCACATCTCCGACAGCGCTGTAGCTCCAGTAAATTCTAACAGGTTTTTTTTTTTTTTACAGTTTTCACACAGTCATCGTAAAAACCAAAAACCTCATCTGCATAACCACATGCTAGTGGTTTAGTGGCCACAAAATGAGTGACACGTTCCCCATGAATACGCAGTCTCATTTGCACACATCCAGGAGGTTTGCTACTTGAGCTCTCATACAAACCGCACCACGTTGACTATGACCCTCATCTTTCACTGATGTCATACCTTGTCTACCTAAACCTGTGACGTCATCAGGGATCTCTACATGTAATGTAACTATCTCCGGCATGTGTCCCAATGTCATAAAACTAAGCTCCCTGGTAGCTAAAGGGTGTATGCATGAGAGTAGACTTGTCTTAAGCAATAGCTGTCATTTTATTTTGCTGCCGGAAAATAGGGAGTATTCGGTGGAGATAAAGCATATAATTTCACTGAACAAAATGCCGGTATCAGCAATTTCATGTCCAACAAGGAAGACGCTTCTATTCCCATTCTAGATAATCAGGTTTTGCTGTCTTCTCGCGTGTTATGTAATACATATAGGGAGTAGCTTTATATTTGTGATGGAGAGACAACTCCCTGCCCTCCTTGTTGTGGGACGTATATAAAGCCATGAAGCCATTAGACAGCAGAAGCAAGATGATGCCTCCAAGTCGGATTGTCCTGCTGACACTATGCGCCATCCTAGCAGGGACAGACGTCACCTCCGGATACATAATTAGAAGACCAGATGGTGAGCATAGGACAATGCAGTACCAGCCTAAGGCATAAACTGATTAGCTAACACATGGTTGACGGGCAGGGGAGGTACAGAGATAGCAGTTGCTACCAGGCCCAGGTTCCACCAAAACTCCTCTGCCATATACGAAGACACCATTATGATAGAAACCACATGGTAGATGTGGGGTGCTGTTACAGATTTTGCGCTGGAGCTCAGGATCCTACAGGCTTGTATGGACGTGGTGATGTCATTCATTGTGGTCTTAAGACGGATATGTAGATGCTTTATTGTGGAAAATCTGGAAACGGCACAGCATGCAGAGCCTGATTCTATGATTTAATAATGTTTAATGTCACTTGCTCTCTTAAGGTACTTTCACACTAGCGGTAGGGGATTCTGGCCTGTCGGATCTGTGCTGCTGCTAGTGCACGCGTGCCGCCGGAGGTACGCTCCATCCCCATTGACTATAATGGGGGCGGGGGGGAGTTACTGCAGCGCACGCCGAGAAGAGGCCGGAATAAAAGTCCTGCATGTAGTACTTTTATTTGTAGTACTTTTATTCCAGCCCCCTCTCGGCGTGCGCTGCCGTGCTGCCGCCGGAACTCCGCTCAACCTCCGGCGGCATGTGTGCACTAGCGGCAGCACGGATCCGACAGGCTCAGGGATCAGCAACCTTCGGCACGCCAGCTGTTGTGAAACTACAACTCCCAGCCTACTCAGCTATTCTTGTAACTCCTATAGAAGTGAAAGAAGGATTCTGGGAGTTGTAGTTTCAGCTGGAGGTTGCTGATCCCTGGCCTAGGCAATGCAGCTTGCGCCACATCTCTCAGGTGGTTTGCAACCATGTCCGGGGCTGTACCCAGTTGTATCCACTTCTCAGCTGAGTGCATGGCTAGCTATGGACAGGTTTGCAGCCTGTGAATGTAAGCAAGAATATTCTCATTTGCTGACAGAAATGTAATATATTGAAAATGGTAAAGATTTTAAACATAAGGTATATTAGAAAGTTGGACAACGTTCATTTACATTGTGACTAACATCTTAAACCTAAGGCCAGACGCACTTGAGCGACTTCAATTCAAGGAACTTGCAGCTTGTGTCAGTGTGAGGTCCTGTTCTCGCCTCTGCTCCTCTGACAGGATTGCACAGCATTAGGGCTCGTTCACACAACTGTATGTCTTTTTCAGTCTTTTGCGGGCCGTTTTTCCTGGATCCGTTTTTCCTTTTTTTTTTTTTTCTCTGTAGTGTTTCAGTTCCGTTTTTCCGTATGGCATATACAGTATACAGTAATTTCTATTGATAAAAATTTACTACCAAGCTAATTAAACAATTAACCCACCCCCTCTAAAGGGACGCCCGCCCTTCTGCCATGAAGCTTTTCTAGCTCAGGGGTTGGCTCCTCCATCCTTTGTCACTGCCCACTCTACAAGGGCAGTATCTACTTCGTATGCGGAGAAAAGTTTGGTTCCACTAGAACAAATCTGTGCTGCAGCTTCTTGGAGCTCCCCCAGCACCTTTATTAAGCATTACCGCCTAGATTCTAGGCGCTCTGAGGGAGTGGCGTTTGGACGTACCATTCGGAGTGCTACCCTCTCCTAAAAAACTAAACTGTGGGACCCTCCAAATTTGTTTGTTTTGCTCCTTGCTAGGTCCCCACTTGTGCTGCTAGTTAGGACGTAAGGGAAGCGTCAATTTTAACGTAAATTTGTTTTCCCTTAGTCCTAACAGAAGCACACAAATTTCCCATCCAGTTTTTTGTTTGTGTACTTGGTGATAAAGCACTGGCAGAAGGGCGGGTGTCCCTTTATAGGGGGTGGGTTAATTGTTTAATTAGCTTGGTAGTAAATTTTTATTAATAAAAATTCCACCTGTCCTACCAGTTTCCACTTGTGCTGCTGTTAGGACTAAGGGAAAACAAATTTACGTTAAAATTAACGCTTTGTGACTTTCAACAGCACTCAAGCAAAATATTTTTGCAAATGCTGTTATTCAGCCGGCATTGCTACTTTCTCCAAAAGAGACAGGGCAAATGTGGGGAGAACACTGAAATCTACGTCAGCCATGGCTAGTCTCATTGTGAATCAAGCGCAGCATCTGGCATCATAGCCGGCATACGCTGCCCAGCTATGATGAATTTGTCCCTTCTTCCCCCTTTCCTTCCCCCAGCTGGACCCACACTGGTAATCGTACTAATTTTTTTTTAATGTCACCGTATTCTGACAGCCATAGCAACCGGGTGGTGGCTGTATCACACAGCAGACAGCCATGGTTAATGTCTGCGATCGGCAGTAATGCCGATGGATGACGTTTAAGCCCTAAGAGGCCTAAAATCCAGAAGAGCATGTTTCCGGGGTAAGTAATGAGGCTTCTAGGCTTGTATATTACAATTCAGGGCAGCGGGTGCGGGCGCCATCTTTAAAGACCCGACATCCGCCATACATGTATGGCGGATGTCAGGAAGGGGTTAATTAACAGATGCCACATGCTTTGGCCATCATAGCCCACTTTCCCACGGTCAGTATTTTGCATTAGCATTTGTAAGCCAAAACCAGGAGTGAAGCGACAGAAAAAGTTTCATGAAATCATTTGCAATGGACTTTCCTGCTAGGGACCCAAGATCCATCTGCAGAGTAGATGACAGAAAGCTGGTGTGAGCACACTAGTGGCCGGCCTTCCAGAATGACCAGGGAGGGACAAAGGAGAGTCCGCAAGCAGGGTCAAAATTGGGAGAGATAGACATGGTTAACGCAGTAAATGAGAGATAAATCCAGTGGCAGAACAAGGTCAGTTACCAGAACTGCAGCCAAAGGGGAAATCCAAGAACAAGCCAGTAGTCAGTTCACCAGAAAAGTGACTAGGAAGCTGCACAGTGTAGAGCCTGATACAAACGAGATTCACAAGTAAGTCAATTAGGACTCGGCAGCCTCAAGTCCCCTGGCTAGCTCTGGGATTGCATACAGAATCAGAAACCTGGCTCTGCTTCCAGTCACATTTAGGCCCCTTTCACACGGGCGAGTATACCACGCGTTGAACGCATTGCACCCGCACTGAATCCGGACCCATTCACTTCAATGGGGCTGTGCACATGAGCGGTGATTTTCACGCATCACTTGTGCGTTGCGTGAAAATCGCAGCATGCTCTATATTCTGCGTTTTTCACGCAACGCAGGCCCCATAGAAGTGAATGGGGATGCGTGAAAATCGCAAGCAAGTGCGGATGCAACGCGATTCTCGCGCATGGTTGCTAAGAGTTGATGTTATTAAAGTGATAAAAGTCAATTTACTGTATTATTTTCCCTTATAACATTATAAAGGAAGAGAATAATAGCATTTTTAATACAGAATGCTAACTAAAATGTGGCTTGAGGGGATAAAAACCTATATAAAAATTAACTCGCCTCATCCACTTGATCGCGCAGCCGGCATCGCCTTCTTTCTTCTTCTTTCAGGACCTGCAAAAGGACCTTTGATGACGTCAGCGCACTCACCACGTGGTGATGTCAGCGCAGATCCTGCTGAATAAAAATAGAAGATCCTTCTCTCTTCATTCAGCAGGACCCGCGCTGATGTGAGCGCGATTACGTCATCAAAGGTCCTTTTGCAGGTCCTAAAAGAAGAAGAAAGAAGACGATGCCGGCTGCGAGATCAAGTGGATGAGGTGAGTTAATGTTTTTTATTTTTTAACCCCTCCAGCCCTATTGTACTATGAATTCTGTATTCAGAATGCTATTATTTTCCCTTATAACCATGTTATAAGGGAAAATAATAAAATGAATAGAGCACCTAACCCAAACCTGAACTTCAGTGAAGAAGTCCGGGTTCGGGTCTGGGTACCCAATTCAGTTTTTTCTCACGCGCGTGCAAAACACATTGCACTCATGCAATAAAAACTAAACATCGGAACGCAATCGCAGTCAAAACTGACTGCAATTGCGTGCCTACTGGCGCGGTTTTCTTGCAATGCACCCGGGACGCATCCACCGCAAAGGCAGACTAAGATCCTCAATAAGCACTATTTTAGCCCTTTTTAAAGTCCTGCTCACTCTAGAACAGGAATCAGCGACCTTCGGCACTCCAGCTGCTGTGAAACTACAACTCCCAGCATGCAAACATGCTCGGCTGCTCTTCTAACTCCCATAGAAGTGAATGAAGCATTCTGGGAGTTGTAGTTTCTGAACAGCTGGAGCGCCGGAGGCTGCTGATCCCCGCTCTAGAAGCTCAGGCTGTGTCTAAGGGCCGCATACGGAACCATTCCTTTCTATGGGGCCGCAAAAAAAACGGAATGTACTCCGTGAGCATTCCGTATGTCCGCATTTCCGTTCCGCTACATTTTGAGTCTTGTCCTATTATTGTCCGCAAATCACGTTCCGTGGCTCCTTTCAAGTCAATGGGTCCGCAAAAAAAAAAAAAGGAACACATACCGAAATGCATCCGTATCCGTTCTGTTTTTGCGGAACCATCTATTGAAAATTTTATTTTTTCTATGTAATTACTGTATACTGTATATGCCATACGGAAAAACAACAAGATACAAAAAACAGAACAACGGATCCGTGAAAAACGGTCCGCAAAACACTGAAAAAGCCACACGGTCGTGTGAACAAGCCCTAACCCTGTAGAATTGATCGCCCCCCCACTCCCTACAAGTTTTGGGAAGGAAGAACATTCAGTATCTCTCCAAACTGAAAGGGCTCGTCTCTGATGAGACATCCCCCTTTGAAGAGATGGCGGCCCCTTTTGATATTGGTATTTTTTTTTAATCTAAACAATATTTGTCATATGTTCCAATGAAAAAGTGAATCATCACTGGTTACAAAAGATCTGCATTGTGCGCGGCCGTGACTCACCTGGAACGTGATCAATGGCCCATAAATTATGTCAAACCACAATGGGTTGGGTTATACATGGATGCAGTCGTTAAATACCACGGTTACTGGTAAGGTAAAGACACCCATCTAGTTCTACTCATCATCCTGCCCTCATATGGTAGTGGTGGAGGATATCACCCAGTTAGGCCCCTCTCACACGGGCGAGTTTTCCGCGCGGGTGCAATGCGGTAGGTGAACGCATTGCACCCGCACTGAATCCGGACCCATTCATTTCTATGGGGCTGTTCAGATGAGCGGTGATTTTCACGCATCACTTGTGCGTTGCGTGAAAATCGCAGCAAGCTCTATATTGTGCGTTTATCACGCAACGCAGGCCCCATAGAAATGAATGAGGCTGCGTGAAAATCGCAAGCAAGTGCGGATGCGGTGCGATTTTCACGCACGGTTGCTAGGAGACGATCGGGATGGGGACCCGATCATTATTATTTTCCCTTATAACATGGTTATACGGGAAAATAATAGCATTCTGAATACAGAATGGATAGTACAACAGCGCTGGAGGGGTTAAAAAAAATAAAAAATAATATAACTCCCCTTAATCCACTTGGTCGCGCAGCCGGCATCTCTTCTGTCTTCTTCTTTGCTGTGTACAGGAAAAGGACCTGTGGTGACGTCACTGCGCTCATCACATTATCGTTTACCATGGTAATGCATCATGTGATGGACCATGTGATGAGCACAGTGACATCATCAAAGGTCCTTTTCCTCCTGCACAGCAAAGATGAAGACAGACGAGTTGCCGGGCTGCGCGAACAAGTGGATTAAGGCGAGTTATATTATTATTTTTTCTTTTTTTTAACCCCTCCAGCGCTATTGTACTATGCATTCTGTATTCAGAATGCTATTATTTTCCCGTATAACCATGTTATAAGGGAAAATAATAATGATCGGGTCCCCATCCCGATCGTCTCCTAGTAACCGTCCGTGAAAATCGCACCACATCCGCACTTACTTGCGGATGCTTGCGATTTTCACGCAAACCCCATTCACTTCTATGGGGCGTGAAAAACGCAGAATATAGAGCATGCTGCATTTTTCACGCAACGCAGAACTTATGCGTGAAAATCACCGCTCGTGTGCACAGCCCCATAGAAATGAATGGGTCCGGATTCAGTGCGGGTGCAATGCGTTCACGTCACGCATTGCACCTGCGCGTTTAGCATCTGTCATCGCTGTTTGTCAGGGGTCGTATGTGTGAGTGACAGACCTACCGGGGATAGTCTATAAGCATTATATGGGCAGAAACATCATCGTAGAGATTTGATTATTGTACAGTCTAATGTTTTCTCACAATGCAATATTTTTCTGTAGGGCAATGTCCTCCGTCTGTGCCAGGCATTCACTGCATTCCTGCGAAAAATATGTGTGAGGACAGCAATGACTGCGATTGGAACATGAAGTGCTGTAGTAACGGATGCGTAAAAGTGTGCATGAATGTCTCGCCAGGTAAGAGCGTGCAGGCTATCATTTTGACAGAATATAAACCGTTTACAAAGCAAAACGCGCCAAAAGACTGACCTACAGGCCGTGTACCGCGTCTATAAAGTGGCTGAGACAGTTTTGTGCCTCACTACTGTATATACAGTACGGTATGCGCAGAGCTCCCCCTAGTGGCAGCTGTTGGCAGTTAGACTTTTCTCAGGTCACTTTCTTTGCCGATTTGGAACTCTGTATCAGAACAATGAAGTTCAGAACCCTATAGAAATATACTGAAATTTGGATCTATTTAGGGGTGGATTATCACTCTTGTGAGAGAAGGATTTATTATTTTATGCATATATAATTAGAACATTCTGTAGTACACATTTTTGTCCACTAGATGGCCGCAAACCATATGTATGGACACTCTACTCACCAGTCAAGTCTGAAGGGGATATATAACTTAGTCCAACATTATGTAGTATTATAAATGAAGCCAGTAATTGGCTGTAGCGGTGCACGTGGCCCTGTTCATACTCCAGCTAGGAATTAACAAGCTGGGGATATGAAGATGGGCGAATGGGAGCCAGGGCGCAGGTGTGTACTCAGGGCATACTAACATGAGAAGGCAAATCCCTGTCCAGCTACACTAGACCTACAAATGTAGAAGGAAAAAGCACGTCCAGTCAAGATTTTCTGCCAACTCCTGAAGAACTGTAGAAATTCTGCAGAGAACAAAAAGTAGGGGAGAAGTATGTGATAGGCGGGGGCCCCAGCAGTCAGACTCCCGCCTATCATGTGTTCTCTTGTTTGGATGGAGGTCACACATGCAAGCTCCTGCTCCATTCAATGATACGGGACTGCCAAAGACATCCGATACTCAGCGATCTCCGACAGTCCCAAAGCCTGTGTAATCGCCACGCCATTCAAACTTGAAAACACAGGGCCCCCCCTCTTGTTATCGTGGGGGTCTGACCACTGGGGCCCCCCACCAATCAGACACATTGTGTATAAAGGATATGTATTTGGCATGGGACAACATCTCTAATGTCCTGGGGTGGTCTCTATCTATAGGACGTGGTCTCTTATGGCAGATACATCATTGGGGGAGAGCTCCTGCTGCAGCCGGTCGCCTTACAGCAAGGCAGATCTGGTGTGAGGTTTGTAACCAGGAGAGGTGAAAGTGGCCGATTGCCTCGCTAGTTTTGCCGCATGGACTATAACAGAAGGCTGCGGTATTCCACACCGAGGCCTACAGCAAAACAAAATGTACTGTGCCATTTTTTTAAACATGGGCCAGATGCCACTAAATACCTAGAAGGAGTAGTGTCTACATATCATTAACAAAATCCTTATGTGTTTCTCTGCAGGTCTCCCTTATGTCCCCACCGAGCCCCCCTTCTTTGGACCTTTCCATCCTCCACCTAAACCGCACATCCCTTTGCCATACAAACCGCACATCCCTTTCCCATACAAACCACCGAACCCCATTCCAGAGCGACCCCGTCTCCCTCCAATCTTGTTTCCCCCAATGGATCCTTCTCGCTATGAACCTGATGACTACAACCTCCCCATCTTCCCTAGAGACGATTTCCCATGAAGACTTTTTTCCCCCAAAGAAAACTGCAAGAAATGTATAAAATGAATCCGGTCACAGAATAAATAAATGACCAATTTCTGACTATTTTCTCAGTTTCTAATGAAATTCACAAGGGCTCATTCAGACAGCCGTAAGATGCGGATCCGTTTAGATGATGTCCCATTCACGTCTACGGGGCCTTTTCTTCTATTCCACGGCTCAGCAAATATACTTGTCAGTGAAAATCAGGACATGGCCCTATTGAAGTCTATGGGTCAGAAAAAAAAATGTAATGCAATCCGTTTTTTTGGGGACATGCTGAACTGTCCGCAAAAAAACGGATCCGCATTTTTGCGGACAGCATACGGCCGTCTGAATGAACCCTAAACCAGGGGTCCCTAACCTGGACCAAGTCACCTGTTGGGAAACTACAACTCCCAGCAGTTTACCATCAGTGTAAGGCACCATTCACACGTCCGCAATTCTGTTCTACGTTCATTTCTACGGGGCCGCACAATGTGCTGCCTGGATCCGGAATTGCAGATCCGCACTTCCGGGTACGCAATTCCGTTCCCGAAAAAAATAGAACATGTCCTATTCTTGTCTGCAATTGTGGACAAGATTAGGCATTTTCTATTAAGTGCTGGCAATATGCAGAATGCGCATTGCCGGTGTCCGTGTTTTGCGGATCCGCAAAACACACACAGACGTGTGAATGGACCGTAAAGGTTGTCTGCAGCGCATACAGAGAAGAATACAAGCTGCTATAAAATGCACATGAATTCTGAATACTTGCCAACATTTGGGTTAGTGACAAGACATGGTTGCGAGGATTGCCTCTGATTGAATATGGTGTAAATGAATGTATATGAGCTGCCAGGAGTTCAGAGATAAGGGCTACACATCGAGCCATCAGAGCAGCAACCTGACCGATTCATGTAAAATATAAGAAAAAGAACTGGATCGCACATCCTCAATACTATGCTTTTACCTAACTGCTTCTCAGCGCAATTTATCGTATACCTACGCCTATGCTGCATGCTGTACATGAGGCATTAGTATACAATCTGATCAAAAAGCATAGGCCCACTCACCGCCACAAGGTTGCCTCTTTGAATGGGACCCTACTCCTGGGTCCTGCCGCCTAATAGGACAGTGCCGCGCCTTTTTGTCAGAGTAGGTCCCTCTCAAAGAGGTGACCTTGGCGTGGCGAGTGGGCTTCTGCCTTTTGATCAAAATGTACACTAATGCCTCTTGTACAGCATGTAGTATGGGGGGGGCTGTACACTTCAATATGGCGCTGAGAAGCGAGTGTAATTAGATCAAAGCATAGCATCGTGGATGTGCGATCCAGTTCCGGTTTTCTCCCCGATACCTGACCGATTCAGTTTAAAACAGAGAGCAATGATCTGCAGAACAAAAACTGGTGAACATTTTTTTTTTTTAACAAAGATCAAACCCAAAAATGATTTTTAGCCTAAATTGAGTAAAAAGCAAGGATTAAAAAAATTGGCCCCAAAGGTGTCCATAGCCTTTAAGTCTATGGAGAATAGAGCACAGGCTTTTTTTTGTTCAGATGTCAACTTCTCTTAAAGGGTCAATGAGTTTTGGTCAGTATAAGACATATGAAAAAGTTTTGATTTGTGAGGGTCTGAGTGCCGAGACCCCCACCGATCACTAGAATGAGGAGAGAGAAGCGCTCTCACGTTGCGCGCTCTCTCCGCGCTGCATAGCAAGGAATTGGCCCATAGAGTTTCTATCGAGTCTGAGACCGTGTGATAGGCGAGTGCTTCTCTCTCCTCGTTAGAGGGATTGGCGCTCAGATCCCCACTGATCAAAACTTTTCATGTCTGTAAGGCCTCATGCACACGGCCGTTGTTTTTGTCCGCATCCGAGCCGCCGTTTTGGCGGCCCGAATGCGGACCCATTCACTTCAAAGCAGCCGCAAAAGATGCTGACAGCACATCCGTTGCTCCGTAAAAAAAAATATAACACGTCCTATTCTTGTACTCGCTTTGCGGACAAGAATAGGCAGTTATATTAAAGGCTGTCCATGCCGCACACGGACGCCAACCGTGTTTCTGGGTGAATTTCTTACATTAGCGGGTTTTCCTGCATCCGTGCGTCATATGTCCATTCTAGAAGTTATAGGAAGTGTTCTATTCAATTCCTACCCTTTCCTGCAGTGTTCCTTGAAATACAAAGGGAGGGCACGTTCATAGTGAAGTCAATGTGGATGACTTTTTTTTGCGGATCGGCCTATAGAACTACACATTCCAGACAGCAACAAACTGGTTCACCCACATCACCGGCCATTCCACGTCTCACTCATCCTCAGCCAGGAAAAACACTGGAGGCTTCTCAGGATTAAAAACCGGTTCAGTTTATTGGAGGATGAGTTCTCGTTACCAGCTGTACCCATGAGCAGACATACATTACAAACAGATAAATGACCGCTCTCCTGTCACATTCTACTACCGTCATCACGTGCCATTCCTTCCATAGACTGAAGGAGTGGTGAAGAAACGCAGAGCAACTACGCCCCCTAGAGAAGAAAACAGGCACAGGACAGGCTAAGATAGGGCTGTTGTCGCAGGCAGACCCAACCAAAAAAAAAAAAAACAACACGTTAATCTCATGAATATGGTATCCAGTGACAGGCCCTTGCAGTGGTGGAAGGGATCGCCCAATACTCCAAACTTTGCCTGGAGTGTTCCTTTAAAATATAAAAGTGAGGGCACTTTCGTATTCAATTAGAAAAACATGGCTACAGACGGCGCCACTCTTGTCTACAGGCTGCTTCTGGTATTGCAGCTCATTTAAATGAACAGGATGAAGTTGCAGTACCAGACACAGCCTACTGAATAAGGTGGCGCTGTTTCAGTTTGCCATGTTTTTTTCTACTCTCGTGCGAGCCGTTTAGGCATCCCCTAACGGCACACATACATTTCTATCCGGTGACTGGGGTGCGTTGTCAGTCACATTTACAGATTCTGCTCTGTGTAACATTAAAAAGGAAAAATGAAAAAAAAAATATAATAATAAATTATACAAACAATGAATTTTATTATTTTTTTTCTGTAAATTAAGACCGTTCAAAAGCTCAAGCCTTACCCCGGCAGGGCAGGGTACTAGGCATATGGTACGACCACAAGGTTGCGACGTGGCCTTGCGAGCTCCAATGAACCAATTAGGACCGCACTGTTTAGTCAGTCTGCATTTTTAATGGCCATGTGGTATTTTGGGTGCGGTCATTAAAATGCACACCGACTAAACAGTGCGGTCCTCATTAGCACGCGCTGTGACTCGTGCAGCCACGCGGTACTCGACAGCAAGCGGCATCGCAACCGTGCCACGTGGTCGTACCCCGACAGTACATGCCGATACCTGGTGTATAAAGACGCAAGTATCGGCCTCTCGATCCGCATACATTTGAAAAAATTTTTTTTTTTTATGTTTTATCCCTGCCGAACCAAAAAAACAACATAAAAGTACAAAACACAACTCCGCTTCCTAAGAAGAAACAAGGCAAAATCCATGTAACCAACAACATGTGTGTGTGTGGGGGAGTCGGGCGCGGAGACTGGCATGCTTGGTCATGTGGGCGCTCGCGTATCACTACCTCCTCTTCCCAACGCCGCTCTTCCCGGTTTTGCTGCTGCTGGACTTGCTGGAGGACTTTGACGTAAAAAGCCTGGTCATGAACTCGGACACATCGGGCAGCTCAGGGTTGGAGTTCAGCATGTTCATGGACTGCTCCATCTCCTGAAGAAGAAGAAGAAGAGCAGATACTGAGGTTGGTTGTCATCTAAAGTGGCTTCCACACACTCCATGACTGGTGCTCTCACTCACCCGCCTCATTTCTGGGTCACTCGTGTTCACCACTTTAGGAAGCAGCACGAAGATCAGCAGTGGTAGTACCATCATCATCACCTGGACGGATCAAAGGCAGATGTTACTAGTCCAGGTACAAAGGACATGACGACAAAGGGGGTCTTGCCACCAATAACTACATTGATTAGACCAGGAGTAGGCAACCTCCGGCACTCCGAGGGTTAGGCCACTCTGACCACAACCCATGGTCCTCGGTAAGATGTAGGAGTCCCTTCGGCCCTTACCCAGTTCAGCGTCTCTACCAACCAGAGATATCATCCTGAATATCCTATTGGGAGTGGTTCCGTATCCTCAGGCTGATGGAGATCCCATTGGTTGGACGTCCGCCACAGTTAATGGCAGGGTGATGAAATACCCTTTAAAGCGCGTGCAATACTGTAGTAAGCGCGTGACGAGTTCTGTAACCCTGGGTGGAGTGCACATCCTGACAAGGGGTGTCCCATTACAAGAACTTATCCTCTACCGAAAGAATCGGTCTGGCCCCTGTTCTCATGATCGGCAGTAGGACCCTCGCCAATCAGACCCTTACCCCCTATACGGGGATACGCTCTTGTAATAGGTGCGATTCGTCATAGAAATCTACGTCTTTTTTATGCTGATGACTTATCCTCTAAATAGGTCTAAAACAGCATCTTATCTGTGGGGGTCCGACTCCTGATCAGCAGTTTGAGAAGGCCGCAGCCTCTTCCTAAGCCATTTGACCTCACGCTCGTTGGTCACGTGACCTAGGCGCAGCTCTGTCTCATTTGAGTGAATGGGCCTGGGCTGCAATACCAAACTTAGCCACTCTATAATGGGCGGCGCTGTGCTTAGTATGCTGCGAGGAGGCAGGAGCGCCATGGTCTCCACAAAAGAGCTGATCGGTGGTGGTCCCAGGTGTAGGACCCCCGCTGATCAGATACTGATGACCTATCCCGAGGATAGGTCATCAGTATAAAAAAAGTTTAAAAAAATAAATAAAAATTACGTGAATGAACACCATTTTTGTACCTTTCTCTATTAAATCTAAATAGGTACAAATTGTGTACAGTTTAAAGGGGTTATGCAGGGGGCGAATATAATCTCCTGGCCGATCAAGTGCTACTACCTCTTCAAACAGCTGATTGGCTGGGGTGTCGGTAGTCGGACCCTCGCCGATCCGATATTAATGACCTATCCCGAGGATGGATAATAAATACTAACCCACTGCACAACCCCTTTATTAGTACCTTAGAATACCTGTACAGCATTGAAAGTTCTATTTTTCTACTACACAGCCCCAAATTCCCTGCATAGACAGATAAAACAGACAACATGCCGACACTAGGGGGAGCCTCGGAGCTGACTGCATACATAGAGCTCAAGCAGAAATCTAGGCTCCCTCTAGTGGTGACTGCAAGCAGCCAGAAGGTGTCTATGCAAGAGATTTGGAAAAATGGAGCTCCTCTATATATTGAGAGAGAAGTGTTACCGATGAAGAATACCCACTGAGCACCTACCATGGGGTTCATGAGAAAGTCAGTCCACCCCCAGGTCTCCCGTTTAATGAAGTAAGAAGGGGGCCCGGACGACTTCATCTGGAGAGGATAGGGCAGGCGGAGCACTTCTGAGGTTTTGATGTGATTGACGTACCTTGCCCTTGGGAAACATGAAGGAAGTCAATACACTTGAAGGAAGCTCAACTGAAAATCTGCATTGGAGGTAAACGGCCAAGACAGGAGGTGATTGAGGAGGGCCCAACCATCTACATCAGGGATGCTCCAGCTGTTGCAAAACTACAACTCCCAGCATGCCCTATGAGCTGTAGGCTGTCCAAGCATGCGGTAGTTTTGCAACAGCTGGAGGGCCACAGGTTGGGCATCGCTGATCTACATGAGGGGTCGCAGGCTCCCCTAGTGGACGCACACTGTGTAGTCCTCTCGTTCTCTGGAGAACCACCACTGACCAGAACGTTACAGCACATCTTGATGATGTCTCATAACATGAAATGATTGGAGTTCTCCTTTAACACTTCAGTTCAATCAGTACCAGCCGGCCACTAATGCCCCCTCCTCCATCACCTCACTGTGATACTAGCCGGCCACTAATGCCCCCTCCATCACCTCACAGTGATACTAGCCGGCCACTAATGCCCCCTCCTCCACCTCCCAGTGATACTAGCCGGCCACTAATGCCCCCTCCATCACCTCACAGTGATACTAGCCGGCCACTAATGCCCCCCCCTCCACGTCACTGTGATACTAGCCGGCCACTAATGCCCCCTCCTCCACCTCACTGTGATACTAGCCGGCCACTAATGCCCCCTCCTCCACCTCACTGTGATACTAGCCGGCCACTAATGCCCCCTCCATCACCTCACTGTGATACCAGCCGGCCACTAACCCCCCTCCATCACCTCCCAGTGATACTAGCCGGCCACTAATGCCCCCTCCATCACCTCCCAGTGATACTAGCCGGCCACTAATGCCCCCTCCATCACCTCACTGCGATACTAGCCGGCCACTAATGCCCCCCCCTCCACCTCCCAGTGATACTAGCCGGCCACTAATGCCCCCTCCTCCACCTCCCAGTGATACTAGCCGGCCACTAATGCCCCCCCCTCCACCTCCCAGTGATACTAGCCGGCCACTAATGCCCCCTCCATCACCCCCCTGTGATACTAGCCGGCCACTAATGCCCCCTCCGTGGTACATACAGCATCATCACATTACCTCATCTTCCCTTTGGATGTGATGTCCACACGGACGGGTTCAAATCGGTGAGCGGGAGACACGACCTCGACCACGTAGGAGCCGGAAGGAACATCATGGACGGCAAAGCTGCCATCAGTCCTAAACATGGGAATTAACAGGAGGATATCAGGCTCCTGTTCACACACAGTGAAAAAAATAATAATCTGCAGACTTCAGGGCGCGAACGACCCCCGGTGGGGTCACATCTGTTGTTACTAAGCAACCTGAACATAGCTGGATTCCAATAACACCTCTGCTAGCTGTCAGTGAATGGAAACATCTCAAGGCATTATTAGCACCTGGCCTAACCTAGCCCTGGTTTTCAGCTCTTGAATGTAAACAAGATTGTTTTCCATTCATTGAAAGCAAGCAGAGATCTTGAGAATGGCGAATTGTGTAGATTTAAAGGGCCAGTCCAGCCTATTGCATAGATAGACAGATAATGGTCGAGGGGTAACTACGACCTTTACCTCAGGAAACCGACGTGCTCCTCTCCGTCCACCAGGACCCGTGCCCCGCTCACCCAGTCCTGGGGTCTGACCCCCGGGACCACCGCCCGTCCCTCCACCCGAAACTTCTCGGCTCCGGAGCTGAACCCCTCCGTGTCCGCCCGGCACAGCGTCAGGACGGACAGAAGGAAGACGCTGCATCTGGACAGAGAAGGCGACATGTCTGCGGCAGGAACACGGCTTCTCCCCCTTCTCTTCCGGCATGCACTCTGGCCTCGGCCTGTGACGTGCGGCGGTAGAGGTGCGGTAACGCAGCGCCACCTGTCTCCGGACTGGATGACATTTTCTTGGAGCTCAAAACCACCTTCAGGATCTTCCGCAAAATGGCTGCACATCCGGCGTCTGATGGGTGGATTGGCTGCTGGGGGTGAAATTTCCAGTCACTTATCCCATTATATTAACCAGTTCAGGTCCTGGTTTTCTGCAATCGAGATGCTTTATATGTAATGTGTATGTAGCACATTTACCACATGTATACCACCGCCTTTAGACGTATACACCTCATGTATACCACCGCCTATAGACGTATACACCTCATGTATACCACCGCCTATAGACGTATACACCTCATGTATACCACCGCCTATAGATGTATACACCTCATGTATACCACCGTCTATAGACGTATACACCTCATGTATACCACCGCCAGTATACCACCGCCTGTAGACGTATACACCGCATGTATACCACCGCCTATAGACATATACACCGCATGTATACCACCGCCTATAGACGTATGCACCACATGTATACCACCGCCTATAGACATATACACCGCATGTATACCACCGCCTATAGACGTATACACCTCATGTATACCACCGCCTGTAGACGTATACACCTCATGTATACCACCGCCTATAGATGTATACACCTCATGTATACCACCGCCTATAGACGTATACACCTCATGTATACCACCGCCAGTATACCACCGCCTGTAGACGTATACACCGCATGTATACCACCGCCTATAGACGTATACACCGCATGTATACCACCGCCTATAGACGTATGCACCACATGTATACCACCGCCTATAGACATATACACCGCATGTATACCACCGCCTATAGACGTATACACCGCATGTATACCACCGCCTATAGACGTATACACCGCATGTATACCACCGCCTATAGACGTATGCACCTCATGTATACCACCGCCTGTAGACGTATACACCTCATGTATACCACCGCCTATAGAAGTATACACCTCATGTATACCACCGCCTATAGATGTATACCACCGCCTATAGACGTATACACCTCATGTATACCACCGCCTGTAGACGTATACACCGCATGTATACCACCGCCTATAGACGTATACACCGCATGTATACCACCGCCTATAGACGTATGCACCACATGTATACCACCGCCTATAGACATATACACCGCATGTATACCACCGCCTGTAGACGTATACACCGCATGTATACCACCGCCTATAGACATATATACCACATGTATACCACCGCCTATAGATGTATACACCGCATGTATACCACCGCCTATAGACGTATACACCTCATGTATACCACCGCCTATAGACGTATGCACCACATGTATACCACCGCCTATAGACGTATGCACCACATGTATACCACCGCCTATAGACGTATATACCCAATGTATACCACCGCCTATAGACGTATACACCACATGTATACCACCGCCTATAGACGTATACACCTCATGTATACCACCGCCTATAGACGTATACACCTCATGTATACCACCGCCTATAGACATATGCACCACATGTATACCACCGCCTGTAGACTTATACACCTCATGTATACCACCGCCTGTAGACGTATACACCTCATGTATACCACCGCCTGTAGACGTATACACCACATGTATACCACCGCCTATAGACGTATATACCTCATGTATACCACCGCCTGTAGACGTATACACCTCATGTATACCACCGCCTATAGACGTATACATCTCATGTATACCACCGCCTATAGACGTATACACCGCATGTATACCACCGCCTATAGATGTATACCACCGCCTATAGACGTATATACCTCATGTATACCACCGCCTATAGACGTATACACCACATGTATACCACCGCCTGTAGACGTATACACCTCATGTATACCACCGCCTATAGACATATACACCACATGTATACCACCGCCTATAGACGTATACACTGCATGTATACCACCGCCTATAGACGTATACACCGCATGTATACCACCGCCTATAGACCTATATACCTCATGTATACCACCGCCTATAGACGTATACACCGCATGTATACCACCGCCTATAGACGTATACACCACATGTATACCACCGCTTATAGACGTATATACCTCATGTATACCACCGCCTATAGACGTATACACCGCATGTATACCACCGCCTATAGACATATACACCGCATGTATACCACCGCCTATAGACGTATACACCGCATGTATACCACCGCCTATAGACGTATACACCTCATGTATACCACCGCCTATAGACGTATACACCTCATGTATACCACCGCCTGTAGACGTATACACCTCATGTATACCACCGCCTATAGACGTATATACCGCATGTATACCACCGCCTATAGACGTATACACCTCATGTATACCACCGCCTATAGACGTATACACCTCATGTATACCACCGCCTGTAGACGTATACACCTCATGTATACCACCGCCTATAGACGTATACACCTCATGTATACCACCGCCTGTAGATGTATATACCCAATGTATACCACCGCCTATAGACGTATACACCTCATGTATACCACCGCCTGTAGATGTATACACAGCATGTATACCACCGCCTGTATACCACCGCTTATAGACGTATACACTGCATGTATACCACCGCCTATAGACGTATACACCACATGTATACCACCGCCTATAGACGTATACACCACATGTATACCACCGCCTATAGACGTATACACCTCATGTATACCACCGCCTATAGACGTATATACCCAATGTATACCACCGCCTATATACGTATATACCCAATGTATACCACCGCCTGTAGACATATACACCGCATGTATACCACCGCCTATAGATGTATACCACCGCCTATAGACGTATACACCTCATGTATACCACCGCCTGTAGACGTATACACCGCATGTATACCACCGCCTATAGACGTATACACCGCATGTATACCACCGCCTATAGACGTATGCACCACATGTATACCACCGCCTATAGACATATACACCGCATGTATACCACCGCCTGTAGACGTATACACCGCATGTATACCACCGCCTATAGACATATATACCACATGTATACCACCGCCTATAGATGTATACACCGCATGTATACCACCGCCTATAGACGTATACACCTCATGTATACCACCGCCTATAGACGTATGCACCACATGTATACCACCGCCTATAGACGTATGCACCACATGTATACCACCGCCTATAGACGTATATACCCAATGTATACCACCGCCTATAGACGTATACACCACATGTATACCACCGCCTATAGACGTATACACCTCATGTATACCACCGCCTATAGACGTATACACCTCATGTATACCACCGCCTATAGACATATGCACCACATGTATACCACCGCCTGTAGACTTATACACCTCATGTATACCACCGCCTGTAGACGTATACACCTCATGTATACCACCGCCTGTAGACGTATACACCACATGTATACCACCGCCTATAGACGTATATACCTCATGTATACCACCGCCTGTAGACGTATACACCTCATGTATACCACCGCCTATAGACGTATACATCTCATGTATACCACCGCCTATAGACGTATACACCGCATGTATACCACCGCCTATAGATGTATACCACCGCCTATAGACGTATATACCTCATGTATACCACCGCCTATAGACGTATACACCACATGTATACCACCGCCTGTAGACGTATACACCTCATGTATACCACCGCCTATAGACATATACACCACATGTATACCACCGCCTATAGACGTATACACTGCATGTATACCACCGCCTATAGACGTATACACCGCATGTATACCACCGCCTATAGACCTATATACCTCATGTATACCACCGCCTATAGACGTATACACCGCATGTATACCACCGCCTATAGACGTATACACCACATGTATACCACCGCTTATAGACGTATATACCTCATGTATACCACCGCCTATAGACGTATACACCGCATGTATACCACCGCCTATAGACATATACACCGCATGTATACCACCGCCTATAGACGTATACACCGCATGTATACCACCGCCTATAGACGTATACACCTCATGTATACCACCGCCTATAGACGTATACACCTCATGTATACCACCGCCTGTAGACGTATACACCTCATGTATACCACCGCCTATAGACGTATATACCGCATGTATACCACCGCCTATAGACGTATACACCTCATGTATACCACCGCCTATAGACGTATACACCTCATGTATACCACCGCCTGTAGACGTATACACCTCATGTATACCACCGCCTATAGACGTATACACCTCATGTATACCACCGCCTGTAGATGTATATACCCAATGTATACCACCGCCTATAGACGTATACACCTCATGTATACCACCGCCTGTAGATGTATACACAGCATGTATACCACCGCCTGTATACCACCGCTTATAGACGTATACACTGCATGTATACCACCGCCTATAGACGTATACACCACATGTATACCACCGCCTATAGACGTATACACCACATGTATACCACCGCCTATAGACGTATACACCTCATGTATACCACCGCCTATAGACGTATATACCCAATGTATACCACCGCCTATATACGTATATACCCAATGTATACCACCGCCTGTAGACATATACACCGCATGTATACCACCGCCTATAGACGTATATACCGCATGTATACCACCGCCTATAGACGTATATACCCAATGTATACCACCGCCTGTAGACGTATACACCGCATGTATACCACCGCCTATAGACCTATATACCTCATGTATACCACCGCCTATAGACGTATACACCGCATGTATACCACCGCCTATAGACGTATATACCACATGTATACCACTGCCTATAGACGTATACACAGCATGTATACCACCGCCTATAGACGTATACACCGCATGTATACCACCGCCTATAGACGTATATACCACATGTATACCACCGCCTATAGACATATATACCACATGTATACCACCGCCTATAGACGTATATACCTCATGTATACCACCGCCTATAGACGTATACACCGCATGTATACCACCGCCTATAGATGTATATACCCAATGTATACCACCGCCTATAGACGTATACACCACATGTATACCACCGCCTATAGACGTATACACCTCATGTATACCACCGCCTATAGACGTATATACCCAATGTATACCACCGCCTATATACGTATATACCCAATGTATACCACCGCCTGTAGACATATACACCGCATGTATACCACCGCCTATAGACGTATATACCGCATGTATACCACCGCCTATAGACGTATATACCCAATGTATACCACCGCCTGTAGACGTATACACCGCATGTATACCACCGCCTATAGACCTATATACCTCATGTATACCACCGCCTATAGACGTATACACCGCATGTATACCACCGCCTATAGACGTATATACCACATGTATACCACTGCCTATAGACGTATACACAGCATGTATACCACCGCCTATAGACGTATACACCGCATGTATACCACCGCCTATAGACGTATATACCACATGTATACCACCGCCTATAGACATATATACCACATGTATACCACCGCCTATAGACGTATATACCTCATGTATACCACCGCCTATAGACGTATACACCGCATGTATACCACCGCCTATAGATGTATATACCCAATGTATACCACCGCCTATAGACGTATACACCGCATGTATACCACAACCTATAGATGTATACACCACATGTATACCACCGCCTATAGACGTATACACCGCATGTATACCACTGCCTATAGACGTATATACCACATGTATACCACCGCCTATAGACGTATATACCTCATGTATACCACCGCCTATAGACGTATACACCGCATGTATACCACCGCCTATAGATGTATATACCCAATGTATACCACCGCCTATAGACGTATACACCGCATGTATACCACAACCTATAGATGTATACACCACATGTATACCACCGCCTATAGACATATATTCCACCACCTATAGACGTATACACCGCATGTATACCACCGCCTATAAACATATATATCACCGTCTCTACATAAACCTCCCAACTTCAATGAATGTTTTGTATGTTAACTGCCCCCCACAAAGCGTGAGTTCACTATAGGGCTGTACATAAAATGACAGTGCCCCATATTTGACTACAGAGTTAGGGCTCATGCACACGACCATATGGCGTTTTCAGTGTTTTGCGGGCCGTTTTTCCATATGGCATATACAGTATATAATTACATAGGAAAAATTGGGCTGGGCATAAAATTTTCAATAGATGGTTCCGCAAAAACGGAACGGACCCATTGACTTGAATAGAGCCACGGAACGTGATTTGCGGGCAATAATAGAACATGTTCTATCTTTCAACGGAACGGAAATACGGAAATGGAATGCACACGGAGTAACTTCCGTTTTTTGCGGACCCATTGAAGCGAATGGTTCAGTATAAGGAGAGCATACTGAACGCAAAAAACGGCTCGTATACTGAATGCAAAAAACATTCGTGTGCATGAGCCCTTATATACAACTGCTCAAAAAAATAAAGGGAACACTTAAAAAACACAATGTAACTCCAAGTCAATCACACTTCTGTGAAATCAAACTGTCCACTTAGGAAACAACTCTGAGTGACAATCAATTTCACATGCTGTTGTGCAAATGGGATAGACAACAGGTGGAAATTATAGGCAATTAGCAAGACACCCCCAATAAAGGAGTGGTTCTGCAGGTGGTGACCACAGACCACTTCTCAGTTCCTATGCTTCCTGGCTGATGTTTTGGTCACTTTTGAATGCTGGCGGTGCTTTCACTCTAGTGGTAGCATGAGACGGAGTCTACAACCCACACAAGTGGCTCAGGTAGTGCAGCTTATCCAGGATGGCACATCAATGCGAGCTGTGGCAAGAAGGTTTGCTGTGTCTGTCAGCGTAGTGTCCAGAGCATGGAGGCGCTACCAGGAGACAGGCCAGTACATCAGGAGACGTGGAGGAGGCCGTAGGAGGGCAACAACCCAGCAGCAGGACCGCTACCTCCGCCTTTGTGCAAGGAGGAACAGGAGGAGCACTGCCAGAGCCCTGCAAAATGACCTCCAGCAGGCCACAAATGTGCATGTGTCTGCTCAAACGGTCAGAAACAGACTCCATGAGGGTGATATGAGGGCCCGACATCCACAGGTGGGGGTTGTGCTTACAGCCCAACACCGTCAAGAACACCAAGATAGGCAAATTCGCCACTGGCGCCCTGTGCTCTTCACAGATGAAAGCAGGTTCACACTGAGAACATGTGACAGACGTGACAGAGTCTTGAGACGCCGTGGAGAACGTTCTGCTGCCTGCAACATCCTCCAGCATGACCGGTTTGGCATTGGGTCAGTAATGGTGTGGGGTGGCATTTCTTTGGAGGGCCGCACAGCCCTCCATGTGCTCGCCAGAGGTAGCCTGACTGCCATTAGGTACCGAGATGAGATCCTCAGACCCCTTGTGAGACCATATGCTGGTGCGGTTGGCCCTGGGTTCCTCCTAATGCAAGACAATGCTAGACCTCATGTGGCTGTAGTGTGTCAGCAGTTCCTGCAAGACGAAGGCATTGATGCTATGGACTGGCCCGCCCTTTCCCCAGACCTGAATCCAATTGAGCACATCTGGGACATCACGTCTCGCTCTATCCACCAACGTCACGTTGCACCACAGACTGTCCAGGAGTTGGCAGATGCTTTAGTCCAGGTCTGGGAGGAGATCCCTCAGGAGACCGTCCGCCACCTCATCAGGAGCATGCACAGGCGTTGTAGGGAGGTGATACAGGCACGTGGAGGCCACACACACTACTGAGCCTCATTTTGACTTGTTTTAAGGACATTACATCAAAGTTGGATCAGCCTGTAGTGTGTTTTTCCACTTTAATTTTGACGGTGACTTCAAATCCAGACCTCCATGGGTTAAAAAATTTGATTTCCATTTTTTTATTTTTGTGTGATTTTGTTGTCAGCACATTCAACTCTGTAAAGAACAAAGTATTTCAGAAGAATATTTAATTAACTCAGATCTAGGATGTGTTATTTTTGTGTTCCCTTAATTTTTTTGAGCAGTGTATAAGGGTCGGAGCGCTCTCTGCCACTCTCCGACCCCACCTACCACCGATGTGGCTGCGGCTGACGGCTTCCTGACACAGATCGCTGCCATTATAGAGCCACCTACAATATGCCGCCACTTTTAGGCCAGCCATGAACTCGCATCGTGTGTCAGTGCGGGGTCTCATCCTGACCTCCCCACCTCTGACAGGATCCAAATTGTCCGTGGGGCAGCCACATCGGATCGCGGACCCATTTACTTTAATGAGTCCGCGATCCTGCCGTTCCGCAAAAAGATAGGACATGTTCTATCTTTTTGAGGAACGGAAATACGGGACGAAACCCCTCGGAAGCACTCCGCAGTGCTCCCATAGGGTTTCGTTCCATGCTTCCTTTCCGCATCTCTGGATTTGCGCACCCATTGAAGTGAATGGGTCCGCATCCGTGATGCGGAATGTACACTGATTTATAATGCTGTGTGACCCTGAGAGTCCTGGAATCTATTGTTTTACACTGACTGCATTATGTCGGTGTAATTCAGTAGATTCCAGGACTCTGAGGATTACACAGCATTATAAATCTGTATACTGCTGTGCGATCCTATCAGAGGAGGGGAGGTCAGGATGAGACCCTGCACTGACACACGCCAGCCCCAAACAACTTCTGCTGTATCTGTGCGCCAGGCCCCATCGCTAAAAATGGCCAGGCATTTCCAAATGAATGGAACTTGGCTCCTCCCCTTGGTGCCTCATCTCCGCCTACTTCTGGTGCTGACATCATCGAACCGCTCGTGAACCTGATGACGCCGATTCCCACAGACATGAGCAGAGTTGAGCTGTGCACCTGCGTAAAAGTTCATCTGCAAATCCAGAGATGCAACGATTAATCGACTTTACCGATAATATTCGATAACGGCATTCGTTGTCGAATAATCGCCGATTCGTTGCTATGCGGGCGGGCGGTTTACTTCAAATAAGCGCATCTTTATTTTACCTTACAATAAAGCTCCAGTAACAGGCAGAGCGGACGGCGGCGTAACGTCACTTACTCACGTGACGGGCCTGCTCCGCCTCCTTCATTCATAAAGTGGGCGGAGCAGGTGCGGCACGTGAGTGAGTGACGTTACGCCGCCGCCCGCTTTGCCTGTTACCTGAGCTTCATTGTAAGGTAATAAAGATGCGCTGAGTAAAAGTTACTGCCAGAATAGTCTGCTGTGAGGGGAGGGGGATCTGTGCACTGTTATGGGGAGGGGGATCTGTGCATGGCACTGTTATGGGGAGGGGGATCTGTGTATGGCACTGTTATGGAGAAGGGGATCTGTGCACTGTTATGGGGAGGGGGATCTGTGCACTGTTATGGGGAGGGGGATCTGTGGATGACACTGTTATGGGGAGGGGGATCTGTGTATGGCACTGTTATGGGGAGGGGGATCTGTGCACTGTTATGGGGAGGGGGATCTGTGGATGACACATATAGCATAAGATGCTATATAGTGTCATCCACAGGTCCCCCTCCCCATAACAGTGCACAGATCCCCCTCCCATAACAGTGCACAGATCCCCCTCCCCATAACAGTGCCATACACAGATACCCCTCCCCATAACAGTGTCATCCACAGATCCCCCTCCCCATAACAGTGCACAGATCCCCCTCCCCATAACAGTGCACAGATCTCCCTCCCCATAACAGTGCCATACACAGATCCCCCTCCCCATAACAGTGCCATACACAGATCCCCCTCCCCATAACAGTGCCATTCACAGATCCCCCTCCCATAACAGTGCAGATCCCCCTCCCCATAACAGTGCACAGATCCCCCTCCCCATAACAGTGCCATACACAGATCCCCCTCCCATAACAGTGCACAGATCCCCCTCCCCATAACAGTGCCATACACAGATCCCCCTCCCATAACAGTGCACAGATCCCCCTCCCCATAACAGTGCCATACACAGATCCCCCTCCCATAACAGTGCACAGATCCCCCTCCCCATAACAGTGCCATTCACAGATCCCCCTCCCATAACAGTGCAGATCCCCCTCCCCATAACAGTGCACAGATCCCCCTCCCCATAACAGTGCCATACACAGATCCCCCTCCCATAACAGTGCACAGATCCCCCTCCCCATAACAGTGCACAGATCCCCTTCTCCATAACAGTGCCATACACAGATCCCCCTCCCATAACAGTGCACAGATCCCCCTCCCCATAACAGTGCCATACACAGATCCCCCTCCCATAACAGTGCACAGATCCCCCTCCCCATAACAGTGCCATACACAGATCCCCCTCCCCATAACAGTGCACAGATCTCCCTCCCCATAACAGTGCCATCCACAGATCCCCCATAACAGTGCCATACACAATTTGTTTTAATATGGCCTTTGAACATAATTTTTCAAGTAAAATCATATAAACCTCTTTGTTTTGTAATTTTGGTGTTTTTTATCGATTAAATTATTGACAAGTAATCGATTTTTCAAATAATGGTTAGCTGCAGCCCTAGTTTACAGAACTGTGGAGACTTTGCTCAATACTGACAGTTCTGTAAACAGAGGAGCGTCGCTAAGGCTCAAAATGGGCCACTTTACAGCTATTTCTCTAATAGAAATATACAATTTCAATAACTAAAGTATATTACGAAAATGGTCAGTATCACTGCCCCGATACGTTACAAAAAAAAAAAAAAATGCGTTTGGCTGTCCACCTGACGAAGCGGAGCCAAACGGATCCGTCCTGGCACACAATGTAAGTCAATGGGGATCTGTCTCCCATTGACGTTCAATGGAGTTCATGACGGATCCGTCCTGGCTGTGTTACAGATGATACAAACGGCTATAGAAGACATAATATAACCGGATCCGTTCATGATGGATGCATGCGGTTGCATTATGGTAACAGAAGCGTTTTTGCAGATCCGTGACGGATTGTAAGAATTGACCATACGGTAAGGATTGTGTAATGTATGCAGGGTGGTGACTATCATATCGATCTTCCTATATTCTCCAGTATGAATCACTCCTAGAGACTGCAGGGCATTACCGCCAAACTGTGGCGCCTCCTAGTGGCGGCAGCAGCACCTACGCCTCTGTTTCCCCCATTGACCTGAGCAAGAAATTTCAGCTGGTATAACCTGGGCAACATCCACTAGGCTTGTATACTACCAGGTCTGTACATTAAGGCCGCCCACACATGTTGCAAAATACGTGCGTTTTTTCGGCGTCGATTCCCGTGTGGAAAAAAAACGCAGCGCAGGGATTAGACAATTCTCATGCACGTTTTCCATACAAAAATGTAGAAATCCTCAGCATGTTTATTATGCTGGTAGCGGTTTTAGCTGTGGATTTCACCCTTTTCCAGTGAACGGCGAGATCCGCGCCAAAATCTGGTATGGGGCAGAAACGCACAGAAATCCTTAGGTGCGTTCACCCACAGGCTGCCTATAAAGGACCTGTTTTTTTTGCGGACGAGTGGTGGCACCATATTGTATGACCGATAGGCCTCAAGCACACGACCGTATTTTTGCGGATCACACGTGCACTGTGCGGTTGTGCAGCGCCTGCGGAGCGTGACATCGGACTCATCTCTCCCAACTCAGACCCGCCGCTCTAGCAGACCAGTGCTCAGACTACTCAACGCCATCACACGACTGACAGTGAGGGTAGCATGCCGGAGCGGACAGGTTCCTTTAAAGGGACACCACCATTCATTTTTTTTTTGGCCTGTTCTACGTGAATATTCTACCTACAAACAAAGCAGTGGCTGATTTTCTGGACATGATCTTTTGAAGTCACTCCGTGAATTCTACTTCCTGTCCGGGCTCTTTAACGTCCTCCTTTCTATTAGATTTTTAGCACAGAAAACAACCTCACTTTTAAAGGGGTTATCCAGAAGATATTTATGACTTCTCCTCAGGATCAGATCTGTGGGGGGGGGGGGGGGGGGGGGGTGACACCTGGGACCCCCGCTGATCAGCTGCAGCCTCTTCCTAGGCCAGTGACATCGCTGTACATCGGTCATGTGACCTAGTTGCAGCTCAGCCCCATTCAAGTCAATGGGCTAAGCTGCAATACTAATCACTGCCACTATACCATGTACAGCGCTGTCCTTGGAAAGCTGCCAGGAGCCTGCATCCACACCCTGAAACAGCTGATAGGCAGAGTGCCCCCCACCGATGTGATAATGTGATGACCTATCCTGAGGATAAGCACTCATACACGCGACCGTTTAATGTTTTGCAGTCCGCAAATTGAGGATACTGGCTGTATGCATTCCGCATTTTGCAGAAGGGTCGGCCCCTAATAGGTCAATCATATCCTTGTCCGTAATGTGGACAATAATAGGACAGGTTTTATCTTTTTGCGGATACGGGATGCGGTAATTTCCATTTTTATTTGCAGCTCCATTGAAGTGAATGGTTCTGAATTTTAGTCTGCAAAAAAAAAAACCACGGAATGGACACAACAAAAAAAAAATATATTACGTTCATGTGCATGAGCCCCAAGTCATTATATTTTCCAGGATAACCCCTTTAACTCAGTCAGACCATTCACTGCGACCAGAGAGGGAAGGGGATGAGTGACTCAATTACAACATCACAAAATACACTGAAGCGTGCAATGATCTTCTGTGAACATCTTTATCTAGGCTTATGAATAGAGCAGTTATGTTGTTATCCCAATCCTTCTGACTAACTATTATACTAACAGATAACATTTTCCTCCTCACAGCAGCAGTAAACTAAACAATAGGATCCCTGGCTATGAGTTCCATCCTGTTTTGCTGATCGCTACAGAAGAACAATATTCTAAAACAGCCAAAAATTCTTAAAGGGGTTGTCCTATCACAGACAATGGGGGCATAGCCTAGCGACATGCCCCCATTGTCTGTGATAGGACAACCCCTTTAAGAATTTTTGGCTGATAGGAGCAGGTCCTGATCCTACACAGGGAATGGATCGGGGAAGGTGGAGGAGGGCGGACTGCACTGCCAAAAATAGCCAAGCGCTGGCTCGGCCATTTCCGTTGGGCCCAAATGAATGGGAGCGGTGGCCACACAAGCGCGGTGCACTCCCATTCACTTCTATGGGGAGTCCTCCGGCCACCATTCTCCCTATTCCGTTCTCAGCGTAGGTGCGGGTCCCAGAGATGGTACCCGCACCTATCAGACAATGGGGGGCATATCTGAATGAAATGCCCCCATTGCCTGTAATGTGAATACCCCTTTAAATTGTTTCCATTGAATAACGTGTAAAACCTTACTCCGTTCCGATGAAAGTGTCCCTTTAACTACCACTAGGGGCAGGTAGAGGCGAAACCTGTTTGGCTACGTCTACACGACGACATTTTGTTGCACTAATGTCGCGCAACAATTTTTATAAAGGCAGTCTATGGTGTCGCACTGCAACATGCTGCGACGCAACAGTCGCAGAAAATCCATTCGAGATGGATTTTTCTGCGACTGTTGCATCGCAGTCGCAGCATGTTGCAGTGCGACACCATAGACTGCCTTTATAAAAATTGTCGCGCGACATTAGTGCAACAAAATGTCGCGCGACAAATAGTGTAGTTGTGCCCTGTCACGCAACTTATTGTCCCGCGACAAATGTCGTCGTGTAGACGTAGCCTTAGACAACCAGCACCTCAGCTTCCGTAAACCTTACTCCCAGTCCCAATGTCCAAATCTACACCCTAATGAAGTGTTCCCATACTAACCAATCGGATTTCAGCTTTTCAGTTTCCAGCCTGCCCTGGAGAATTGAGAGCTGAAAGGTGATTGGCTGCCATGGGCATGTCCTGCTTGTACGTTGATGGGATACGCGGTGTTCCTTCCTCGTAGCTCCCGGTCCCGTCTTCAGCTCAGGCATCCCAGAAGCCATACCTCACACACGCCCCAAATGTAATACTATTGCAAAAACGTCTTTAATATTAGGGTTTCAAATAACATAACAAAATAAACAAAAAAAACGGCTGCAATATCCAGTGTCCCGGGTTAAAATGTCGCAGTTTCAGGCACAGCGTCCTGCACGGACTTGTAGACACCGTGCATTTCTCCAACATGCCAGTTTCTCCTAGATCTCCAATCCCAGTGATGAGGTTCCTGCTCTGCTCCTCAGGAACAGAGGAGAAGTGGCTCTTGTGAAGTCCGTCACGCAGGAGCGTTAGGTAAACGTTACCTCAGTAAGTTCAAAACCACTATCTGGAAAGAACACTACTTCAATATGAAGCAGGCAGACGCCACCTTGTCTGTGGTGGCACAACGAGGGCCTGTCCTGGAGATGAAGCCCTCTTGGACTAGTTAGTGGTTTTACCAGTTTCTTCCTGCAGCAGAGCTCGGACAGATCTGCAAAAGTCTCATGAAGTCCCAAAACAGATGCAGGATATTTGGTGAAGCCTCGTATCAGCGGAGCTGTGATAAGTAGCCATCCAAGTCCTAGAAGAAACCAAAGCCAGGATGTTACCACCATCAAGAATGCTCACAATGCCCCCCCATATTACTTCAACTGTGTAAGGCCACCATAACAAAAGCTCCAACGGTCAATGAAATACAAGGGAGACTTAACACAGAAGCCTCGTGACTGCTGCAGCCTATCATTGGCCACATCGGTCTCATACCACAGAGAGGTCATGTGTGGTGAGGAGGATAGGAGAGTACGCTCTTAATTATTCTAATACAGTCTGAGCATGGACATCCTCGTAATAAAGAGGAGCTTCATGTTCATGGAGACCCTCAGTCTTGTGATCACTTGGGGGTGCATAAGGGCTCCCATCAACCAGTGATACGGAAGTGCATGCCGCGGTCTACTTCGCTGTAACATGGTCAGACTGCTGGACCGTAGAAGGTTACAGGAGGTCCTTACCTTGGCTATGTTGCCAGTATAACCTGGTACTGATGCAAGGTGACTTTCTTGCTGCCACATTCCACTTAGCTGTCGCTTTAGTATCAGGACATTTCTGAAAAGGAAGAAGAAGGAGTAAGTCAGCGATGGTGGCACGTCACACTAAGCCGCGGCTAGCCCATCAAGATCACAGCGAGGACCGCGATACGTGGCCTCGCAGATTAGTCATCGGCTTACTTTCCGCCACATCTAAGGGGCAGTCCTGGCACTTACTCGTCAGAGGCCTCTTCTTCTGAGCTTGTAGATAACTGCGTCCACCATTTCTTCACAACCGCCTGGAGCCAGTTCAGGCCGACGATCACATATCTGCAAGTTGAAGAAGGAGTCAAGTCAGACACTGAAATCGTGGCATTAACACACGTGGCACTGTGTTCTTTCTGTATGGCCCCCGACCATAGGTGGTGTACCCTTACTTTTTATAGGCAGTGTAGACATAGGAATCAATGGAGGAAACACTTTCAGTACACCCAGCAATATTAGCTAAGGATTCTGCAGTCAAACAGTCCCTGTGCAAATCAAGGCCTTACACCAATACTAGAAATGGCTACAGTATATAAAACCATGCTGAACCTATAGGATCCGTTTGATTTACCATGATAACGCAAACGGATCCGTTTTGACTTACACTGAAAGTCAATGGGAGGCGGATCCGTTTTTAATTGCACCAGATTGTGTCAGTGAAAACGGATCCGTCCCCATTGACTTACATTGTGTGTCAGGACGGATCCGTTTGGCTCAGTTTTGTCAGACGGACATCAAAACGATGCTTGGTGTCGGCCTCCAGAGCGGAATGAAGACTGATCGGAGGCAAGCTGATGCCTTCTGAGCGGATCCGAATGCATTGGGGATAAACTGTGATCCGTTTCGGGCCGCTTGCGAGAGCCTTGAAACGGATCTCACAGGCGGACCCAGAAACGGCAGTGTGAAAGTAGCCTGACTTGTTCCTTTATAAGCAAGCCAGTGTCCTGAAACGGCACAAAAGCAGTTTTTACAGAAGAAGCAAAAGTTACCAAGTAGCAGATAAGAATACTGAATCATTGTTTGGCAAGGGCTTTCACATCTCAGCCACCAGGTGGCAGCAGCGCTTAGACTGTATACACATTTGCATTGGAGGCCCCACTGAGATCTAGGTTGACTCGATGGAAAGATTAGCGATGCATGCGACAGACACTGGAACAGCGCCAGAGTCCAGCACGTCAAATCGTACCGGTGAGGCGCAAGCACTATTCGTTATAAACAGAAGCCATCATGCACATGAAAGGTGTTTTGAGGGGGGCGAGGAAGAGCGCAGCGGTCTGGCCTCTGTTTTCTCTGCTGAATAGAGTATCATACAAATAGACCTCTGCCATCCCCACCCTTTCCAAATATTGAACGGCACAAACCACATGAGGAACCCACAGACGGAGAAAGTAGGAAGCCTGCGGATATTCAGCTATGACTATCCGGCACTTGTGAAGGGATCCAGCGACGGCCGTGGCCCTTGCAAAGCAGGGACGGTGAACAATAAAGCCTTGTGACCGCGCGAGAGACGAGGAAACTCACTCTTCAAATTTACTTCTCAGCAGGGATTTAACCAGTGGCAACAGATCGACACAGCAGCCGGCCGAGATGGAGGCCTTGTCTTCTTGAAGGCTGAAACACAAGGTCGAAGGAAAAAGTTACCAAATCTTACAGCGCATCTCCAGTCTGTGACACGGCGGCGCAATACTGGACTGTACAGCAGGAATACGGAACAACGTCACAGAGACTGGCATGGAGTCTCTTTAGGACCTCTCCCCTCATGTCTGCTTTAGTAACTACTTGCACTGGAAAAACAATTGTGACGCATCTATTCTTATGACTTCATGTTGTGCCGTTCCTCTATTATTCCTGCTAGAAGTTTACAAATAAATTGCCAGCAGTCTGCAGAAAAGGTACTGCTGGGTGTTACCAGTAGCGGGTGTGTCTGACTCTGTCCAATCAGTGCTGCTGGTGTCAGACGGTGCAGGGACACACCCCCAACCGGTAACGCCCACCTGCAATTCATTCATAACTTTTAGTAGAAATAATAGAGGAACGGCACAACATACAGACATAAGAGTAGATGCTCCAGAATTGGTATTACATATTAGTCACTAAACCACACACGTCAGGAAAGGGGACCGGTCCCAAGCCCCTCCGTGCATCACGGCATCCCTGTTTTATAGATGTTGGCACTACTTCTTGAGCAACAGCGAGTTTAAAGGGGTTCTGCACTTTGTTTTAACTGATGATCTATCCTCTGGATAGATCATCAGCATCTGATCGGCCGGGGTCCGACACCCGGGACCACTGCTGATGATCTATCCAGAAGATAAAACTTGACAGTCTGAGGTCGGCATAAAACAATAAAATAAGGGCCGCTCCCCAGTGGAATATCTGCACTAAAGAGACAGTGAAGAGTAAAAGGAAGTAGAGGTTACCTATTTGTGAGGACTGGAAGACAATCCGCTATTACACCTAAATCTTGCATCCTAGAGTGAAAGAGAAAGTAATTACAACTCAGCGTCAGACATTAGGACCCGTCACCTGCGGTCAGACCTCCCAGCCTGCCAACGCTTCCACTGTCTGTGGTCCAGGGAGTATGCACATATACCGCTAGGTGGCGTATGAAAATGACGCGCCGATATTACAATGCGCCCCCCGAGTCTGTGTATTGATTTTCATCTATACTGGAAACCATGATGCAGCGCTGGATCTGTTGTACCGTGGATGCTCAATGGTGCCCAACAGACCCTGACCTACAGTGGGATCCATTAGGGTCCGTCATTCTGATGCAACAGAAACTCCAAATCTGACACGTGTGAAAAAGCCCAAGATACCACTAGCAAGGTAAGTACACGTTAAAGGAGGGCTATAGATACTGATGCCGCATCTTTAGGATAGGTAATCAATATCAGGTCGTTGGGGTCTGATACCCCATGTTTTGGGCTGCCACTGTGCAGGGAGCTGGAGGCGCCGTACACTTTGAGGTACTGCAGCTCTGATCCCAGTCGAGGGAAGGGGAGCTGATTTTTTTACTCCGCTGATCCAGTTGTTGGACTCCCACCAATCTGATACAGATGATCTATACTGAGGACAGGTCATCAATATCTGTACCACGAAGAACCCCCTTTAAGGGGTTTCTCTTTAAAGGGATTGTCCCCTGTCCACCTGCCCCTACTAGGGCATATGAAGATCACAAAGGAGAGTCCTCCACTAGAGACCCCAATCCATTAGTCAAAACTGGTGAGCAGAGGCACCCCACGGACATACCTGACTAGATAGGCCACGAGTTCATTCACACTGCGCTTCCTCCAGAAAGTGAGGGCTACATTAAGCCTGAGGTTTCGGCTGAAAAGGACCTGTGCCATTGTATCGTGATCCTTGGACAACTACGGGGACAAATAAGGAGAGTATGACCTCAATGGAATTTCATAGCAATTGAGCAAAAAGTCTGAACATATATATACACGTGAAAAAAACAACTATATGTAATTATAGTACAGGGCTAAAGGTGATGTTACTACACACTTGAATAGGACCACCCTTCTCTTGCCATGCGCATTCAGGGTGCAGATTCCACGTGGAAATTCCCAATGAAATTAAAAGAGGATTTCTGGGATTTTGACATTGATAGGTCAGATATCTGGGGGTCTGACTCCTGGCACCCCCTGCTGGAAGAAGCTGTGGTACTCGGCGGAGCTCCGTGGCCTCCTCGCAGATTGCCAAGCACAGGGCTGTAAATTAGATAGCGGCTGTGCTGGGGATTGCACGTGCCTAGGCCAAGGGACTGAGAGCTTAAGAATAGTGTTGAGCGAACTTGGTGTTTTAAGTTCTGTGTCCAAAGTTCGGGTTATCGAAGAATCCCGTTAAGGATTCCGCTACCACGGACCAGAACGGAATTCTTCGATAACCCGATGCCGAACTTAAAAAAAAACAAGTTCGCTCAACACTACTTAAGAAGAGGCCTAAGCAATCGCGGTGCACAGTGGCATCTTCATACAGCCGATTGTGAATATATCCCAAATTAGATACCCCAACATACGATGGGGACCATGCCATCAATTTACATAGGCTGTGAAAACATTAGCGGTGGATGGAGCAGAGCACTTACCTGGTCACCTCCTTTACAGCCAATTGACTCCTCTTCGGCAATCCAAGATGGCCGCACCACTACTCAGACCACCTGGTGCACAATGTACATTTGGTAATCCAAGACACTTCCTACTGCCCAGCATTGCTCGTGTGAACAGTCTAGAACAGTGAAGGCTAACCTCCGGCACCCCAGCGGTGGTGAAACTACAACTCCCAGCATACTCCATTCAAGTCTATGGAGTTCTGAGAACAGCCAAGCAAGTGTACATCTTAGGAGTTGTAGTTTTACCACAGCTGGAGTGCGGGAGGTTGGCCACCACAGGTCTAGGACCTCTGATGCACAGAAGTGGATAACAGAAGAGGAGCCTGGTTGTTTCATGGCTCCAGGAACGTGTTCCGATTTTTCCCCTTGAACTGGAGGGTTGCTTAAAGCTGACCTGGTGAAATTCTGTAAGAGAATGGAGTGTAGACAAAGGGCCAGGACGGCCATACCTCTGCGAAGAAAGTGCTATATTTCGAGGAGGCCCCTTCAGTCTGCGAGGAGCTGGAATCGGTGGAGTTCAGCACAAAGGTGTGGCGGTCGTTCTGGAGCTTCTCGTGCAGGTTCCCCGCCGCCAGCTCGTTTTCCTTATTGGCCATGTCACAGCCCCAGCCTTTCTGATGCTGCTTTCTTCTGTAAGCGGGTCTCAGGGCTTGCTGCGGGGCTTTCCTCTTACAAACCACCACTTTGTAAAGCTGACGATCACTGGTTGAAGGTTGCCGACCTGGACTTCTGCAGGAAAGTGGAGACGGATATGTACAACCCCATCATCAAGCATTTATGAACTGTGGTGGCCGAAGGCTAAGCCCACCACAAGATAATAGTCATTCCATCATTAAAGGGAATCAATCACAACTGCGTGGTTGCTATTGGAAACAGTGAACAATCTTGTCGACAGATCATATAATGTAAAGGGACAGTTAGATCTCCCTTACGCAGTCCATGATGGCTCAGCATGCCATCCCGATATAAGCAGGATTGTCTGACCACCTCATGGGTTCTGGGCCTCCCAACTGTACCCCAATGGCACGGAGCCGGGGGAAAGAGATTGGGCGTGTCATGGATTTCACATGAACCTCTGTCAGGGGTATTCTTTTCCCCATGGAGATAAACACGTCCACTCAGCCAAGTGTGCACTTTTATTGGGGAAAATGGGAAGAAAATACCTTTTTTTTTTTTAAAAAGGTGGCGACACTCTGGACCCTACTGGTCCTGCAATGAAGCGCCACATCACGATCAATGGCCTCAGCAGTTACATGACGTTTATGCATATGTGACCGGTGAGGACAGTAATTGGCTGCAGTGGTCATGCTAAAAGGTTTATCCAGTGATGTCCTATCCTAGCTGATTGGCGGGGGTCGGGGGGCTGCTACCACTAAAGTCAATGGGAGCAGTGCAGTAGTAGCGAGATTCCTCCACTGCAAGGTTGAGTAGCTCCAGCGTGGACACTATGCCAACAGCTGACGGCGGTGTGGTAGGGTAGCAGCTAGTGATGCCATTCAATAAGAAAACCTAGGTAAAATATTACAGCATCAAGAGGTCACTCACCTGGTTACTACAGATACCGACTCTTCCTGTGAAATGTTACCCTGTTTAAAAAGAACAACATTAGTACATAGCAAAAAGCTGCAAAAACAAAAACAAAAAGCCATCGTGTCTCTTAAAACACAAGTTCGCTCAACACCATTAGCAACCATCAGTGAAAAACGCACTGCACCCGGATTGCCTTCTGTTTTTCACTGAAGCCCCATTCACTTCTATGGGGCCAGAGTGGCGTAAAAAAAACAAAAACGCAGAATATAGAACATGCTACGTTTTTTCACGCAACGCAGAACTGATGCGTGGAAAAAAAACAAAATGCTCCTGTGCACAGACCCATTGAAATGAATTGGTCCGGATTCAGTGCGGGTGCTGTGCGTTCACGTCACGCATCGCACCCACTCGCTCGTGTGAAAGGGGCCTTAGGGTTGTCTTAGTCCGCCTCGGAGACGTGTAGCAGCTTTAACCATCCATGTTTTATTACTACATTTCCATCGAGTGATCGGCGCCCCCAGATCCTGCCTTTTCACATCATATCCTTATCGCTTGGATCTGGTCTTTAATCCACCCATCCAAAATGTCGAGCGGGGCTCATGTAACGTGCACCCAACATGAAGGTTTTATACTTAAAGGGGCCGTCTTCACGTCAGCAAATCGTATTCATCATGTAGAGAAAGTGAATACAAGCCACTTACTACTGTAAGGTGATTCTCCATATTGCTTCCTTCGCTGGCTGGATTCTTGTTTCCATGGTTACAGACCACCCTGCCATCCATCAGCGGTGGTCGCGCTCGCACACTATAGGAAATAAACGCCGGCCTCTCTAGTGGCCAGAACCGTGGGAGCGCATGTAGGCTTTTTCCTATAGTGTGCAAGCACGACCACCACTGATGGAGTGCAGGGTGGTCGTAACCAGCTTCGTATGCTTTATTCGCAGTCGCTTTGTTCAAAACTTAGGAATAATACTGTACAGAGATCCGTCTCTGTACCGTATTAGAACGTATGGGCTCTGCTCCGGTTGCGAAGTTCTAGCAGAGTTCGGTTTCAAGTTTTAAAGTGGTTTTCCACTGAAGTTATTCAACAAAATCACGCGAGACTTTGTAAATAACTTACTTCGGCTCATTGGAGCCCATACAGTGTAATACTGTACGAAGACGAAGGTTTGAACGAAGCGACTTCGGATGAGGCACGCGCTAATTCTGATAGGTAGAGATTATCCCTGCTCCACTATATCCAACATTTCCATAGAAATGAATGGAGCGGCTACATGAATGCTGGATCGGATTTCATGGGGCACTTGATAGGTGGGAGTCCCAGCAGTAGGGCCCTCCCCGAGACGGTCCGTACCTCCTTCATGTTCTGCTTGGCAGCAGCCGAGAGTCTTTTCCTTGGGTGGTCATTGGTACAACCCTCCTCTAGGTCCCGCTTCTTGGCATCGCAGGCTTCAAATGCCATAATACCCAGGAAGTCTGCAATGAGAATACAGAAGACAGGGTGAGAGACGCGGCATGTAGACTGTCCCCTGAGCAGAGGGTGGTCTGTGGACTGTGGCGGGTGATGACTGAATGGCCGCCATGGGCAAGTAACATAATCAAGTAGCTGAAGCAGACACACAATTTACCCACGTGACCACCTTCTGCATCCTCTACTGTACAGGCGCCGAAAGAGCTTGCACAGTGCAAATACGAGATTCTGCTTCCCGTGTGGGTAAAACGCATTGATGTGGCGGTCTGTTATCATGTCGGTAGCACGATGGGGGGAGGCCATCATCTAAAATACATAGCAGCGCCATATACACCACTGACTGCAGCTGTAACGCTAGATCCGCACCACTGCCCTTTATACATTATACATGTTGAGGTCGGATGCTTTACCTCTCCTCTCTTAAAGCGGTACTTCCATAATTTAATGATCAAGGGAGGGGGGGCCCCTACTGACCCGGAGGACACAGAGAATGAGGCTGTGACAGCGAAGCCCCTATACTGTACGGACCCCTATCTGACTGTCTCTGAGCAGAGCCCCCGCGAGGGCGATGCACACTGCATATCTATCAGTGCACCCAATCCTTTATTCCCTTCTGTAGGGCAGCTGCTTCCCATGTCATGGACAGGCATCGTGTGACTATTTGCTGTGATGCAAGGGAAGCTGGTCTCGGCTGCAGTGGTCATGTGACATCCCCCCCCAAAAAGGATGTTAACATCAGCGCACCAGGGAGTGAGAGACCAAACCAAGTGGCGTGGAAAAGGCTAAAAGGTCCGATAGGATGCTGGATAATCCCTTCAAACAGGCCAAGAATGCTGAAAAAATATTTTTTTTTCTTTTTGAGATATGGCGGTGCTAATAATCAGCTTTTTATTGTCTATTTCTAATATAGGGAAAGTGGTGTGATTTGAATTAATTTTTTTAGTTTTTCTTATTTTTTAAAACTTATGTTTTTTTATATATTTAGCCCCCCCCCGATCATCAAATCATTTCTCCCGTAAGCTGCAGCGATTTAACACTGTGGCCATAGCAGCACAGCAGGTCTTGGGCCCTTCAGAGGCCCTGAGGCTCATACATGGTCGCTGCTCGGGGAGGCGTCCGGGACCCGGGAGTGCAGCACTCTCAGGGACAGGCCTCTCCATGCCATGGTTGCCATTATCCACGGCAGAGGAGGGGGTGAAATGTCTGATTGGTGTTCTCGCCGATCACAGACAGTGACTCCAGGCGTCTACTGTGTACAAAAGCAGGCACCATATGTGCCATACATGTACAGTCACCACCCGACACGCTGACATTACCTCCATCCATGGCCCAGACCACCCGACACCCTGACATTACCTCCTTCCATGGCCCAGACCACCCGACACGCTGACATTACCTCCTTCCATGGCCCAGACCACCCGACACGCTGACATTACCTCTATCCATGGCCCAGACCACCCGACACGCTGACATTACCTCCTTCCATGGCCCAGACCACCCGACACCCTGACATTACCTCCATCCATGGCCCAGACCACCCGACACCCTGACATTACCTCCTTCCATGGCCCAGACCACCGGACACCCTGACATTACCTCCTTCCATGGCCCAGACCACCCGACACGCTGACATTACCTCCTTCCATGGCCCAGACCACCCGACACGCTGACATTACCTCCTTCCATGGCCCAGACCACCCGACACGCTGACATTACCTCCTTCCATGGCCCAGACCACCAGACACGCTGACATTACCTCCTTCCATGGCCCAGACCACCCGACACCCTGACATTACCTCCTTCCATGGCCCAGACCACCCGACACGCTGACATTACCTCCTTCCATGGCCCAGACCACCCGACACCCTGACATTACCTCCTTCCATGGCCCAGACCACCCGACACCCTGACATTACCTCCTTCCATGGCCCAGACCACCCGACACCCTGACATTACCTCCTTCCATGGCCCAGACCACCCGACACCCTGACATTACCTCCTTCCATGGCCCAGACCACCCGACACCCTGACATTACCTCCTTCCATGGCCCAGACCACCCGACACCCTGACATTACCTCCTTCCATGGCCCAGACCACCCGACACCCTGACATTACCTCCTTCCATGGCCCAGACCACCAGTTACTGCCATTAATCTCTTCAACCACATCAGGGACCACCCAGAATAAAATGCATCTGCCCCAGACCACCAGGGATAGTACAAGTAACCACCTGCACACAGGGCAGCATCCCGCACTGGCCAGGAGGCCACAATATGCCCGGCCTACCTCCGCACCGCCCCCTTCACACCGAGGAGAGACTTACCGGCTCATGGCCCTGCCGGGGGCTTCACTGACGAGACCTATCGCACTGCACTCCTGCTCCGGCCGCCGCTCGAGCTCACTATACAATAACCGGACGATCCCCTCTGACAGGACGCTGCGCCATTCAAACTGCCCCGCAGGGCTTTCTGGGTAAGCAACAACCGCTGTCAATCACACCCTCGCCTCAGACGGCTGCGATTGGTTCACTGCCACCGAAGGGGCGGGGCGAGCGTGCACCGCAAGGAGTTACGTAACGGAGCGGGCGTAAAAAGTTTACGAGAGTCATGTGACCGGGCCGCACGTCTCTGTACGTGCTGTTCTAGTGCGGAGCTCGTGCGTCCCAGGACGTGACGTGGAGGGAGCGCTGCTCCGTAATGGCCGCCCTGTGCTGCGGCGCTGAGGGGGCTCCGTTAGGTGTAGGGTCACGTCACTTGTGCTGAGCGCCATATTTTCCCCACAGATTAGTTTTTACTTCTTTTACATGTCTGTGAGGTAAACAGAGCTCATGGTTCCATATAGAGACCTGAGAGAAGCCAGAAGAAGGCTCTGCTGCTTCCTGAGGTGACTGGAGCCCTCTGGATACGCGGGGAGCTCTTCCCCAGAATATACCACAAACCGCCTTAAAGGGCTAGTCCCATCGTGGACATTTGGGGGCGTATATCGCCAGGATATGCCCTCAATGTCCGATAGGTGCGGGTCCCACCTCTGAGAGCTCCACCTATCCATGGAACGGAGCACGCAATAGGGTGCACAGCGCATGCGCAGCCGCCTTTCATTCATTTCTATGGAACTGGCCATTTTCGGAAGTCTCGACGAATGGGAAGCGCGGCTGCTGCTCCATTCACTTCTATGGGGCTGACGAAATATCTCAGCCAGAATTGGGCCATTTTCGTTGCTCCCATAGAAATGAAGGGAGGGTGGCTGCTCACACCCGGTGCCCCCTCCGGCACTTCGCAGGCTCCGTTCTAAGTATAGACGTTGGGGCATATCCTAGCTATGTCTAAGCTGGGACAGCCCCTTTAACTCGGTGACCTATGCCTACGTTAACGGTGTATGGCCCTGCCTAATGCAATATATTCCACACGAGCGCCAGAAGTCCTCGGCGTCCAAAAAGTACACGGCACGCCAAAAAGTACACGGCACGCCAAAAAATGGCTCGAAAATCGTTCTATATCTCATCAGTGCAGTCATACAAACTGCTTCATGACACATATATATATATACCTCAGTAGATATCGGTCCATATCAAACCACACTACCGCAATGTTTCAGGGGCGTTCCCTCTTCGTCAGGCGTGCACAGGACTCCTTCAAGTGTGAATACAGAGACGTAGCGGTATCGCAGTCTGCGCTCGGTCTGTCCCCATGAGTTGGACAAGGACTAGGATCAACTCCCAATTCCAGTCGCCACCGTCCCATAGACTGCAATATATGGTATAAGCCAGGGATCCGAAACCTTCGGCACTCCAGCTGCTGTGAAACTACAACTCCCAGCATGCAAACATGCTGAACTGTTCTTCTAGCTCCCATAGAAGTGAGTGGAGCATTCTGGGAGTTGTAGTCTCTGAGCAGCTGGAGGCTGCTGATCCCTGTTATAAGCAATCGAACGACTGCACGTTCAGGACTTAAAACAAATAAATATATATATATTTCTAAAGTATTAAAAATTTAAATTCTACTAATGGAAATAAATCTTTAAAAAAAAAACTACATTGGTATCGTTGTGCCCCAAAACATCTGAACTTTAAAAATATGAAAAATATCTGGTTTTGTGAATACCGTTATGGAAACAAAACAACATACCAGTTTTTTTGTCAACTGGCTTCACCCAAAAAATTTAATAAAAAGGTCAAAAAAGACCAGGCTTTACACAGAAAGAATATGCCAGACTATAGTGACACAAAACAACGGTATTTTTTTCAATATCATTTTTAAAAAATGTAAAGAATAAGAAAAATTATATAAATGCGGTGTCAATGTAATTGTACTTATCTGCACCGTAAAGGTCAACGTCATTCATTCTTAGTGCAATAAAGACAAAAAAACAACGTTGGAATTGTATTTTTTTTTCAATTTCACCCCACAAAATATTTTTTTTCCCTGTTCTCCAATATATAATATGATATATGTTTTTTCTGACCTGTTTTCATAGGGAAAGAAACCCCCAAAGACTTCTTTTTCAGTTGCTTGTCACTTTTTAGATCAATGCACTTTAATTAAAAAGTCAAATATTTACCCGTACCTTTGCTGTAAACGTATGGAGTGGCACGTAGCTTTTTCCCGCACCATGCTGTACATTTTTGGCGTCAGAGGCTGGTTCTCATAGGCCGAAAGTCAGTGTAAAACAGGTACAATACACTGCAATAGATAACTCTTGCAGTGAATTATACCAGTGATCTGACTATTGTATGTTCAAGTACTGTAGTGGGACACAAAAATAAAAAAAATTCAAAAAAAATACTAATTTCCTCTTGTCCAGCCAGTATCAGTTGAAAATAAAGTACAGATAATTGGTATCGCCCTAATCTATAAAAAGGGTGAACACTGTAAAAAAAAAAAGTACAAAACAATATCGGACTTGCTGTTTTTAGTCATGTCACCTCCCCAAAAAATGATATAAAAAGCGATCAAAAAGTCATATATATCCAAACATGGTGACATTAAAAACTACAGACCGTTCTGCAAGCAAGCCCTCAGACGTAAAAATAAAAATTTTACAGATGTTAGTATATGGCAATGGAAAATATAACAGATTTTTAATAAATAAAAAAGATGATACAAAAATCGTAAAACTTTTTGAAAATATACAGATTTGGTATAAAAATAATCGTATCAACATGCAGAATAAAGTTATATCATATATACCGTATGGTAAACCCCATAAAAGATAAAAACAAAAACACTGACAGAATTGCAATTTTTGCCCCCCTGACCTCCCAAAAAATTAAGTAAAAAGCGACCAAGAAACCAAATGTACCCAGAAATCATACCACCAAAAACGACAGTTTGTCTCACAGAAATGAGCCCTCACACGGCTCAGTCAACAAAAAAGTAAGTTAGGGCTCATAAAAAAAACACTTAAGCAAATTTCAGGTTACAGTAAGTGAATTTCTCAACATGCCTGGGATAAACACGTGTCTATCCTAAGATTTAAAAAAATAATATAAGGGCAGACTAGATGGAGCAGGTGGTCTCTTTCTGCCGTCAATCTTCTATGTTACAAAATCGTGATACCGCTCCTTCCCGACTGAGCTCTGCCAGGGCCCCGAACAACAGGTTGTCACCACTTATTTTTGTACTTGGGAGAAATTGTTTAACAGATTATCAGATTTTTCGCCTTTTACCCCTTGGAAAATTGGGGGGCTAAAGCAATGTACTGTTTTAAAAGTAAATTTTTTTATTTTCACTGTCCACTGGTCAGCTATGTGCCCAAACTGGAGGTTATGGCCACATATGGGGTATTGCAGTACTCGGGGAAAAATGGCGTGACACATTTTTCTTATGTTAACTCTTGTAAAAATGAAAACCTTTGAGCTAAAACTGCATATTATTGTTAAGGTGTAATTTTTGATTTTCATGCACAAATTTTAATAAATTCTATAAAACACCTGTGGGTTCAGAATGCTCATTTGCACCCCTTTATTAATACCTGGAGAGGTGTATATTTCAAAATGGGGCCTTCTGGGGGTGTTTTTATGCTTTATAGCATAAAAGGCCACTGCAAACCTGAAATGGTACCTGAAAAACGTCCTTAAAAAATGAAGACTCCCCAAAATCCACAAGGTGCTCCTTCAATTCTGAGGCTGGTATTTGAGTCAAGTAACATTTTTGGGCCACATATGCATTTTTGGTTAAAAACTATAATAACTGTGTTTTAATTCCATTTTATTACCCACTGTGTTCCAAAAAAAAAGGAAAATCTGCCAAAAAAATGTTTTAAATTTTACCCTCATTTTGAAACACATAAGGGTCAACAGACTTTCCAAATGCCTTTTTGAATACTTTGAGGGGTGCATTTTTTTTTTTAAATGGGGTGACTGGGGGGGGGGGAGCTCCTAAAGCCACTTCAGACCAGAATTGGGCCCTAAAAAATAGGATTTGGAAATGTGTAAAATTGCATGCTACGACTGTGTGTGATCAATCAATAAAGCCAAAATAAAGTGGACATTTGGTTAATACAAATGTTTCCCCGATTTTGTGAACTTTCTGTCTTAGAATAATTCCAATTTGTAAAATTGCTAATTTTTTTAAATTTTCATTTAATTTTGAATTTTGGTTTATAAATAAAAGCAAAGTATACCAACCGAAATTTACCACTGACATGAAGTACAATGTGTCATGAAAAAAACATTTGCAGAATCGCTTGGATACATAAAAATATTCCCAAATTATTGGCACATAAATTGGGCTGCGTCCTGACTAGGCGGGGTTAAAGTACATTAGCGGTTTGCAATTGAACCAATTGGAATGAATCAGAAGCGGCTGAAATGCTGATGAGATGCTGCTGGAGGAGAATGAGAATGGAGCCATACTTGTGATGTTTCGGGAGACCCTCACCCTTCTTCAGTGTGATCTTTATAGCTAAGAGCAGGTTATTCAGGGGGTGAAAACCTGCTTCTATATACAGCAACTCCAAGATCCAAAGGAGCTGTCACGGAAGGTGTACAGAAAACTAGAAGACACAAAAGGAAGATCCGACTGACTGGATCCAAAACTAAGGAACCAAAGGGGGAGCCCTGCAACAGACCTGGCTCTCTCCCTAACTGCTCCGCCTATGCAAAAATCTCAATGGTAGATGATCGCATATCCTCGTACCTCGACTGTATAACACCCGAACACCCTATAATAGTGAGGAGACACGACCACCGGCTCCCTACACTTGATACGGAGGGAGTCAGGGTCACCTGGGATCCAGAAAACAGGGAAATACAAATGAATGAACAAAACTTATCTGTAGAAGACTCAGTAGTAGCATCCAGCATGCATACACTCCAGGAAGTTGTATAAACCGCAAAGTGATGCAGTATGGGAAGGGATTTAAAGGGATGCAATCAGTGCAACTACATGACAGCTGAGAGAGGCTAACGGGATGAGAAAATGAAATCAAAACAAAAGGAACCTCAAGGAGGAGGTTCTGAAGGACGTCTGTCAGAGCTTCTCAGATGTCTGGTGGTGACAGTAGCAAAGCGCTTTATTCCTGTTACCTACGACTTTGTAATATGTAGAGAGTCTGCATGGCACCGTACAGGGTTTGGGGTTCACTTTAGGCTTGTATGCCAATCTCACAGTGACTGAGGTTACATGCCTGAGGTGCGTGTACCCTACTGTTTCCTATACTCTTGACAGTCATGGCAATCTGTGCTTCAGGAGGGTTTGGTATTCATGGACTGAAATGTCACTATATTTTGGTTTCCTAGCCTATAAATAAACTATGTAAAATAAAGCTGTAAATCAATGTTCAACCTATTCAACCCAGTCCTTGAGACAGAATTGAGGATTATAGCCAAACCACTGCCTCAGCTGCAGACAGCTGTTTTGGGGTTATTGCCTGAATTAACTTAAAGGGGTTCAGCGCTGGAGGCTGCAGTGAGCAGGTGACTGGTGAGGGTGCGGGATGTTGGACCCTGACTGACTGGAGGAGAAGTTATCAATGCTTCTGTGGGAGCTGGAAAACCCTATTAATTAACTGGCTGAGAGGCCTTTGTCAGGGTCCTGGGGTTGGTATTTTTCCTGCTTTGTATCACTTTGAACTTCGTTGGAGGGTCAGCAGTCATCACAGATGAAGGTAAGACAGGATCACAGCATTGACAGGTGATGAACCTCGCTCACCTCCTCCCCCTCACTGCACAGTGAACTCCCACAGAGCATGCCCACAACACTGTCACACAGAAGTCAGTGAGTCATATTGAAGTTTTATGTCCATACGGAAATCTTTGAAGTGCCTTCCACGAGATGACCGCTCCCATAATCATGTATCATGTAAAATACATTTAAAAAAATCTACAATTATAAAAGTAAAGATTAGAACGAATAAGAAGTGGTTGCACGGCCGGTGATGTAACGCGCATGGACTGTACAGTCTAGATGTGCTGAGGAATCTGCTTGGTATGGTGGAAGAAGAACATGGGGACTTATTAGATGTGTGGAACAGCAAGACTGGAAGAAATGTTCTTCCTTCATGTTATGTAATGTAAGGAATGATTCTGTAACACATCCCTGAGGCTTTACAGTATGTTCACATGTGCAGTTTTTATTGTTTTAGATGATTCATGATATTGTAGTGAATGTAGATGAAAAACAAAAACAGTAGGTGCTTCTTCTGATAGGGTAGCTCTTCACGATGGGGTGATTCTTAAACAATTGCCCCTTACGATCAGAGAGAACATGTACCAGCATCACCAAATAAGAGTGATGGCCCTGATCACAAGATGTTCTGATCTATGAGGAAATGGGATTGAGACGAGATGTAGAAGTGCTTCATTGGTGCAATGGTCAAGCCATCTTTTGTAATACAATGCTGCATGAACCGGTCACCAGCCTGTATCTCTGTACAGACATGATGGACATTTCAGTGCATGGAGTGTGGGGGATACGGATGCTTAAAATTGAGGCTATTGGGAATTAACCTACCTGCTTGGGGTAGCACATTCCAGAGGACTGGTTCAGCCAGAGAGAAGTCTTGGAGACGGGAGTGAGAAGTTATGGAGGATGGTAGCTGTAAATTATTGGTAGAAAGGAGGGCACTAGTGGGGTGGGAGAAGATGTAGGGGGTGCTTGATCAATGACAGGACGGAGGCGTGGGTGTAGTGGTTGGACACATGAGCCCGGCTGCTGCATTCAGGATGGATTGGAGATATATACACATTTGCATACATTTGTAGATATTGCATTTGCATTTAAAATGATGAAATATACATATTATATTAAGCACATCCATCCTCATCTGGGAATAAATTACTTTACAGAAGATCTTGCAGTGCCGTAGATTACACTGAGATGTATGAACATGTCCCTGAGCACTGATGTAATAGTCACCTGTCTTCTCTTGTTCCCAGGCCCCATTATCGGATCATTCACTCAAAGTAGTGATGCTACTCTGGGAGAACAGGTTCAGCAAGCCTGGAGTCTGGTCACATGCCGTATCCTGTCCTGGATGACTCCAAGCTCTTCCGGTTGTGGAGTACAGGGCCATTAAACACTGCTGGTTCTAACACCTAACAGAACCGGGTCATCGGGGAGCAAACAAAGGTCAGGTAGGAGGTCTGTATTTCTATATTAAAGGAAAGGGGATAACCAGATATTTATCTTTTTTTCTTATGTTTTTATTTTCTAATTGCCGATTTTTTATTTCTATTCCTTTATCTCATGACTAATGTAAAATATGAAAACCAGGCATCATATAGAACATGACAGTCTCTTTCCAACAAAGCTAGGACCAGCCCTGTACTTCACATGGATCCAGAGATCTCCACATTCATTGCTCTGCTAGATTTATACCAAGCTGCCTTTTCTTCTGCAGCTATCTCCCTATCACAGCTCAGGGGGCGTGTCCATGTTCTCCCTATCACAGCTCAGGGTGTGTGTCCATGTTCTCCCTATCACCTCAGGGGGCGTGTCCATGCTCTCCCTATCACAGCTCAGGGGGCGTGTCCATTCTCTCCCTATCACAGCTCAGGAGTCAGTTGAAGGATAAAACTGAGCATGTGCGACCTCAGTGAGCTGGACAAAGAAATAAGGAAAAGTACAAACAGCAGGTGGCGCTACACAGATACATTATTTTTTTAAACTTCTTTTTATTGACAAAAGAGGGAATACAAGTTCATATGGACAAAATAATTTCAAGTACAGAAATTTAACGGTAGGTCAAAGAATACAGCATTAGATAATACCTCCATGCTTCCCTTTTTTTATCGTATATTTTTCCATCATTTTTATTTTTATTTTTTCAAACCAAAAGAAAACAAAAAAAAAAGAAAAAAAAAAAGAATAACTTTAACTGCTCCCTCCCCCCTCCCCCCCCCTGAACCTTGTCATTTGGTGAGAAGACATTCACTCTACACTGTCAGGTATGTGAGGGGAACAGTAAACGCGGTTACCAGTATAGATGTTACCCAATTACATTTACATTTACATTACACCCCGAGAAGAGGTATAAGTTACTAGACTTCCAATTTACCTAATTTTTCCCTGTACAGATACATTTTATTTAATAGCTCAGTGGCTATACAAAATTTTTAATTACATGCAATTACAAAAGTATTCAGATCCAGGTGCTGGGTTAAAAACTATAGAATATTTTTTTGTGGGGGTAACAGCATTTAACCTCTTACGGACACAGGGCGTAAAGGTACGCCCTCATGTCCCGGTACTTAAGGACACAGAGCGTACCTGTCACTTTTTTGGAGTTTCTACTCCTGGGGTGCATCAGGGGGGCTTCAAATTGGACATGGTGTCAAAAAAACAGTCCAGCAAAATCTGCCTTCCAAAAACCATATGGCGTTCCTTTCCTTCTGCGCCCTGCCGTGTGCCCGTACAGCGGTTTACGACCACATATGGGGCGTTTCTGTAAACTACAGAATCAGGGCCATAAATATAGATTTTTGTTTAGCTGTTAACCCTTGCTTTGTAACTGGAATAAATGGATTCAAATGGAAAATCTGCCAGAAAAGTTAAATTTTTAAATTGTATCTCTATTTTCCATTAATTCTTGTGGAACACCTAAAGGGTTAACAAAGTTTGTAAAATCAGTTTAGAATACCTTGAGGGGTGTAGTTTGTAAAATAGGGTCATTTTTGGGTGGTTTCTATTATGTAAGCCTCACAAAGTGACTTCAGACCTGAACTGGTCATGAAAAAGTTGGTTTTAGACATTTTCTGAAAAATTTCAAGATTTGCTTCTAAACTTCTAAGCCTTGTAACGTCCCCAAAAAATAAAATGTCATTCACAAAATGATCCAAACATGAAGTAGACATATGGGGAATGTAAAGTAATAACTATTTTTGGAGGTATTACTATGTATTATAGAAGTAGAGAAATAGAAATTTGCAAATTTGCTAATTATTTAACATTTTTGGTAAATTTGGTATTTTTTTTATAAAAGATTTTTTTTTAAACTCCATTTTACCACTGTCATGAAGTACAATATGTGATGAAAAAACAGTCTCAGAATGGCCTGGATAAGTAAAAGCGTTTTAAAGTTATTCACACATAAAGTGACACTGGTCAGATTTACAAAAAATGGCCTGGTCTTTAAGGTGAAATTTGGCCGTGTCCTTAAGGGGTTAAAGATAATCTTTACTATGGGCCATAGACACAATGGACAGGGGGGGATCTCATTTACTTACGTGGGAGAGTTTTCTAGAAATGCTCTGATCTGTGCATAGGTCAGAAGGGAGTAGATAAGCTCACCTATTGTGCGTGGTGGATTTTGTGTTATCGATCTATAGGTGATATCTGTCATTCTAATCCTGCCTGTGATGATAACAAGATAACTGCTCAAAAGTGATCTGTACAGACCAAGACGTAACGCCTGTTAGGCTTATTGGTTTAGTGGCGCCTGTTGTTAGTTTGTGAAAACTGTAGGATTTTTTTAAATATATATATATATATATATATATATATATAAATAGATGAAATATAAAAAATCACATCACCAAAAATTCTTTAAAGATATATTTAACATAAAAACATGATTTAAACAATAGGTCATTTTCTGATGACACATTTGCTTTTAGCATAGAGGATCACATTCTGTATGGAATCGATCCATTCCTTGGTGTCCTCTGATCATATCTTAGGCCTCTCTGCCGTGTAATCTCAAATAGACTACAAACATGAGACCAGTTCACTTGCTGGTAGTTCTAGAGATCGGCGAGGGTCTCAGCACTCAGACCCCTCCGAGCAAAGATTTTCATGTGTCTTTATGACCTATAAAAAGTTTTCCCAAAACTCGGTGACCTTTTAAAGAAACTCTTCCATCAGAAAAGAGGTATTTTAATTTGGCAGTACTGTACCATTGAAAACTAGATACAAAACATGGTCCTTCTGCAGCAGTCAGCACAGATAGCACATAAAACTCCTACAAAGATATCTAATCCATTATCAGTTTACTGCTGTTGTGAGGGGAAGATATAATCTGAAGGGTAATCCACATGCTAGTAGTAGGTGTAGAATTGGTATGATAGCTCTGTTGTTCTCTTGTGAGGGGAAGATATAATCTGAAGATTAATCCACATGCTAGTAGTAGGTGTAGAATTGGTATGATAGCTCTGTTGTTCTCTTGTGAGGGGAAGATGTAATCTGAAGGGTAATCCACATGCTAGTAGTAGGTGTAGAATTAGTATGATAGCTCTGTTGTTCTCTTGTGAGGGGAAGATGTAATCTGAAGGGTAATCCACATGCTAGTAGTAGGTGTAGAATTAGTATGATAGCTCTGTTGTTCTCTTGTGAGGGGAAGATATAATCTGAAGGGTAATCCACATGCTAGTAGTAGGTGTAGAATTAGTATGATAGCTCTGTTGTTCTCTTGTGAGGGGAAGATATAATCTGAAGGGTAATCCACATGCTAGTAGTAGGTGTAGAATTGGTATGATAGCTCTGTTGTTCTCTTGTGAGGGGAAGATATAATCTGACGGGTAATCCACATGCTAGTAGTAGGTGTAGAATTGGTATGATAGCTCTGTTGTTCTCTTGTGAGGGGAAGATATAATCTGAAGGGTAATCCACATGCTAGTAGTAGGTGTAGAATTAGTATGATAGCTCTATTGTTCTCTTGTGAGGGGAAGATGTAATCTGAAGGGTAATCCACATGCTAGTAGTAGGTGTAGAATTAGTATGATAGCTCTGTTGTTCTCTTGTGAGGGGAAGATATAATCTGAAGAGTAATCCACATGCTAGTAGTAGGTGTAGAATTAGTATGATAGCTCTGTTGTTCTCTTGTGAGGGGAAGATATAATCTGAAGGGTAATCCACATGCTAGTAGTAGGTGTAGAATTGGTATGATAGCTCTGTTGTTCTCTTGTGAGGGGAAGATATAATCTGAAGGGTAATCCACATGCTAGTAGTAGGTGTAGAATTAGTATGATAGCTCTGTTGTTCTCTTGTGAGGGGAAGATATAATCTGAAGGGTAATCCACATGCTAGTAGTAGGTGTAGAATTGGTATGATAGCTCTGTTGTTCTCTTGTGAGGGGAAGATATAATCTGAAGGGTAATCCACATGCTAGTAGTAGGTGTAGAATTGGTATGATAGCTCTGTTGTTCTCTTGTGTGGGGAAGATATAATCTGAAGAGTAATCCACATGCTAGTAGTAGGTGTAGAATTAGTATGATAGCTCTGTTGTTCTCTTGTGTGGGGAAGATATAATCTGAAGGGTAATCCACATGCTAGTAGTAGGTGTAGAATTAGTATGATAGCTCTATTGTTCTCTTGTGAGGGGAAGATGTAATCTGAAGGGTAATCCACATGCTAGTAGTAGGTGTAGAATTAGTATGATAGCTCTGTTGTTCTCTTGTGAGGGGAAGATATAATCTGAAGAGTAATCCACATGCTAGTAGTAGGTGTAGAATTGGTATGATAGCTCTGTTGTTCTCTTGTGAGGGGAAGATATAATCTGAAGAGTAATCCACATGCTAGCAGTAGGTGTAGAATTAGTATGATAGCTCTGTTGTTCTCTTGTGTGGGGAAGATATAATCTGAAGGGTAATCCACATGCTAGTAGTAGGTGTAGAATTAGTATGATAGCTCTATTGTTCTCTTGTGAGGGGAAGATGTAATCTGAAGGGTAATCCACATGCTAGTAGTAGGTGTAGAATTAGTATGATAGCTCTGTTGTTCTCTTGTGAGGGGAAGATATAATCTGAAGGGTAATCCACATGCTAGTAGTAGGTGTAGAATTAGTATGATAGCTCTGTTGTTCTCTTGTGAGGGGAAGATATAATCTGAAGGGTAATCCACATGCTAGTAGTAGGTGTAGAATTAGTATGATAGCTCTGTTGTTCTCTTGTGAGGGGAAGATATAATCTGACGGGTAATACACATGCTAGTAGTAGGTGTAGAATTGGTATGATAGCTCTGTTGTTCTCTTGTGAGGGGAAGATATAATCTGAAGGGTAATCCACATGCTAGTAGTAGGTGTAGAATTAGTATGATAGCTCTGTTGTTCTCTTGTGAGGGGAAGATATAATCTGAAGGGTAATCCACATGCTAGTAGTAGGTGTAGAATTGGTATGATAGCTCTGTTGTTCTCTTGTGAGGGGAAGATATAATGTGAAGAGTAATCCACATGCTAGTAGTAGGTGTAAAATTGGTATGATAGCTCTGTTGTTCTCTTGTGAGGGGAAGATATAATCTGAAGGGTAATCCACATGCTAGTAGTAGGTGTAGAATTGGTATGATAGCTCTGTTTTTCTCTTGTGAGGGGAAGATATAATCTGAAGGGTAATCCGCATGCTAGTAGTAGGTGTAGAATTAGTATGATAGCTCTGTTGTTCTCTTGTGAGGGGAAGATATAATGTGAAGAGTAATCCACATGCTAGTAGTAGGTGTAGAATTGGTATGATAGCTCTGTTGTTCTCTTGTGAGGGGAAGATATAATCTGAAGGGTAATCCACATGCTAGTAGTAGGTGTAGAATTGGTATGATAGCTCTGTTGTTCTCTTGTGAGGGGAAGATATAATCTGAAGGGTAATCCACATGCTAGTAGTAGGTGTAGAATTGGTATGATAGCTCTGTTGTCCTCTTGTGAGGGGAAGATATAATCTGAAGGGTAATCCACATGCTAGTAGTAGGTGTAGAATTGGTATGATAGCTCTGTTGTTCTCTTGTGAGGGGAAGATATAATCTGAAGGGTAATCCACATGCTAGTAGTAGGTGTAGAATTGGTATGATAGCTCTGTTGTTCTCTTGTGAGGGGAAGATATAATGTGAAGAGTAATCCACATGCTAGTAGTAGGTGTAAAATTGGTATGATAGCTCTGTTGTTCTCTTGTGAGGGGAAGATATAATCTGAAGGGTAATCCACATGCTAGTAGTAGGTGTAGAATTGGTATGATAGCTCTGTTTTTCTCTTGTGAGGGGAAGATATAATCTGAAGGGTAATCCGCATGCTAGTAGTAGGTGTAGAATTAGTATGATAGCTCTGTTGTTCTCTTGTGAGGGGAAGATATAATGTGAAGAGTAATCCACATGCTAGTAGTAGGTGTAGAATTGGTATGATAGCTCTGTTGTTCTCTTGTGAGGGGAAGATATAATCTGAAGGGTAATCCACATGCTAGTATTAGGTGTAGAATTGGTATGATAGCTCTGTTGTTCTCTTGTGAGGGGAAGATATAATCTGAAGGGTAATCCACATGCTAGTAGTAGGTGTAGAATTGGTATGATAGCTCTGTTGTCCTCTTGTGAGGGGAAGATATAATCTGAAGGGTAATCCACATGCTAGTAGTAGGTGTAGAATTGGTATGATAGCTCTGTTGTTCTCTTGTGAGGGGAAGATATAATGTGAAGAGTAATCCACATGCTAGTAGTAGGTGTAAAATTGGTATGATAGCTCTGTTGTTCTCTTGTGAGGGGAAGATATAATCTGAAGGGTAATCCACATGCTAGTAGTAGGTGTAGAATTGGTATGATAGCTCTGTTTTTCTCTTGTGAGGGGAAGATATAATCTGAAGGGTAATCCACATGCTAGTAGTAGGTGTAGAATTGGTATGATAGCTCTGTTTTTCTCTTGTGAGGGGAAGATATAATGTGAAGGGTAATCCGCATGCTAGTAGTAGGTGTAGAATTAGTATGATAGCTCTGTTGTTCTCTTGTGAGGGGAAGATATAATGTGAAGAGTAATCCACATGCTAGTAGTAGGTGTAGAATTGGTATGATAGCTCTGTTGTTCTCTTGTGAGGGGAAGATATAATCTGAAGGGTAATCCACATGCTAGTAGTAGGTGTAGAATTGGTATGATAGCTCTGTTGTTCTCTTGTGAGGGGAAGATATAATGTGAAGAGTAATCCACATGCTAGTAGTAGGTGTAGAATTGGTATGATAGCTCTGTTGTCCTCTTGTGAGGGGAAGATATAATCTGAAGGGTAATCCGCATGCTAGTAGTAGGTGTAGAATTGGTATGATAGCTCTGTTGTTCTCTTGTGAGGGGAAGATATAATCTGAAGGGTAATCCACATGCTAGTAGTAGGTGTAGAATTGGTATGATAGCTCTGTTGTCCTCTTGTGAGGGGAAGATATAATCTGAAGGGTAATCCACATGCTAGTAGTAGGTGTAGAATTGGTATGATAGCTCTGTTGTCCTCTTGTGAGGGGAAGATATAATCTGAAGGGTAATCCACATGCTAGTAGTAGGTGTAGAATTGGTATGATAGCTCTATTGTTCTCTTGTGAGGGGAAGATGTAATCTGAAGGGTAATCCACATGCTAGTAGTAGGTGTAGAATTGGTATGATAGCTCTATTGTTCTCTTGACAAGATGTCCATGTGTAATGTGTGATGTCTTAAGTGAGTCACTAAAGAGGGGCTATCTCTGGTCCCAGTGATGGTCTGACTTAGAGAGTTAAGCCAGCCTGTTTGCCGTTCTCACTAAGGGCAGCATAGTATAGTGACAGACTCAGCAGCCTGTCGCTTCCCACTACATTATATGCCATATTAAATGGTGGCATTAGAAAGTACAACCTTTCCCGCCAATAAAATAAGCCCTCATACAGCTATGTGAACGGAAAAATAAAAATGTTATGGCTTAATGAAGATAGGGAAGAAAAATGTAAACGTAAAAACAAAAAAACCTCCGGTATCCTAAGAGTTAAAGAGCTAGGATAGGAAGTAGTAAATCCAGAAATAGATAGAATATTCATATATAGGCTGTACAGTTCACCTCCCCAGACTCTCACGCCCCACATCGGGGACCGTCCTTTTACAGGATTGCTGCACGGAGCTGTAATTGCACCTCCCGCTCCGCTCTACCCGTCTGACAGCTTCAATGCTCTAATAATGCTTTTGCCAATAAAATACTAAACCTTTGAAGTTCTGTTTTGAGGAATGAAGTAAGTTGTGTTCACGCAGAGATCATTGGGTTTCGGTGACATTGATACCTGCAATTTAGACTTTTCACGCGTATTTACGGCTAACAATCCCCTCCCTTTCCCCAGTCGCATGTTGAGGGCCAGATCAAGGTTGGTGGAAGCCCATAGGCAAAACATTTGATAGGGATCGTCTCCCCAGTCACAGTAAAATCCACCGGTCAGAAACATAAGCGAATTGTCCGCAGATCCTGTTCATGTCAACAGGATTGGATGCTGCTCCATACCTACAGTTATGTTCAAAATAATAGCAGTCAGACATCACTAACCTGATCAATCACTGTTTTTAGTAGAAATTATATTTCTACATGGCAAATAATTTACTAGCAGGTGTAGTAGAGTAATAGAAACCCAACAGTCATGACATGCATGCTGCTGATTCTCTGTAATTTAATCACTTATTGAAAGGGACATGTTCAAAATAATAGCAATGAGTGAGGTCATTCATTCTTCGAAAAACAGGTGGCAATTATTGCCCTTATTTAAGGAAGGAAGGCAGCAAATGTTGTACCTGCTGGTTACAGTGCATTTCTCTCTGAAATTCTGAGGAAAATGGGTCGTTCCGGACATTGTTCAGAAGAACAGCGTACCTTGATTAAAAAGTTGATTGGATAGGGGAAAACATATAGAGAAGTGCAGAAAATGACAGGCTGCTCAGCTAAAATGATCGCAAATGCTTTAAAATGGCAACCGAAACCTGAAAGACGTGGAAGAAAGTGAAAAACTACCATTCGAATGGATAGAAGAATAGCCAACATGGCAAGGACTCAGCCAACAATCAGCTCCAGGAAGATCAAAGAAGGTCTGAAGTTCCCTGTGAGTCCTTTTACAATTAGAAGATGCCTATGTGAAGCCAAGCTATCTGCAAGAAGCCCCCACAAAGTCCCACTGATGGAAACAAGACATGTGCTGAAGAGGTTACAATTTGCCAAAGAGCACAGTGACGGCCTAAAGAGACATTTTGTGGACTGATGAAAGTAAGATTGTTCTTTTTGGGTCTAGTGGCCGGAGACAGTTTATCAGACGACCCCCAAACACTGAATACAAAGACTGCTATTTTTTTGAACAGTCTAATATCCACTTTTCTTCAATTTTTTTTAGAGGAAGAACTCAATTTGATATATTTTTCTTCATGTTTCGATATGGAATAGAATGTGTAGTGTTCCCAATGCATTTGTGTGGATGGAAATAAAAGCTATTAGAAGGATTTTTAGCTTTATTCACTTTTTTAAACACACTGCTATTATTTTGAACACAACTGTATATACTTCAATGGGGAGAACTATGTACATGCACAATCACCTCTGCATTGTGTTCAATGGGACAAAGAGCCTGCTTTGAATCAGAACACAGGATTTGCAGAGCTTCTGTTTTCCGGATTAGGGTCCAAGAGGTGTAGCCTGCACCTAACAGGCATTTTTGATATGTCCTCAATGATGGTACTGAGGTGGGCAGAGATATAAGGTAAAGAACAAAGCAGGTGGCACTATATATACATTTTATTGAATAACTCTGCGGATATACTAAATGTTTCATCACATGCAATTACAAACCTATTCAGATCCAAGTGCTGGGTCGGAAAATGTAGAATATTTTTCCTGGGACAACCCCTTTAAAAATATACACAATTGCTCCATAGTCTTTGTTTTTTTTTTTACCCTGTTCAGTTTTGACCTAAAGTATAGATGGTCACAGATGGGGAATACCAAATATGTATTATTTAAAACTACATGTATTTTAACAAAATAAAGTATTGGGTGCCAAGATCTTGCCCGATTCCCCAGGTCGCAGTACGTGATCAGACCGGGATCAGGTACCAGCGGTCAATCGGGACAAGTACTGACACTACACACACTATCGACTTTGTGGGCTCATTTTTCAGCTGTCAGTATTGGGGTCGCAGGGGCACCAAACACGGGGTGTCCACGTGACCCCAATCAGAAGAACAGATTTTCTGAGCCAGGATTTAACATAAGTGGGTGGTTTTTGGTATGTGTGGCACCGTCACCTCCTGACCGTTAAAATGGCGTACCTCGATAATCTCTATTCAGCTGTATTTTCAAGTTATGACCGGAGTAAGATTTTGGGATTTTCCCGGTGACAGCGAGGGGTGGAGAGCAGCTTGCCCCCACTCTCCGGAAGCGCCCCCCTCATAAAGTAATAAACCCCTTTGAAGCTGTCCACTATACAGGCATGTTTATATAAAGTGTCATGGAGGCCAGTGATCGTTGTCACCTCTGGGTCAGGGACTAAGAGGTTTATGGCGGTGGTCTGGTTTTGGATTTGGGGGAATAGGTAGAGAAGGGACAGTTATTTGTTTGAATAAAGGGGAGCTCCGAGTCCCCAGAACACAGGCCAAGCACTCATGCTCGGTGTGCCACACTGGGTGTTTATTGTGTCTTACAAAACTAAAGGCTAGTTTCACACTAGTGCTAGGGATTCGGCAGTCTGTTCTGGCAGAGAAGAGCCTGCCGGACCTCTCTGCACTCCTGTGGAGCCCCGGCCGCAACCCGGCAAATATACAGAGAATCGGCCGGAAGAAAAGCGCTGTGATTGGCTGCTCCGCGTTCAGCTGTCTATGCGAGGAGATCACTTTGCAGAAGGTGGACCTGGTAAGGGTTGGAAACATGGCAATAGAAATACCTCCACCTAGTGGACATGTTTAGTATGATAATATTTCAGCAGATTGAGCATAGTTGTACATCTAACCATGATGCCTGCTCCTTACACCCACAGCCCATCTATATCTCCCACTTTCTGCAAGAGGCACAGAGGTTATCGAACTGAGACATATATTCGTCACACCTGCATTTGCCAGGAATCTGTGCAAAACCACAATACTCTGTAATAAAAATCAGTATAATTAGTCGCTGCTGACATCTATCCTGCAGCCGCCTGTTAGTCAGAAAATTCCAATTCTACAAGGAGATTTTCATGTTTTGGTTAAGGCCTCCTTCACACGACCGTTGTGTGCATCCGCGTCCGTTCCGTCATTTTTCACAGTTTAGCGGAGGTCCCATTCATTTCTATGGAGCTGTGAAAAAAAACTGATAGTCCTCCGTTTTTTCTCCGCGTCCGTGATCCGTGATTCAAGTCCGTCAAAAAAATATAACCTGTCCTATTCTTGTCAGTGGAAAACGGAGGACGGACCCATTCAAGTCAATGGGTCCGTCAAAAAAAACGGATGCACAACTGGTATGTCATCCACGTCCGTGTCCGTTATTTTCTACAAGACCTTGGTGCAATAAAATTACACTTTTCATTAACCTTCCTTTTTTTCCCCTGTCAGACAAAAAAAAAGGAAGACACAAGGAAACACAACTGAAGCAAAATCGGACACGGACCACTGAAGCCAAATCACTGACCGTGAAAAAACCTAATTTAGTAAAATCTGTCCACACAACTCATCCCGGGTTCAAAGTATTAAAGGGGTTGTCCGAGCTTTTTCATAGGTCAGGATAGGTCATCAATATCAGATCGGTGGAGGTCTGACACCCGGCACCCCCGCTGATCAGCTGCATGAAGAGACGGCGCGGCACGTGCCATCTCCCTTCTCTTTTCCTGTATGTCTGTGGGACAGGAAGAGAGAAGGGAGACGGCACGTGCACACAGCATGCGTCGTCTCCTCATACAGTTATGGGGGTGCCGGGTGTCTGAAATTGATGACCTATCCTGAGGATAGGTCATCAATATGAAAAAGCCTGGACAACCCCTTTAAGCACAACATTCTGATTTATCGTGGGTTGGCATTTCTGTACACTTTCCTCAAGAGCACCACTCCTGGATGATCGCGTGACTTGTTAGGATGTTTTCTTGTCTACATTCTTGAAGGGTTATCCTATGACAGTATTACTATGCAATGAATAGAGCATTTTAACGGAAGTATTTTTGTAATATACATACAATAAACATATTGTTAGTTTTTTGTGTACAGTACATTTTCCGCACTGGTAGCGCCCCCTGCTGTTTCTTCTTCTGGTCCATCTTCTCCTGCATTCAGAGGTGGACTAAGATGCTCAGTAGCTTCCCTGCTTCTCTCCCCTCAGTCTGGTAATAATCCCCTATATATAGCAGTATCATTCTCTAGACAGCAAAGAAAGAAATGGAGATGCAGGTACTTAAATAATTTGATACCCACCCACAGAAGGGGAAATAAAGTCCACCAGATACTTGAGTAAGACAATTTTAAATTTGTGGCATAACCCCTTTAATCAAGAATAACAGCCTTTAAGGAAACAAAAAAACACTTTAAAAAAGTAACTGTAAACCTTAATGTATGAACCATACTTAGATTGTGAGCCCCATAGGGGACAGAGTGGCATGAAAAAGTTTGGGCACCCCTGGTCAAAATTACTATTACTTTGAAGCAAGTTGAAGATTAAATGATCTACAAAAGGCATAAAGTTAAAGATGACACATTCCCTTTGGGAAGTTTGGGCACCTTGCATGGTTAGTACCTAGTATCACCCCCTGTTTTTGGGGAGATTACATATTTACGATGATATTTTTGTGGTCTCCTTCTTTCTGTGGGCGACAGATTAACATGAAACGTCTCTCCTCAGCAGTACTGAGCACCACGGAGCACATGACACAGAAAGATGGCATGGGGGATTTTTTATTTTTGCACTCATTTTTAAAGGAGTGTTCCCATAATCTCATTTCATGTCCGTTGTCCCTCACTGCCTCTATCCCCCTTTCACCATCTTAGGGATTTTAGGGAATTTTCAGCCCAGGCACGAGGACACGTTATTTCCACCTTCAGGGTCTGACCGTGGGCATAGAAGTATAGGTAGAGCTGGTAGGGATTTGTCAGGAGGTGACCTTGATCCCCAGCTTCTTGCCCAGACACTTGTTTGTTTATTTTCTGTGTATCTGGTATCCTGTCCGCCGTGACAAACAGTTGTGGTATCTAACAGGAAACCAGAGATTGTCTGGACCAATGGCTGCAGAATACTATCCAACCAAGCTGACAGTCCGATACCTGCGACAATAGGCCGCACAGGAGGGGGGAAACCAGGTTTGTGAATCTTGGGTAGCGAGTGGAAAATGGGAATCACAGGATGAGGTATATAGATATAATCTGCCTGTTTTTGATCCATGAATCCATGAATTACAGATGGTAATGGCGGCGAACTTGTAAGAGTAGAGTGATCCTGTGTGGCTTCATTCTGAAAGTGCTTTTCTAAAGTAAGATCACGAGCCAATTTATTAACGTCTAATATTGTTTTGTAAAGATCAAAGTGACATGTTGGCGAGAAGGTTAGTCCTTTTGCAAGAACATTAATCTGAGACTGAGATAGTACCTTGGCAGAAATATTGACCACCTGAAGATTGTTCATGTTTTCCGCTGTCGCGTGGGGTAGAGCCCTCCTTGGCGTGTGTCTGCGACCGGCTCTGCGTTTTTTGGCCGCTGCGTATGTCTGATGTTACCTTCTGAGGAGGTCAATGCGGTGGAAGAGGACTTGGCAGTCTCCCTTGGTAACATTGCCTCTGTGGCCGAGTCAGATGAGTCCATTTCTGTAGAGCTGAAACTGACTCGGGAGGTTCTGGGTTTTCTCCCACGTTGTATCCTCCTCATAATAGAACGCGGAGTATTAGCCCCGGCATCAGACCAAGTATAAACAGAATTACTTTTGTAGTCTTGTAAGTTTCTGTTAAATTTCTCCTGTTTAGTGGAGATCAAGGTCTCTTCCATTCTGCTAAGATTGGCATTTAATTTGGCGTCTAATTCCTTAAACAGTTAAAGGTTAGCAAAAGATGTGATCAAATCCTGCGCTACTTTGATTTCCTCCCTCAAATTTGAAAGAATTTCCTTTTCATGTGTGATAATGAGCTCCATGAGTCGGAGGGAGCAATCAGAGAGGATTGATTGCGATGTGCAGACAAAATCATCCGAGTATGCGGTTGTCGTTTTCTTTCGTAACCTCAAACCCGTGTATTTTTGTAGTGAGGTGAGGTCCCACCATGTACGCATTTCTCGGGTAAGTAACTTTTCCAAGGAACTCATATGTATTTTTAAGTCCAAAACATTCTGAGAATCATTATCCTCAGTGTCATAAATTGCATTCATTTTCTTTAACCTCTCATCGCAATCATCGATGGTTCTCAGTGAGGTGTGGAGCCTGCTGGTTTCCTCCATGGAATATATAAACTGCACCACAAGTCCCAGAAGATATGTAGATACTCAGGGAGCAAAACTCAGCCGGTTCCTTTAATCGCAGGAGAACACAATAGAATATGGCGGAGCTCACCTGAATCACCACCAGTGGAAGACCCGGAAAAACGCCAGGAACCAGGCGTGGAGGAAAACAGCAAGAGAAAATAATCCAGCTTCCAGGATGGTGGTGGAAATTCGTAATAATCTTTATTCGATAGGTGCAGAATAAGATCCAGCATGTACAGCTACGCGTTTCGGATCATCAGGTTCTGATCCTTACTCATGACAATAGTATATGCCGAGTGACGGTCTTAAATAGAAAGTAGGCCGGACAACTCAGATGGAGATAATTAGCAACAACCACTCCTCCTTACGTGCAAATTAAAAATTCTGAAATGCTAATAAAAGACATAATGTGCAAGGATCAATAGTGTAAAATTAAATCCTGTCTGCGATTGAGTCCCTCTGGTATGCGTGTGTCCATAGAGAAAATCCAGTAGGATTCTCTGTTTAGAAGAGCTTAGGACAATTAACCCTCTCCACTGCCTGTACTCTTAAGCCCGTGATATAATGTGTCACTCACTTGGGTACGAATACAGCTTTTTCTTCAACTCTACCCACGAGTGTTCAGTTTAGTGGACCTTTACTTCATTGTCATTGAACCATTTCTTCAACAATCTCGATGTATGCTTTGGGTTGTTGTCCTGCTGGAACACTATGTCGTCCTTTTCATACCCATAGTACTCGAGTGTACAAAGTAACTCTTCTTGTAGGATACTCACATATAGCTCAGCATTGAGACCACCATTGATCCTGGTCAAGTATCCAACCCCTTTAGCTGTGAAACAACCCAATATCATCAGGCTTTTTCCACCAAACTTGACAGTTCCTTCAATTTCTCGATCCATTAGTCCCCTTTTCCCTTGTTTCTTCCAGACCTATTTGCACCCATCAGAGACCAGTCTATTGACTTTCATCTCATTGCTCCAAATCACTTGTTTCCAATCTTCTACTGTCCACTGTTCGTAGTTTTTTGCAAACCAGAGCCAGATCTCCTTATGACGATATTGAAATTGAGGCTTCTTCACCTTTTTTTCGGGCCACCATTCCAGACTTGTGTAATGTGCGTCGCATGGTGTTTGCATGGATGTCTGTGATCTCACTATTACGAGGCATATGAGCCACCTCCACTGCCATGTTTGTCCTACCAGGACTGATAGACCTTGTGATGAGCTGACTTGTTGACTCCGATATTTTTCCTGGACGTCAACACCTCTTGGCTTTGGAATAGAAGGATGGACTTCATTTTGTATTCTTCCAACTATCATGATAAAAGAACAAGGGACTACGACTCTAAGAAAATTGGGAAAAACTATTTGTGAAAGGATGATAAAAAACTGCCATTTTGCCAATTTTTGGGTTTTGTTTTTATGGTGTTCACAGTACACCAAAATAAGATGACAACCTTGTTATGTAGGTCAGTATGATTATGGCGATACCAAATTTATATAGGTTTTGTTCTTTTACTACTTAAAAAAAAACATGCTTTTGCATCACCGCATTTTACCAACTTTTTAATATTTCCGTCTAAAGAGCTGTATGAGGGCTTGTTTTTTTTGCAGGGTGAGCTGTAGTCTATATTAGTTCCATTTTAGGCTACATACAACCTTTTATTCACTTCAAATTCACATATTGTTCGGGGGTAGGGGGCGACCCCAAATTATTATTTTTTTAAATCAAGGTTACATGCAATGCCATAAACAACCACAAGATGTCACTCAAACCACAGTGATGTATTCTGCCTATAGGGGGAGTCAGCCCCAGCAAGAAGACTTTACCTGTGTGGAGTTCAGAAACTTTACTACTCACCGATGGAGACCCCACAGTGGAGAAAAGAGGGCCCTTCTAATAATTCAAGGAGCTGGTTCAGTAGCCAAAAGTCTCCGACTGATGTGAAGCTGTTATACTGTATCTGGATCAGTGCTTTTTAGCGTTGGCTTGGTCCACCATAGAGATGGAAGACCTTCTGGTGGGCCTGTGACCTCAGGCAACCATTATGGCATCCTTAAGACTTTCTTATTCCTTGGAATTGGCAGCTCAATTCTCTTTCATTTTCATCAGGAATGGAGAAGGAAAGCTGTCACACTGAGGCTAGAAAGAACCCATGGCCACAATTTAATCCCTGATAATTGTCTTAGTATCTTTTAGTGGTGATAGTTGTGATCACGGATACTCCAATGTGTCCTGTGAGTGGTCTAGTGAGGGCAGGTTTAGCAGCTATGAAATTAAAGACTATGGACATTTTCAGGCAAATTATTTTTTTTTATTGCATTTTACTAATTTCAGGCTAAATCATTTTTTTGAATTGGTCTTTATTAAAAATGTTCAGCCATTTTTTAGATACAGGGGTTAAAAAATTAGTAGCTCCTGAATTCTACAAACAGCTCATGTGAAGCCTTAACTCTTACTCCCTTATAAACACTCAGTATAGCTAAACTCTTATCAAACTGAAATGGGTGTTTATGAGGTCAGGAGATCAGAGATAAGGTTTCACATGAGCCTCATCTGATAGTGATACTCTGCAGACTAATTTTTTAACCCTTGTAACTCAAAAACACCAGAACATTTTAAATAAAGATTGGATTGAACATCAATATATAGTTGTGCTCAAAATAATAGCAGTCAAACATCACTAACCTGATCAGTCACTGTTTTTGGTAGAAATGATATTTCTACATGGCAAATAATTTACTAGCAAGTGTAGTAGAGTAATATAAACCCAACAGTCATGACATGCATGCTGCTGATTCTCTGTAATTCAATTACTTATTGAAAGGGGCATGTTCAAAATAATAGCAGTGTGGAGTTCAATGAGTGAGGTCATTCATTCTTTTAAAAACAGGTGAAAATTATTGCTCTTATTTAAGGAAGGAAGGCAGCACATGTTGTACCTGCTGGTTACAGTGCATTTCTCTCTGAAATTATGAGGAAAATGGGTCGTTCCAGACATTGTTCAGAAGAACAGCGTACCTTGAGTAAAAAGTTGATTGGAGAGGGGAAAACATATAGAGAAGTGCAGAAAATGATAGGCTCCTCAGCTAAAATGATCGCAAATGCTTTAAAATGGGAACCAAAACCTGAAAGACGTGGAAGAAAGCAAAAAACTACCATTCGAATAGATAGAAGAATAACCAAAATGGCGAGGACTCAGCCAACAATCAGCTCCAGGAAGATCACAGAAGGTGTAAAGTTACCTGTGAGTCCTGTTACAATTAGAAGACGCCTATTTGAAGCCGAGCGATCTGCAAGAAGCCCCCGCAAAGTCCCACTGCTGAAAAAAGACATGTGCTGAAGAGGTTAGAATTTGCCAAAGAGCACATTGACCGGCCTAAAGAGACGTTCTGTGGACTGATGAAAGTAAGATGGTTCTTTTTGGGTCTAGTGGCCGGAGACCAGTTTGTCAGACGACCCCCAAACACTGAATTCAGCCACAGTAGACTGTGAAGACCGTGAAGCATGGTGGCCAAGCATCATGATATGGGGAGGTTCTCATACTACGGTGTTGGGCCTATTTATCGCATACCATGGATCAGTTTGAATACATCAGAATACTTGAAGAGGTCATGCTGCCTTATGCTGAAGAGGAAATGCCCTTGAAATGGGTGTTCTAACAAGACAACGACCCCAAACACACCAGTAAACGGGCAACATCTTGGTTCCAGACCAATAAGATTGACGTTATGGAGCGGTCAGCCCGATCCCCGGATCTTAATCCAATAGAAAACTGGGGTGACATCAAAAATGCCGTTTCTGAGGCAAAACCAAGAAATAGAGAAGAAGTGTGGAATGTAGTCCAATCCTCCTGGGCTGGAATACCTGGTCACAGGGGCAGAAGGTGGTGACTCCGAGCAACACAGACGTCCAGCAGGTCTCAGAAACAGCGGTTATACAACTAGATATTAGTGAAGTGATTCAAAGGAAAGCAAAATCTTCAAACATTTTTCAGTTTATATAGTGAATGTTTGAGTTTGTAAAGAAGAATACAAACACTGCTATTTTTTGAACAGTCTAATATTCACTTTTCTTCAATTTGTTTAGAGGAACAACACAAATTTGATATATTTTTCTCTATGTTTTGATTTGGAATAAAATGTGTAGTGTTCCCAATGCATTTGTGTGTATGGAAATCAAAGCTATTAGAAGGATTTTGAGCTTTTTCACTTTATTAAATACACTGCTATTATTTTGAACACAACTGTATAATAGGTGGAGGTCCGACTCCTGGCCCCCCTCTTCGATCCACTGTTTATAGTGGTCTCTTGATAGTATACAGTCGTGGCCAAAAGTTTTGAGAATGACACAAATATTAGTTTTCACAAAGTTTGCTGCTAAACTGCTTTTAGATCTTTGTTTCAGTTGTTTCTGTGATGTAGTGAAATATAATTACACGCACTTCATACGTTTCAAAGGCTTTTATCGACAATTACATGACATTTATGCAAAGAGTCAGTATTTGCAGTGTTGGCCCTTCTTTTTCAGGACCTCTGCAATCCGACTGGGCATGCTCTCAATCAACTTCTGGGCCAATTCCTGACTGATAGCAACCCATTCTTTCATAATCACTTCTTGGAGTTTGTCAGAATTAGTGGGTTTTTGTTTGTCCACCCGCCTCTTGAGGATTGACCACAAGTTCTCAATGGGATTAAGATCTGGGGAGTTTCCAGGCCATGGACCCAAAATGTCAACGTTTTGGTCCCCGAGCCACTTAGTTATCACTTTTGCCTTATGGCACGGTGCTCCATCGTGCTGGAAAATGCATTGTTCTTCACCAAACTGTTGTTGGATTGTTGGAAGAAGTTGCTGTTGGAGGGTGTTTTGGTACCTTTCTTTATTCATGGCTGTGTTTTTGGGCAAAATTGTGAGTGAGCCCACTCCCTTGGATGAGAAGCAACCCCACACATGAATGGTCTCAGGATGCTTTACTGTTGGCATGACACAGGACTGATGGTAGCTCTCACCTTTTCTTCTCCGGACAAGCCTTTTTCCAGATGCCCCAAACAATTGGAAAGAGGCTTCATCGGAGAATATGACTTTGCCCCAGTCCTCAGCAGTCCATTCACCATACTTTCTGCAGAAGATCAATTTGTCCCTGATGTTTTTTTTGGAGAGAAGTGGCTTCTTTGCTGGCCTTCTTGACACCAGGCCATCTTCCAAAGGTCTTTGCCTCACTGTGCGTGCAGATGCGCTCACACCTGCCTGCTGCCATTCCTGAGCAAGCTCTGCACTGGTGGCACTCCGATCCCGCAGCTGAATCCTCTTTAGGAGACAATCCTGGTGCTTGCTGGACTTTCTTGGACGCCCTGAAGACTTCTTAACAAGAATTGAACCTCTTTCCTTGAAGTTCTCGATGATCCTATAAATTGTTGATTGAGGTGCAATCTTAGCAGCCACAATATCCTTGCCTGTGAAGCCATTTTTATGCAATGTAATGATTGCTGCACGCGTTTCTTTGCAGGTCACCATGGTTAACAATGGAAGAACAATGATTTCAAACATTACCCTCTTTTTAACATGTCAAGTCTGCCATTTTAACCTAATCAGCCTGACATAATGATCTCCAGCCTTGTGCTTGTCAAAATTCTCACCTGAGTTAACAAGACGATTACTGAAATGATCTCAGCAGGTCCTTTAATGACAGCAATGAAATGCAATGGAAAGTTTTTTTTGGGATTAAGTTAATTTTCATGGCAAAGAAGGACTATGCAATTCATCTGATCACTCTTCAAAACATTCTGGAGTATATGCAAATTTGTATTATAAAAACTTAAGCAGCAACTTTTCCAATTTCCAATATTTATGTAATTCTCAAAACTTTTGGCCACGACTGTACCAAGGACAGCACCGTACTTCATATAGAGACTGTTCTTGGTATTGCAGCTCAGTCCAATTCATTGAATGACTGAGCTGCGAAAAAAGCTGGGTGACTGATGGACATAACGTCATAGCCCGAGGATGAGGCTGCAGCGCTGGTTTCTTCAAACCGCTGAATGGTGGGAGTTCCAGGAGTTGGATGACTACCAATCAGATATGGATGATATAGCCTGGTGATAGGTCAGCAATGTTTAAATGCCGGGAAAATCCTTTCAACTTTTCATCCCTGGACCCACTAGCATTCAGAGGGACCAGTAACATCATAATGAGAAAATGTTAAACAGTTTTATTTATTTGATAACCGATGCCATACACAGGAAAAGTCACAGGAGACGCTAGACTCCGCAGGATATCATCATTACACGGTAAAGAGTATTATTATACCGCTACATAAATCCCACATGGAAAAGTACTTAAGAATTCAGGCAGACTTAAACTGAATTGCAGTGTTCAGAGATGAAAACACAGTCCTGTAGAAGACACGTCTGGAATAGTGCGTACAATTCAGGACTCCTGGGTACAAAATGGACCTAGAGTTTGAGGACATTATGAATTAAAGCGGACCTGTCACCTCTTCTGACACGGCTGCTTTAGTAACCAGTTGCATTCCCCATGAAATAATTATTTTTTCTTATGACTCTATGATTCCTGCTAAAATTGCATTATGGTGAGAAAGATCCCCGTTTAACCTCTCAGCTGCCGTAAAACGACACGGGCAAGCAGTTTAGCTGATGTTCAGGCCAAGCCCCAGAATGCGGAAGAAATGCCATATGAGTGACTTTGACCTTGGATAGACTATTGGTGGTTTGGGCATCTCACAAACAGCAGGATTTTTGTTCACAATAGTGTCTACAGTGTCTCTTATTTACACTAGAAAACTGGCATAGGGGGGATGATAAATCTCCCCCACCTCCATGTGTAAAACAAAAAACATTTGTGAGTACCAGAAAATAAGATCTTACTAATAAAAGAGGCCATGGAGACAACCAGACATGAAGACGACAGTAGATTAATTATGCCATACAGCATGTAAAAAAGTATCGTTAAACGGGTTATGCCAGTGATGGAGAACCTTTTAGAGACCGTGTGCCCAAACTGCAACCCAAAACCCACTTATTTATCGCAAAGTGCCACTGCCTACACGGCAATTTACCCTGAATACTACAGTCCAATATAGTATATCGTCCATGTACTTTATCAGTTAGCTATAATAGCCTGCCTACATTCACTGCGCTGATGAATGGCGGGAAAAGTCTAAAGCATATTGGCACACCATAGACTTTTTCCAGGGTGCGGGTGCCCACAGAGAGGGCTCTGAGTGCCGCCTCTGGCACCCGTGCCATAGGTTCACCACCACTGGGTTATAGCATGAATAATGTAAAAAAATGAGAATCAGACATCATATTGTACATAACAATCTCTTTCTAACAAAGCTAGAACCAGCCCTGGACCTGACATGGGTCCAGAGATCTGCTCTACCAGATTTATTTTTATGTTGGCAGTTCAGGGCGGGTGTCCTTTCTCCATGAGCATGCCCTTTCTGCAGCAGCTCTCTCCTTATAACAGCTCAGAGGGCTATCCTTTCTGTTGCAGATCTCTTGCACCATTTTTATTGAATTTATTAATTACATTTAACTTTTTTGTGGAGTGGAGGATCTGGGGAACCTGTGCGATTGCAGCGATAACAAAGATGTCTAGTTTTTGATCTTCTACTGCTTTTGCACAATTAGGGTGGCTGCATACTGTGCAGACATGTACAAATCTCATGTACACATTGCTTTTTTTCTTAGGTATTGAAATTGACCTGTTGTGCGGATTTTAAAATCTTCTGCATGTCAATTGTTTGTGATTCTGCAACTTCTGTAAAGTCGTTTTTTCCCCATGGGCTTGGAAGCAGAAAATCTGCCGAAAAATGTACAAAAAAATGCATGGTTTTGGTGCAGATTTCTTGCAGGTTTTCTGCACAGAAATCTGTACTATGTGCAGGCACTCTAAGGCCTCTTTCACACGAACAATAGGGATTGCAGGATCGTGGGGGTCTCAGCGATCTAAACTCAGACTCAGATTTATACTATACACCTCTTACTCTAGTTTGGGGGCTATTTTGGAGCTGACAGATTCCCTTTAAAGGGTTTTTTCAAAATTCTGATATTGATGATCTGTCGTCAGTTCTGACTCCCAAGGCCCCCGCCAATAAAGTATTTGAAGAGGCTGCTGCGTTCCGGTGAGCCCCGCCGCCTCTTCCTAGGTCCTAGGTCTTCCAAGCCCCGCCGCCTCTTCCTAGGTCCTATGTCTTCCAAGCCCCGCCGCCTCTTCCTAGGTCTTCCAATCATCAGTCACATGGGCTTTGTGCAGCTCAGTCCTATTCAAGGGAATGGGATACAGCTGGAGTACCAAACACGGCGTCTCTGTGCTTGGTAAGCTGTACTCATCAGAGCGCCACTGCCTCCCCAAACAGCTGGTCAGCCAGGGTCCCAAATGTTGGACCACCACTGATCGGATATTGATGGCCTATTCTGAGGATAGGTCATCAATACCATACTCTCGGAAAACCCCTTTCACATAGCTTGCAAATGTTCTTGACAAAGTTTGCTTCATCAGTCGTCAATTCTAAAGAGCAATTGAACAGATATGCTTAACATGTCACAATAAAGTTCACCCAGATGAAGTAAAGCTTAGAACAAAAAAAAAACTATTCTGAAATTGAGTCATTATATGTCAACTTACATTTCCACGTGAAAAATAGGTCTGGGAATCTAACTCTAAATAGCTTTTTTATTGCCCCATGAACATGGGTTCTCCAGATGTACAAACAGTAGAGGGTCATCATTCAAACAAATAGCAGGTAGTCAGTGATGAGATGAAGAAAATACAGATTCTAGACCTAAATTCTTTGATTTTATATATGACTGGACAGGAATGCACTGACTAATGATATCAAAATGTACTGGTCTGTCGTAACATCTGTCCAGTCTTCTGGAACTGTTCAGTGGCCGCTCAGCTTTAAACATTTACAGACTGAAATATTCTTTCTTAATGACAAATTGTAAAGTCTACAATAATTAACACATGCAGAGCAAAAGACACTTAGTAGACATGAAGTTATGTGATCCATGGCTAAACATCTGATGCCACCTGAGATATGCCGAGATGCTTGAGGGTTTGTAATTTTCTATATTTTTCTGTATAAATTTGACCTACAACTACATTAGATTTTCAAGTCCTAAAAGCAGATAAAGATAACCAAAACGATTAGACTTGCTCATTTATTTATTGAGGAAAATAATCCTTTATCACATGTCTGTGAGTAGAAGTATGTAAACCTTTAGGATTAGCAGATAATTTAAAGGTAAAATTATAGGGAACCTCTCACTATGAAAATGCAGTGTAATCTACAGGCAGCAGGTTATAGAGCAGGAGTAGCTGAGCAGATTTATATATAGATTTATGGGAAAATATTCAGTATAACTTGCATTTCATTAATTAAAATTCCTGCTCCTTCTGGGCTTTTAAGTCAAGGAGATGGTCCTATCAGTGATTGACAGCTACCTGTGTACTCAGTCATAGAGGGAAGGCCGTCAATCACTGATAGGACCTCCTCCTCATAGAGGGAAGGCTGTCAGTCACTGATAGGACCTCCTCCTCATAGAGGGAAGGCTGTCAGTCACTAATAGGACCTCCTCCTCATAGAGGGAAGGCTGTCAGTCACTGATAGGACCTCCTCCTCATAGAGGGAAGGCTGTCAGTCACTGATAGGACCTCCTCATAGAGGGAAGGCTGTCAGTCACTGATAGGACCTCCACCTCATAGAGGGAAGGCTGTCAGTCACTGATAGGACCTCCTCCTCATAGAGGGAAGGCTGTCAGTCACTGATAGGACCTCCCCCTCATAGAGGGAAGGCTGTCAGTCACTGATAGGACCTCCTCCTCATACAGTGAAGACTGTCAGTCACTGATAGGACCTCCTCATAGAGGGAAGGCTGTCAGTCACTGATAGGACCTCCTCCTCATAGAGGGAAGGCTGTCAGTCACTGATAGGACCTCCTCCTCATAGAGGGAAGGCTGTCAGTCACTGATAGGACCTCCTCCTCATAGAGGGAAGGCTGTCAGTCACTGATAGGACCTCCTCCTCATAGAGGGAAGGCTGTCAGTCACTGATAGGACCTCCTCATAGAGGGAAGGCTGTCAGTCACTGATAGGACCTCCTCCTCATAGAGGGAAGGCTGTCAGTCACTGATAGGACCTCCTCCTCATAGTGGGAAGGCTGTCAGTCACTGATAGGACCTCCTCCTCATAGTGGGAAGGCTGTCAGTCACTGATAGGACCTCCTCCTCATAGAGGGAAGGCTGCCAGTCACTGATAGGACCTCCTCCTCATAGAGAGAAGGCTTTCAATCACTGATAGGACCTCCTCCTCATAGAGAGAAGGCTGTCAGTCACTGATAGGACCTCCTCCTCATAGAGGGAAGGCTGTCAGTCACTGATAGGACCTCCTCCTCATAGAGGGAAGGCTGTCAGTCCCTGATAGGACCTCCTCCTCATACAGGGAAGACTTTCAATCACTGATAGGACCTCCTCCTCATAGAGAGAAGGCTGTCAATCACTGATAGGACCTCCTCCTCATAGTGGGAAGGCTGTCAGTCACTCATAGGACCTCCTACTTATAGAGGGAAGGCTGTCATTCACTGATAGGACCTCATTATAGAGGGAAGGCTGTCAGTCACTGATAGGACCTCCTCATAGAGGGAAGGCTGTCAGTCACTGATAGGACCTCCTCCTCATAGAGGGAAGGCTGTCAGTCACTGATAGGACCTCCTCATAGAGGGAAGGCTGTCAGTCACTGATAGGACCTCCTCCTCATAGAGGGAAGGCTGTCAGTCACTGATAGGACCTCCTCATAGAGGGAAGGCTGTCAGTCACTGATAGGACCTCCTCCTCATAGAGGGAAGGCTGTCAGTCACTGATAGGACCTCCTCCTCATAGTGGGAAGGCTGTCAGTCACTGATAGGACCTCCTCCTCATAGAGGGAAGGCTGCCAGTCACTGATAGGACCTCCTCCTCATAGAGAGAAGGCTTTCAATCACTGATAGGACCTCCTCCTCATAGAGAGAAGGCTGTCAGTCACTGATAGGACCTCCTCCTCATAGAGGGAAGGCTGTCAGTCACTGATAGGACCTCCTCCTCATAGAGGGAAGGCTGTCAGTCCCTGATAGGACCTCCTCCTCATACAGGGAAGACTGTCAATCACTGATAGGACCTCCTCCTCATATAGAGAAGGCTGTCAATCACTGATAGGACCTCCTCCTCATAGTGGGAAGGCTGTCAATCACTGATAGGACCTCCTCCTCATAGGTGGAAAGCTGTCAGTCCCTGATATGACCTCCTCCTCATAGAGAGAAGGCTGTCAATCACTGATAGGACTGTCTCCTCATAGAGGAAAGGCTTTAAATCACTGATAGGACCTCCTCCTCATAGAGGGAAGGCTGTCAATCACTGATAGGGTCGCCTCCTCATAGAGGGAAGGCTGTCAGGCACTGATTGGACCTCCTCCGCATAGAGGGAAGGCTGTCAATCACTGATAGGGTCGCCTCCTCATCTCTATGTGGTATAGTTTTCATTAGTACTCCTAATCTTCCCCTGAGTGAATCTCAGCCCATATATACAAAACAGTAGATTTTTTTTTGCAAGCCCATTTACAATATCGTTTCTATTTTAACCCCTTAAGGTCTCAGCCCTATTTCACCTTAAGGACTTGGCCATTTTTTGCAAATCTGACCAGTGTCACTTTAAGTGCTGATAACTTTAAAACGCTTTGACTTATCCAGGCTATTCTGAGATTTTTTTTCCCGTCACATATTGTACTTCATGACACTGGTAAAATAAAGTTAAAAAAATCATTTTTATTTATAAAAAAAATACCAAATTTACCAAAAGTTTCAATTTCTCTACTTCTGTAATACATAGTAATACCTCCAAAAATAGTTATTATTTTACATTCCCCATATGTCTATTTCATGTTTGGATCATTTTGGGAATGATATTTTATTTTTTGGGGATGTTACAAGACTTAGAAGTTTAGAAGCAAATCTTTTCAGAAATTTTAAAAAACCCACTTTTTAGGGACCAGTTCAGGTCTGAAGTCACTTTGTGAGGCTTACATAATAGAAACCACCCAAAAACTAGAAACTACACCCCTCAAGGTATTCAAAACTGATTTTACAAACGTCGTTAACCCTTTAGGTGTTCCACAAGAGTTAATGGCAAATGGTGATAACATTTCAGAATTTAGATTTTTTGGCAAATTTTCAATTTTTTCCAGTAACAAAGCAAGGGTTAACAGCCAAACAAAATGCTATATTTATTGCCCCGATTCTGTAGTTTGCAGAAGCACCCCATATGTGGCCGTAAACTACTGTACGGGGACACAGTAGGGCACAGAAGGAAAAGAATGCCATATGGTTTTTGGAAGGCAGATTTTGCTGGACTGGTTTTTTTGACACCATGTCCCATTTAAAGCCCCCCTGATGCACCCCTAGAGTAGAAACTCCATAAAAGTTACCCCATCTAAGAAACTACACCCCTCAAGGTATTCAAAACTGATTTTACAAACTTTGTTAACCCTTTAGGTGTTGCACAAGATTTAATGGAAAATAGATACAATTTCAAAATCTCACTTTTTTAGAGTAGAAACTCCAAAAAAGTGACCCCATTTTAGAAACTACGGGATAGGGTGGCAGTTTTGTTGGTACTAGTTTAGGGTACATATGATTTTTGGTTGCTCTATATTACACTTTTTGTGAGGCAAGGTAACAAGAAATAGCTTTTTTGGCACAGTTTTTTTTTTTTGTTATTTACAACATTCATCTGACAGGTTAGATCATGTGGTATTTTTATAGAGCAGGTTGTCACGGATGCGGCGATACCTAATATGTATACAATTTTTTTATTTATGTACGTTTTACACAATGATTTCATTTTTGAAACAAAAAAAATAATGTTTTAGTGTCTCCATAGTCTGAGAGACATAATTTTTTCAGTTTTTGGGCGATTATCTTGAGTAGGGTCTCATTTTTTGTGGGATGAGATGACGGTTTGATTGGCACTATTTTGGGGTGCATATGACTTTTTGATCGCTTGCTATTACACTTTTTGTGACATAAGATGACAAATAATGGCTTTTTTTACACGTTTTTTTTTTCTTTTTTTTACGGTGGTCATCTGAGGGTTTAGGTCATGTGATATTTTTATAGAGCCGGTCGATACGGACGCGGCGATACCTAATATGTATACTTTCTTTTATTTATGTAAGTTTTACACAATGATTTCATTTTTGAAACAAAAAAAATCCTGTTTTAGTGTTTCCATAGTCTAAGAGCCATAGTTTTTTCAGTTTTTGGGCGATTATCTTGGGTAGGGTATGATTTTTGAGGGATGAGATGACGGTTTGATTGGTACTATTTTGGCGTACATGCGACTTTCTTGATCACTTTTATTACCTTTTTTGGGAAGTAAGGTGGGCAAAATTTCAATTTTCTCATAGTTTTATTTTTTTTATTTTTATGGCGTTCACCGTGCGGGGAAAGTAACATGACCGTTTTATAGATCAGGTCGTTACGGACGCGGAGATACCTAATATGTGTAGTGTATTTTATTTTTTTAATTTTTATTCAGTGATAAATGTTTTTTTATCTTTACTTTTTTTACTTTTTTTTCAATTTTTTTGACCCAGACCCACTTGTTTCTTGAAGATCCAGTGGGTCTGATGTCTGTATATTACAGTATAGTACACTATATAGTGTATTGTACTATATTTTACTTACACTTTGTCTGAACAGATCTATGCCTTTAGCAGAGATCTGTTCAGCACCATGGACAGCAGGATGCCTGAGAAGGCGTCCTGTTGCCATGGGAACCTTCCCCGTCTGCCACAACTGAGCAGACGGGGAAGGGGAAGGAGGGGGGCTCCCTAGGCACAGTAGCCCCCCGATGGGAGAGGGAGGGAGCTCCCTGACTGTTAACCTTTTCCATACAGCGGTCCGTACGGACCGCGGTATGGAAAGGGTTAAACGGCTGGCATCACAGCAGAGATGTCAGCCGTTTATACCAGAGTGTCAGCAATGTGCTGACACTCTGGTATACCCACTGGACACCAATGAATATTCAAGAGGAGGCGGGCGGGGGATCGCGATCCCGCCTGCCGCATCGCCCGCTTCCCGCACCACCTGCAGCCCTGCAGGGGGGGGGTGAAAAAATCTACATTTTGGGCATTTTAAAGTTTCTGATCCCCGCGGTCAGGGACCGCGAGGATCAGAAACTGCAGAAATCGCAGCAAACCGCAGGTCTGAATTGACCTGCGGTTTGCGGCGATGGCCGATACGGGGGGGTCACATGACCCCCCTTCCCCCCGGCATTGTGACAGGATGCCCGCCAAATGATTTCAGCGGGCATCCTGTTCCGATTAACCCCCGGTCCGTCATGGGTCCTTAAGGACTCGGGAAACATGCCGTACCGGTACGTCATGCGTCCCTAAGGGGTTAATGCATTTAAAAAATAAACCAGTGGTTGCAAAAATGTAAGTTTGTGAAAAAAAAAACTTGAATGAGTCTTCTTAGCTAAGAATAGAGCTGTGGAGAACGTTGATTGAAGTAAATGTTCCTCTATGCACCTATAACTGGTATTCACTGCAGAATGTATTATTATGAGGCCAGCAGGAATGTTACTGTTACACTTCATGCCGTTGTGTGTGATGAATTTCAATTATATAGGGTAAATTTAGTACATTTTTCCGCAGTTTCAAATATAGTTGAAAAAATGTAATAAGAATAATAATTCTCAACTATTTTTATAGTATCTGGTTATTGTGTGATTACGTTTGACTTTGTCTGGAGAGGAAACTAAATAAAAAGAATTTTTATAAATGTGTTTTCATCTGGTTCCTCCAGTACCTGTGGTGCCACCCTTGTGTCATAGTCCTAGAGCCTGGAACACCAGCCAAAGGTTATTGCTATTAGCACTTCATCCCTCTGGCTGCCCAATAATTGTATAGTCTCAGGAAATGTTAAGAACTTCCTCTGCTCTGCTTTTATGCTTTACAGTGTCTTTTTAGTGTGGCAAAGTCTTCAGAAATAAGTATACAGCTCTAAGAAATAAAATGATGAATGCTCTTCGCTGTGAGAAGTGCTGTATTTTCCTTGTAAGTCAATTGACAAAAATGTGTTTCAAATATGGTGGTATATGTGAACACACAAAACTTTATAATATACATTGATACCTCCTGAGACAACCAACCTCAAATTGCATTGAAAAGTGGTCTTTCGTGGCAGTGGTCCATAAAAAGAAAATGGGCAGTGTGCATGATATATGGTGGAACTGAAAATCTGTCACACAAAATCAGGTCTGGTCAAGAAGACCTGGTCTTTTGTAGCGGTGTCCCTATATCTTATTAAGATATAGTGCTTCCCTCAACTTCTTATAGTCTCAACTTAATCTAGTCCAATCTACTCTATAACCCTATCGTGTTGATCCAGAGGAAGGCACATAAAACTCTATGACATGGTCACCAATTGCCCCATATTAGAGAAACAAATCCCTTTCCGACACCAGCAATGACAATGAGAATAAATCCCTGGCTCAATGTTCCTATTACAGAAATCTGGGAACCCTAACTTATTACTTTCAAGAAAATCATCCAGACCCTTCTTGATCAGTGAATCAACAATCACAACCTCCTCCGGTAGAGAAGAGAACTCCATAGTTTCACTTCTCTTACAGTAGAATACCTCATCATGGTGAAACCTTCTTAGAGGATGAATTAGAGGATGTCCTCTTATGGTTACAGACCTAGTTATAAAAAAAATCATTAGAACCATCTCCTATTGTAATTAGGTTACCCCTAAGCTGTCTTTTTTCCAAACTAAATAACCCCAAGTTTGATAACCTGTCTTGGTCCTGCAGTCCACCGTTTGTCCTAGTTACCTTGGTTGTCCTCCTCTATACTTGCTGTATTTCAGCCATGTCTTTCTTACAGATGCCAAGAATCCTTCTCAATATTCCATGGGTGGTCTGACAAAACTATGTTCTTGTTGCGAGCATCTATGCTTTTTTATGCATCCATTGATTTTATTTCCCATAGCACAAGCAGCAGCTGCCTGACATTGTTGTCCTGTTCTCAGGACATGCCATAAATGTTTGATCAGCAGGGGTCCTAAGCCTTGCCATCAGCGGTTCTTTGGTAGCTGGAGGTCGGCCCCAGAACTACACAGCTTTATCCATTATGTTTAGTGGAAAGAACTGGTTATTGCAGTGTCCAGCCTGTCCACCACACAGTGGATGCAGCTGCTCCCAGAGCTAGACTTACTGAAGAACAGCTGAGGTGCAGGGTATCAGGATAAGCCATAAGCCAATATAAATTAACAGAAAACCTCTTAAATCTGCCCCAAAGTATCTTTGATTAGCGGTGCAATTCAAAAAAACATTAAAGGGGTTGGCCCATTACATACATTGGTGGCTTATCTCTTGGATATTCCCACAATGTCTGATAGGTGCAGGTCCCACTTCTGGGACCTGCACCTATCTCTAAAATGGAGCCCGCAAAGAGAAGGAGAGTGGATCGTGCATGCACAGCCGCCCTCTATTCTTTTTTATTAAAGTGCTAAAATAGCCAAGCAGTGCTCTTGGGAATGGGAAGCGCAACGGGCAAGCGTGGCCACTGCTTCATTCACTTCCATAGGGCTGATGGAAATAGCCGAGCCAGCTATCGGATATTTTCACAGCTCCCGTAGGAATAAATGGAGGGCGGCTATGCATGCCTTCTCTTAGCTGTCTCCGTTTTAGAGATAGGTGCAGATCGCACTTCCGGGACACCTATAAGACATTGGGGGGCATATCCTAGCGATAGGATTACTGAACTGTATGAAATGCGGTGTCGTCATGCCTCTGGCACGTTTTTTGCCAAACTAATTTTTTGTTAAAATATTTATTCGTTTTTTGGGTGTGTGAATGTCAGCATACTTTAAAGTTTCATACGTTTTTGAACTGGAAGCTGGTCATGTAATTTCTTTTGGCTATAATGTTTAAGTGGTATTCAGCTTACTCCTGATGTTAGGGTCTCTAAAATGCCTTAATGGGGTTGTGCCACTATTAAATATTATTTTTTATTATACAGTAATTTAGCAAGACAAACTAGTTACTTTTCTCGTTTAATTTCTGTTACAAAAAGTTCTCCAGTGTTAAGATATTCTCTGTGCTTGTTTGTAATAGTATCCTCTGGTGTTTAGTCTGTATAGTAATGTGCACGTCCACCCACTGAGGTTTCATCCTTTAACTGCTATCGGGCATATCTACTACGAAAATTAAACAAAGAGCTGGAACTGAAAAGACATGTCCTCTGAGCTGTGATAGGGAGAGAGCTACAGCAGAAAGGACACACCCCCTGAGCTGTGATCGGGAGAGAGCCGTTGAAGAAAGGACACACTAAATGAGCTGCCAGCCTGAAGAAAATCTAGCAGAACATTTGGCGCAATGAATGGGGAGATCTCTAGATCTATGAGAGGTGCAGGGCTGGTTCTAGCTTTGTTAGAAAGAGAATGTCATGTACTAGATGATGTCTGATTTTTATTTTTCCATCAATCATGAGATATTCTTATAAGATCCATTATTTTATTTAAAGGGGTTATCCTATCTAATATACCAAATGAAGGCACACAAGGGTGATAGAGAGATTCACTTTTATTAGTTAGAGCTGAGAACTGTATTTAGACTGCAGACACCAGTAGAAATCAGTAGGACATGGCTGCCATAACCATTGATACTGGGTGGCTCCCAGTAAGTGGCACTCCTGACCTCTGCAATCTCACCCATTGCCACCAGCTAACTCCTGGTTTGCTGGTGATGATAGGTGAGATTGCAGAAGTCAGAATGACTTGATTAGCTGTAGGGTTAAAAATGTTAAGGCCCTTTTTCCAGTTGAATCTGGTAATAAGTTCTATCAGCTGAGTTAGAATAATATAATTTTCTAAATGAAATGGAGGGATGAGTGATAAAGGTGGACCTCTTGCATTAGGAACCACCTTCATGAGTTAGACCCTTATACAGTTGTAAGAAAAAGAATGTGAACCCTTTGGAATGATATGGATTTCTGCACAAATTGGTCATAAAATGTGATCTGATCTTCATCTAAGTCACAACAATAGACAATCACAGTCTGCTTAAACTAATAACACACAAAGAATTCAATGTTACCATGTTTTTATTGAACACACCGTGTAAACATTCACAGTGCAACTGGAAAAAGTATGTGAACCCCTAGACTAATGACATCTCCAAGAGCTAATTGGGGTGAGGTGTCAGCCAACTGGAGTCCAATCAATGAGATGAGATTGGAGGTGTTGGTTACAGCTGCCCTGCCCTATATAAAACACACACCAGTTCTGGGTTTGCTTTTCACAAGGAGCATTGCCTGATGTGAATGATGCCTCGCACAAAAGAGCTCTCAGAAGACCTACGATTAAGAATTGTTGACTTGCATAAAGCTGGAAAGGGTTATAAAAGTATCTCCAAAAGCCTTGCTGTTCATCAGTCCACGGTAAGACAAATTGTCTAGAAATGGAGAAAGTTCAGCACTACTACTACTCTCCCTAGGAGAGGCCGTCCTGTAAAGATGACTGCAAGAGCACAGCGCAGACTGCTCAATGAGGTGAAGAAGAATCCTAGAGTGTCAGCTAAAGACTTACAAAAGTCTCTGGCATATGCTAACATCCCTGTTAGAGAATCTACGATACATAAAACACTAAACAAGAATGGATTTCATGGGAGGATACCACAGAGGAAGCCACTGCTGTCCAAAAAAACCCATTGCTGCACGTTTACAGTTTGCAGAAGAGCACCTGGATGTTCCACAGCAGTACTGGCAAAATATTCTGTGGACAGATGAAACCAAATTTGAGTTGTTTGGAAGAAACACACAACACTATGTGTGGAGAAAAAGAGGCACAGCACACCAACATCAAAACCTCATCCCAACTGTGAAGTATGGTGGTGGGGGCATCATGGTTTGGGGCTGCTTTGCTGTGTCAGGTCCTGGACGGATTGCTATCATCGAAGGAGAAATGAATTCCCAAGTTTATCAAGACATTTTGCAGGAGAACTTAAAGGGAGTCTGTCACCTCCATATGGCTATATACAGTGCTTACATTGCCCTATCGCACACCTATACATGAATGTAATGGTACCTTTGTCTTTGTCTTTACACTTGCAAAAGCTGAAAAAACGAACTTTGATTGATATGCAAATGAGCACTCGCAAGTGCCCAGGGGCGGCGTTCACTGTGTTGGTGCCCAGGCTGCCCGGCCTTTTTTCATTGTCCCCCCGCCCCAGCCTCTGCATATGCCCGCCCTCCTATTCCCTTGCGTCATCCTAAGGTCCGGCCGAGAACCCGCGACTGTGCAATGCCTCGCCGGGCCGGAGCATGCGCACTTCGATGTCCATTGTTGGCACGGCATCGCTTTAACTACTGCGCATGCTCCGGTGAACGGCGCAAAAGCAGCGGCAATGTGGCGTTTGCCGACACATGCGCAGTAGTAAAAGGGATGCAGAGCCTACAATGGGCATCGCAGTGCTCATTTGCATATCAATCAAAGTTCGTTTTTCCAGCTTCTGCAAGTGTAAAGACAAAGGTACCATTACATTCATGTATAGGTGTGCGATAGGGCAATGTAAGCACTGTATATGGCCATATGGAGGTGACAGACTCCCTTTAGGGCCATCTGTCCACCAGCTGAAGCTCAACAGAAGATGGATGTTGCAACAGGACAACAACCCAAAGCATAGAAGTAAATCAACAACAGAATGGCTAAAACAGAAGAAAATACGCCTTCTGGAGTGGCCCAGTCAGAGTCCTGACCTCAACCCGATTGAGATGCTGTGGCATGACCTCAAGAAAGTGATTCACACCAGACATCCCGAGAATATTGCTGAACTGAAACAGTTCTGTAAAGAGGAATGGTCAAGAATTACTCCTGACCGTTGTGCACGTCTGATCTGCAACTACAGGAAACGTTTGGTTGAAGTTATTTCTGCCAAAGGAGGTTCAACCAGTTATTAAATCCAAGGGTTCACATACTTTTTCCACCTGCACTGTGAATGTTTACATGGTGTGTTCAATAAAAACATATTAGTTTAAGCAGACTGTGATTGTCTATTGTTGTGACTTAGATGAAGATCAGATCACATTTTATGACCAATTTGTGCAGAAATCCATATCATTCCAAAGGGTTCACATACTTTTTCTTCTTGCAACTGTATCTGAAAAAATATTTCAAGCCATGCCTGGCTATACATGGACAAGTTGTGGTTGGCAGAGTGGGACCACTCCTCAGAGTGAGGTGGGACTGAATCACAGAACCGACCACTGTGATGTTCATATCTCCTAAGAGAGGCATATCTTGAGGAGATAACCCCTTTTAACGTTAGATGCAATTGCCCCAGGTGTGAATATATACCACATCAGCACGTGTATGCAGGAAATATGGACACTGTGTTCCTCTTATATGCTGCAAGCAGACGTTTTTCCTTCCTAGAGCTGTAAGTTTTCTCCTCAGATTAGAGACGGCAGTGGCTTGCATAACATTATGTACCATGCTGAGAGAAGGGAGGTGGTTAGCAGTTATGGGATATGATTCTTAATGTTCTATTCCCTGGTGTTTTGGAAACGGACTGAATTCAATAACAGCCTTGACTCCTTCCACAATGACATGGTCCAGAATACTCAACATTTTTTGGAACACAGTAGCTAAGGCTAAAATCTTCTCGGTTCTCACTTTCCATGTACCAAAACACTGGCTTTTCTCCACTGAAAACCAATCAAAACATAGTCTCAGTAGCTATTATATTCTCTTTGGAATTAAATGTTTTCCGGAGCAGCTGCTAAACTAAACCCAAGAACGGAGTCTCGGCAGGAGACCATAAAACCTCTGATGATTCTAGCAGACAGTTACTTTTTATACCTCTCGCCTTCTAAATATGGCATCACGTGGCGCGCAATCAATACAAATATTCTAAAGGGCATTTTTGACATTAAAAATTTCCTTTCTAGCTCCACTTAAAATACAAACATAAGTAGATTGTAGAAATACCATAACCAACATTCCAAAGACATAGCTCATTATACCCTCAGACAGTGAGAATCATCACCACCCATTCAGAATAGGTAAGTTGTCTCATATAAAATATGGACCTTTGGGCTCTCAAGCACCATGACCCAGTGCAGCTGAAAGCTCTGCTTCCCCTATGACCCCGTTCACACAGGGTAGTTTGCTGATGGAATTTGTTATAGATGCCACAATAAAAAAACACCAGCAACACCTATGAATCTGCCCTGCTGGCACTGTGTCTGGACATGCTCCTCTAGAAACGGCTGCAAATGTCCACTCTTCAATGGAGCTAAACTGTGAGGGGGTTGGTGGCATTCAGATTAAAAAGCCACAGCAGATACTGTGGCAGTTTTTGCTAGGGAATATGTGGTGGATTTTGCAAAATTTGCTGTTTGAACTAACCTTAGGAATGTGAGGTTTAGCATAGACCTTGTGAGCGTGCATAGACCTTGATTTTTTTTGGAAGCTCCTACCTTTTCAGGATGGCTTATCAGAAAAGTTCAAAATTCTGTCCCTCTCTTTGAGATAATTTTCTTCTACACTGAGGTACAGTACTGTCTTATCACAGTAAACTGAATGGTAGAACATACTACACCTTCTCCATCCGTGAGATGTGTGAGATCCTTCTCTCTTAGGCCTCATGCACACGACCGTTGTGTGCATTCGTGGCCGTTGTGCCGTTTTCAGTTTTTTTTCGCGGACCCATTGACTTTCAATGGGTACGTGGAAAAATCGGAAAATGCACCGTTTTGCAGCCGCATCCGTGATCCGTGTTTCCTGTCCGTCAAAAAAATAGGACAAGTCAATGGGTCCGTGAAAGAACACGGATGCACACAAGATTGGCATCCCCGTCCGTGATCCGTGGCCGTAGGTTACTTTTATACAGACGGATCCAAAGATCCGTCTGCATAAAAGCTTTTTCAGAGATGAGTTTTCACTTCGTGAAAACTCATATCCGACAGTATATTCTAACACAGAGGCGTTCCCATAGTGATGGGGACGCTTCTAGTTAGAATATACTACGAACTGTGTACATGACTGCCCCCTGCTGCCTGGCAGCACCCGATCTCTTACAGGGGGCTGTGATCCGCACAATTAACCCCTCAGGTGCTGCACCTGAGGGGTTAATTGTGCATATCATAGCCCCCTATAAGAGATCAGCGGCTGCCAGGCAGCAGGGGGCAGACCCCCCTCCCTCCCCAGTTTTAATTTCATTGGTGGCCAGTGCGGCCCCCCTGGCCCCCCCTCCCTCCCTCTATTGTATTATTTTCATTGGTGGCACAGTGTGCGGCCCCCCCGGCCCCCCTCCCTCCCTCTTTTGTATTATTTTCATTGGTGGCACAGTGTGTGGCCCCCCCGGCCCCCCCTCCCTCCCTCTATTGTATTATTTTCATTGGTGGCACAGTGTGTGGTCCCCCCCGGCCCCCCTCCCTCCCTCTATTGTATTATTTTCATTGGTGGCACAGTGTGCGGCCCTCCCCCGGCCCCCCCTCCCTCCCTCTATTGTATTATTTTCATTGGTAGCACAGTGTGCGGCCTCCCCTTACTTAGCAATATTAGAAGCATCATACTTACCTGCTGCGCTGTCTGTGACCTACTGGTAAGTGACAGATCATTAAGCAATGCGCCACACAGACCTGTCACTTACCAGTAGGAGGAGCTTCCGGCCGGTCACAGACAGCGCAGCAGGTAAGTATGATGCTTCTAATATTGCTAAGTAACCATGGCAACCAGGACTGCAGGAGCGTCCTGGTTGCCATGGTTACTGATTGGAGCCCAGCGATTAAACTGGGACTCCGATCGGAACTCTCCGCTGCCACCAATGATCGGGGGGGAGAGGGGAGGCCGCACACTGTGCCACCAATGAAAATAATACAATAGAGGGAGGGAGGGGGGGCCGGGGGGGCCACACACTGTGCCACCATTGGTGGCACAGTGTGCGGCCCCCCTCCCTCCCTCTATTGTATTATTTTCATTGGTGGCACAGTGTGCGGCCCTCCCCCGGCCCCCCTCCCTCCCTCTATTGTATTATTTTCATTGGTAGCACAGTGTGCGGCCTCCCCTTACTTAGCAATATTAGAAGCATCATACTTACCTGCTGCGCTGTCTGTGACCTACTGGTAAGTGACAGATCATTAAGCAATGCGCCGCACAGACCTGTCACTTACCAGTAGGAGGAGCTTCCGGCCGGTCAAAGACAGCGCAGCAGGTAAGTATGATGCTTCTAATATTGCTAAGTAACCATGGCAACCAGGACTGCAGTAGCGTCCTGGTTGCCATGGTTACTGATCGGAGCCCCAGCGATCAAACTGGGACTCCGATCGGAACTCTCCGCTGCCACCAATGATCGGGGGGGAGAGGGGAGGCCGCACACTGTGCCACCAATGAAAATAATACAATAGAGGGAGGGGGGGGGGGCCGCACACTGTAAACCATGGGAACGCCTCTGTGTTAGAATATACTGTCGGATCTGAGTTTCATGATCTAACTCATATCCGACAGTATATTCTAACATAGAGGCGTTCCCATGGTGATGGGGACGCTTCAAGTTAAAATATACCATCGGATTGGAAAAAACTCCGATCCGATGGTATAATAGGGACTCCTGACTTTACATTGAAAGTCAATGGGGGACGGATCCGTTTGAAATTGCACCATATTGTGTCAACGCCAAACGGATCCGTCCCCATTGACTTGCATTGTAATTCAGGACGGATCCGTTTGGCTCCGCACGGCCAGGCGGACACCAAAACGACTTTTTTTTCATGTCCGTGGATCCTCCAAAAATCAAGGAAGACCCACGGATGAAAAAACGGTCACGGATCACGGACCTACGGACCCCGTTTTTGCGGACCTTAAAAAAAAACGGTCATGTGCATGAGGCCTTACACTGAGCTAGTCACTTCTTTTTCCCTTCTCTCCCTCTCTCCACTCTAGGTTGGAGACTACTCAGTCTTCTCATTCTTCTTGTTGCTGCTGGTGGGATGATTCTTCTAGGTCACTGCAGTCTACTGTGTGACACCTGGGAGAGAATGTAGCTATAGAATGAATTATAAGTGAGCACAGCTTGTGCGCTGGGAGCCTCCCCTACATCTGACTACAGAGAAAGCTGTTTGTAGTCAGAATCCACTAGTTTACCAGAAAATTCTGTAAACCCAAAGCAAATACACCAAAGTGTGCAGAAGTACTGAAAGAATCAGGATCAGGAGGATTGTGCTTCTTTCCCTGACAATAAAAGATTAATAATTTGTACTATATAGCCATTATGACTGGAAATTAAAGAGAAAGGTGGTCTCTGACATTTGCACAGTACTTTATTACAAATGTAAAAAAAAACATGTTAGTTTCTTTTATGTTGTACTTTAATCCCCATTTAACTTCTTAAACTGTTGGTTCCAGAGATTAATTATATTTTTTGTTAGATTTTCCAAAGCAATATATGTAGGTGTATTCTGGCTTGCCTCATTTATGGGTTATAAGAGTCAAAAGTTCTCATGACTATTTTTATTATTTGGAGCACCTTTTTGTATTCTAAAGTTTACATATTTTATTACAATAAAATTGGTGTTTGAAGCAGACTTGGCCGTCATGTTGGAAACCATGTGCATATTGTGGAGGAGCTAGACTGTGCAAAAGAAGTAAATAAACTGCTATAAACTATGGGACGCTCTACAGTAGATTTCTCCACAGTTCTCTAGAAGGGTCCTGTAGCTCCACTTCTGGGTCCAACCCTCAGCTCAGATAGTTTAGCATAGGTGAAGTTGTTAGACAATACTTAGTATTCCAAATTATTATTAACGAGCAAACTATTTGGCCATGCCAGAGGCATTGAATAATACCTACGAATGATTGTTAGCGATGATCTGCCTGATGCTCGGGCAGTGTAAAGCGGCTTTAAGCAGGGCAATTAATTTATTGAGGCCCTAGACTTGTTTCTTTGCAAAAACTTGTCAAAAACCCACCCAACAGGATCTGTCAAGGGAAGCATTCTGTAAGAAGGTACCTGGAATCATTGTGGATGGAAGGTATGTGTCAGCAACAGCTATTGCTAATTGCCACCTTGAGATTTAGCATGGCTGTCATAGCTGATCCGGGACGGCTCTTACTGGGAGTAGTCAAAGTGCTGGGTGGGTGACTACTCCCTATGTTCCAGGCCGGGTTTTGCCAGGCATAAAAACCAGCCAGCACTGCCAGGTGTGGTGGATTTACCTCCCTCTGACAGTGGAGCTCAGGAGTCTGTGTGCTGTGAACTGAGGGCTGTGCTGGGATTTGAGGTTTGAGCCGGGCTGGAGGACTCAGGCCCCTCTAAAGGTGAACAGGCCGCCTATGGACTTGATGAGGCTGAACTGCTAACAGGGTGTGAATTAACACCCAGGAGAAAAGGTGACTTTTACTGTTTATGGACTTTCCTTGTGTGTGAACAAACACCAAGCCACCTGCGTTTTGTGATGCACCTTATCTGCATTTTGTTATACACCAATGTGTGAATAAACACCGCTGTTTGATTCAAGAACTGTGTACTTTGCCTCTATACTGCATCCGCTAGTGCTAGCTACCAGAGCGAATCCCCACAATACTTACCTGCTCGGCGACACTTGGTTCTTGCTGTTTGGGTGTCTTCACTGTGCTTCGGTCCTTGCATGTAAATTTTGGGCACGGATGAGCCTTACGTGCTTCTGTAGCCAATGAATGGTCAACAGTGATGTGTCCGCAAGTGGCACTTGAGCATACTGACGTGAAATTTGAGCAACCACCTTAAGTATAGTATATACTTCAGCAAAAACTGACACTTCACTCTCTATGCCACCCATACGTTTTTTAACCCCTCAAGGACACATGACGTACCGTTACGGCATGTTTCCCGAGTCCTTAAGGACGCATGACGTCCCGTGACCCCCCCGTGTCGGCGTTCGCAGCAAATCGCAGATAAATTCAGACCTGCGGTTTGCTGCGCTTTCTGCAGTTTCTGATGGACCGTGGGGATCAGAAACTTTAAAATGCCCAAAATATAGATTTTCACTCCCCCTGCACCCCTGAGTGATTTTATGGCGGCGGGTGGTGCAGGGGGGGGGGCCACAACTGAGCAGACGGGGAAGGTTCCCATGGCAACAGGACGCCTTCTCAGGCATCCTGTTGTCCATTGTGCTGAACAGATCTGTGCTAAAGGCATAGATCTGTTCAGACAAAGTGTAAGTAAAATACAGTACAATACACTATATAGTGTACTGTACTGTAATATACAGACATCAGACCCACTGGATCTTCAAAATGTAAAAAAAAGTTGAAAAAGTAAAGTAAAAAAAAAACATTTATCACTGAATAAAAAATAAATAAAAATACACTACACATATTAGGTATCGCCGTGACCGTAACGACCTGATCTATAAAACGGTCATGTTACTTTCCCCGCACGGTGAACGCCATAAAAATCAAAAAATAAAAACTATGAGGAAATTGAAATTTTGCCCACCTTACTTCCCAAAAAAGGTAATAAAAGTGATCAAAAAAGTCGCATGTACGCCAAAATAGTACCAATCAAACCGTCATCTCATCCCGCAAAAATCATACCCTACCCAAGATAATCGCCCAAAAGCTGAAAAAACTATGGCTCTTAGACTATGGAAACACTAAAACATGATTTTTTTTGTTTCAAAAATGAAATCATTGTGTAAAACTTACATAAATAAAAAAAAAGTATACATATTAGGTATCGCCCCGTCCGTATCGACTGGCTCTATAAAAATATCACATGAAGTAGAAAAAGAGGAATACAGCGGCTCACCCTCTCTCTATACGGAACAGGTGCTCACCCCCAGGTCCCACCCTCAGGACCAGTAGAAAAGTAAAATATAGCAAGTATGGGGGGGCACTCACAAAAGGGACCACCACGGCAGTGACAGTGATTATACACTTTAATTTGTTAAAATTTTAAGAACATACCCCTAAAATCATACAAACATACAAATACATATACCACATATGCCCCACACTCAGTCTCTGCGTCAATGCGTAGGTATTCAAGTATAGAACCGCGTGCAAAGGTATATTGTCGTAATGACACCAGTTCTGTGGATAAATGCGCCAGCACCAGTGTACTGCTTAGGTGCAGTGATTGAATACACCGCTTCAATGTCCAGTGCACTTAGTATAGTGAAGCACAAGTCCAAAACACAATGCGGTATGGCCCCACAATCGTGGGTATGACTCACTTGCCTCTACAGTGCTCAAAATCGAGCCCGGTCTTACCCGTCTTCACTGCCTCCTCCGCAGCGGCGATCCAGGCGGCCGCTCACCACACAGCGTCTCACGTGGTGTGCTCGGCCTGAACGTGGCGTCCCACGTGACCTGGTTGCCTTGGGGACCGGATACACGCTCGTATGACGTCACTATTGAGCGACTGTCTTGGAATCCGTACGTGATGCTTTATTTCCTTTGCTTTTAATTTTTATGTGTAGCCGGCTTCTTCTTTCTTTAAATGGATCCACGCTCACTTCCAACCGCCAGACGCGTTTCAGGGTCCTACACCCCTTCCTCAGTGGCCAACTGAGTGAGCGGATCCTCACTCCTTTTAAATGGGATAACCCCGCCCACATTTCTCCATATTCCTTATATCATTGTATTCTATGGAGTGGATTTGTCCCTTGTGGAGTGGGTTCCTATTCCTAGTACATGGATCATACGTTCATATATCAATTCGTCATACATATTTAAAACAATAAATACCCCTGACAACATATCTATTACATATATATAGATAAGAATGAGTAAAAATACATAAAATAGATAAAATAGATACTGAAGAAGACTGCAAGGTCATATCTTCTATCCGCATAGAAAACGCAATAAAAACGCAATAGAAACGCATACGTGTATATTGCGTTTTACATATAAGGCAAACATACTCATTCGGGGGAACTGTGTTATTCATCCCGAAGGATCGATGAGTGAGATTGGGGAGCCTTCCATGAGTGAGATTGGGGAGCCTCCCCCAATCTCACCTTCAACGCCGAAATGGAAGTGTTTGGGTTCCTGTAGGGGGATTTTCCGGTAGGGATGGGACATCGCAGTTTGGTCGTTTATCGACACTGTGATCTCCCCTCCTCGCCGGAAGGCTCCCCAATCTCACTCATCGATCCTTCGGGATGAATAACACAGTTCCCCCGAATGAGTATGTTTGCCTTATATGTAAAACGCAATATACACGTATGCGTTTCTATTGCGTTTTTATTGCGTTTTCTATGCGGATAGAAGATATGACCTTGCAGTCTTCTTCAGTATCTATTTTATCTATTTTATGTATTTTTACTCATTCTTATCTATATATATGTAATAGATATGTTGTCAGGGGTATTTATTGTTTTAAATATGTATGACGAATTGATATATGAACGTATGATCCATGTACTAGGAATAGGAACCCACTCCACAAGGGACAAATCCACTCCATAGAATACAATGATATAAGGAATATGGAGAAATGTGGGCGGGGTTATCCCATTTAAAAGGAGTGAGGATCCGCTCACTCAGTTGGCCACTGAGGAAGGGGTGTAGGACCCTGAAACGCGTCTGGCGGTTGGAAGTGAGCGTGGATCCATTTAAAGAAAGAAGAAGCCGGCTACACATAAAAATTAAAAGCAAAGGAAATAAAGCATCACGTACGGATTCCAAGACAGTCGCTCAATAGTGACGTCATACGAGCGTGTATCCGGTCCCCAAGGCAACCAGGTCACGTGGGACGCCACGTTCAGGCCGAGCACACCACGTGAGACGCTGTGTGGTGAGCGGCCGCCTGGATCGCCGCTGCGGAGGAGGCAGTGAAGACGGGTAAGACCGGGCTCGATTTTGAGCACTGTAGAGGCAAGTGAGTCATACCCACGATTGTGGGGCCATACCGCATTGTGTTTTGGACTTGTGCTTCACTATACTAAGTGCACTGGACATTGAAGCGGTGTATTCAATCACTGCACCTAAGCAGTACACTGGTGCTGGCGCATTTATCCACAGAACTGGTGTCATTACGACAATATACCTTTGCACGCGGTTCTATACTTGAATACCTACGCATTGACGCAGAGACTGAGTGTGGGGCATATGTGGTATATGTATTTGTATGTTTGTATGATTTTAGGGGTATGTTCTTAAAATTTTAACAAATTAAAGTGTATAATCACTGTCACTGCCGTGGTGGTCCCTTTTGTGAGTGCCCCCCCATACTTGCTATAAAAATATCACATGCCCTAACCCCTCAGGTGACCACCGTAAAAAAATTAAAATGGTGTAAAAAAAGCCATTTTTTGTCATCTTACGTCACAAAAAGTGTAATAGCAAGCGATCAAAATGTGTGCCAAAATAGTGCCAATCAAACCATCATCTCATCCCACAAAAAATGAGACCCTACCTAAGATAATCGCCCCAAAAACTGAAAAATTTATGGCTCTCAAACTATGGAGACACTAAAACATGATTTTTTTTGTTTCAAAAATGAAATCATTGTGTAAAACTTACATAAATAAAAAAATTGTATACATATTAGGTATCGCCGCGTCCGTGACAACCTGCTCTATAAAAATACCACATGATCTAACCTGTCAGATGAATGTTGTAAATAACAAAACAAAAAAACGGTGCCAAAAAAGCTATTTCTTGTTACCTTGCCTCACAAAAAGTGTAATATAGAGCAACCAAAAATCATTTGTACCCTAAACTAGTACCAACAAAACTGCCACCCTATCCCGTAGTTTCTAAAATGGGGTCACTTTTTTGGAGTTTCTACTCTAGGGGTGCATCAGGGGGGCTTCAAATGGGACATGGTGTCAAAAAAACCAGTCCAGCAAAATCTGCCTTCCAAAAACCGTATGGCATTCCTTTCCTTCTGCGCCCTGCCGTGTGCCCGTACAGCGGTTTACGACCACATATGGGATGTTTCTGTAAACTACAGAATCAGGGCCATAAATAATGAGTTTTGTTTGGCTGTTAACCCTTGCTTTGTAACTGGAAAAAAAATATTAAAATGGAAAATCTGCCAAAAAAGTGAAATTTTTAAATTGTATCTCTATTTTCCATTAAATCTTGTGCAACACCTAAAGGGTTAACAAAGTTTGTAAAATCTGTTTTGAATACCTTGAGGGGTATAGTTTCTTAGATGGGGTCACTTTTATGGAGTTTCTACTCTAGGGGTGCATCAGGGGGGCTTTAAATGGAACATGGTGTCAAATAAACCAGTCCAGCAAAATCTGCCTTCCAAAAACCATACGGCGCACCTTTCCCTCTACGCCCTACTGTGTGCCCGTACATTAGTTTACGCCACATATGGGGTGTTTCTGCAAACTACAGAATCGGGGCAATAAATATAGAATTTTGTTTGGCTGTTAACCCTTGCTTTGTTACTGGAAAAAATGGATTAAAATGGAAAATTTGCCCAAAAATCTAAATTCTGAAATGTTATCACCATTTGCCATTAACTCTTGTGGAACACCTAAAGGGTTAACAACGTTTGTAAAATCAGTTTTGAATACCTTGAGGGGTGTAGTTTCTAGAATGGGGTCATTTTTGGGTGGTTTCTGTGGCGAAACCAACCTCGCCACTGGGTTTTGGAGAGGACTGGCTGCTGGCCTCTTGCCCCTGGATTATGGCCCATACTAACTTTTAAACCCCTGAACCGGTGAATTTTGGATAGGTTTGTCCCCAAGTTATACTGTTTAAATTGATGTTAGTTATATGTATGGCCAATGTAAACTCACAAAGTTGTAACAATTTATAATAAGTGTAACTTGTCAGCTTGGGAGGAAAATGCTGGGTGTGTTTCTATTGTGCCATTGTCCCATTGTGTGTTTAAAATGGTGATGTCTGTCCTGTTGTCTGCGCATGTGTATTGGCGATCTCCCTTTGTCCTCAGAGATAATTGGATTGCTCCTCAGGTTGTCTCGAGGGCAGAGAGGAGGAAACCATGATGCATTGTGGGGATGTGTTGTGTCTGTGTGTCCTAAGTGCTGTTTATCTGTCTTATGTCACAGTCTTCATTCTGGTCCCCTAGGGGCGTGTACACCAGATGGGCTGTACTTACATTGTATGTGTTGTAAATTACTGATTGGTTGTATTTCAAACCCCTGTGGGCAGTACTATGTTTGTGGTTTATGAATAAAAGAGGCTGTACGTGAAGTACAGTCAGACCACTGTTTGACCCTCAACACGGAGCCTTGTCTCGTTATTGGGGGGGATTCACTGTATGCTGTTAGAAGACCGATTGCCAGGATTGTATGCTTTTCCTGTTCGTCTGCTAGCAGCTATTCGTGAGGTTCCAGTTTGGAGTGCTATTTTGTATCCAGTTCGGGAGTTTGGTGTATCCTGCAGTAGCTGTGCCTGTCTCTCAGAAAGGGGCTTATCGCCTAAACGGATTTTAACCCCTTGTCTGCTGAAACGGACCGTTACAGTTTCTATTATGTGAGCCTCACAAAGTGACTTCAGACCTGAACTGGTCCCTAAAAAGTGGGTTTTTGAAAATTTCTGAAAAATTTCAAGATTTGCTTCTAAACTTCTAAGCCTTGTAACATCCCCCAAAAATAAAATATCATTCCCAAATTGATCCAAACATGAAGTAGACATATGGGGAATGTAAAATAATAACTATTTTTGGAGATATTACTATGTATTATAGAAGTAGAGAAATTGAAACTTGGAAATTTGCAATTTTTACAAATTTTTGGTAAATTTTGTATTTTTTTATAAATAAAAATGATTTTCAATATGTCATGAAGTACAATATGTGACGAAAAAAAAGGATCTCAGAATGGCCTGGATAAGTCAAAGTGTTTTAAAGTTATCACCACTTAAAGTGACACTGGTCAGATTTGCAAAAATTGGCCTGGTCCTTAAGGTGAAATAAGGCTGTGTCCCTAAGGGGTTAATAAAAAGAATTAGACCTAATGCAGATTTTTGTGGTTCTCCACAGCTACTCTTACCGTTAGATAATTTTTTACCCCTTTTCATACATACATCCTTCCTGAGTTGTAAGATTGTTAGGTTGACTTCAGGTAGATGACTATACAGTAAGGCCTTTTTCACATGTCAATGAATCACAGATTTGTGCTATCGATGGCCTCCATGGACCACTCATGCACCCATTGACTTTAATGTGTGTATCCACACATCAATGGTTTTCCATGGACGGTGGGTCCATGGTGACACCATGGGAGCATACCATATTTTGTCTGTTGTTACGGACGCCTTACACACATTATATTCTAAGAGACCATAAAGCCATGGACACAACATGGATACCAGAAGTGTTTGGTCCATAGTTTTCATGGGCCATTAACAGGAGATGGTCTGGAAACTAATTTTCAGCCTAGTAGTTTTCATGGAATATGGATGACACACAGAGGGCAAAAAACAAACACGTGGACCAAACACAGATCCTTCACGGACATCTTCCTTGATGAACCATTGATCATCTTGTCACGGGTGTCATCACAGACGTGTGAAAGGGGCCTGACATTGTGGCCACCGAAGCTAAAAGTGCCCAGAAGGACAACTTCTGTCCATAGTCCCTCTGAAGTCTTATGGATGTTGTAAAGGAGCGTCCCTCACCCTGAACCCACTAGAATCAAGCTGCCATGTATGCTACATTTTGTCTATTGGTGGCTTTTCCTGGAACTCATAGCGATCAGCTGATTGCTGTTGGGGTTCTCATATAAACGGGGTTGTATGTGATGAGGTGCCCCATAAGGTTAGTTTCATTCATACAATTCATTAAAGATTAGTGAACACAGCAGGACATACATTCAGAGAAATGAATACAACCCACTGGCCTCAACTGAAGACTTCTTCTTTGCTGGACATCTTTCTGATCCTTGCACGAGACTTGTGGCTTAGGGAGTACATGTGACATGATGCTTTAAACACCACAGCAGACAGAAGTGAAAGGACTGGCTGAACTCCAGGGGCCTGAGATTTTCGTTGCCAACTCAGAGCTTCCTTCAGACAGCTGTGAAGTTAACTGACTGCTCTGCAGTCCAGATCCATCACGTTGCTCACACAGAAGTAGATTCCTATCTGTGTATGTCTGCACTACAAAGAATCTGGCCTTCTTGATTAGTTTAACACGCTTCCAGCAGTTACAGCATTTATTACATCGCTTCTCCGGAATTCAGCGCTGTGCACACTCTGCAGCTATATATATTGTCAAATAGGCCAATATAACATATAAGGCACTGATGTTCTCTATCAAGATAATTAGAAGTTAAAGTTGTTTTCTGAGAAGGAAATATTAAAAGCCTATTGTCAAGATAAGTCATCCATATCTGATCGGTGGGGTCCGACTCCAGGTCCCGCCAGCGGTCAGCTATTTGAATGCCTTACCACGAATAACAACTTTTGCTGGGCGCAGTTCCAGAAGTGCCCTGAAGGTGGTCCCTTACTCTGAAGCGCCCTTTCTTGTCAGCTGATTCACAGCCCCTCCCCTTTGACGCTGCAGTGCTCTCCTGGTTGGATTTTAAAGTGGCAAAGAGTGGTTCAGAGTAAGGTACTAACCTCATGGCACTTGCAGGAGCAGCACCAGGAAGAATAAGCCTTCCTATTCACAGTGAAGCTAATTAAAGGTATATGTAACCCTACCTAGTGCTGTCATCAGTTTTGTGGTTATTATAACTGATGACAGACTCCCTTTAAAAGTGAAGACAGTGACAAGATTTATGCATTTTCACAGTGTATAGAAGGTATTCAAATGAGCTCTTAGCAAGCACTGCCTCTAATGCCACCAGATGTAAGGCAGCTATCCTGTAAGTCAATGTTCAACCTTGTAAACAGGCCTTGAGACATGACTTGGATAATAGTCAAGCCAGCACCTCATCTGCAGACAGCTGTTTCTGGGTGATTGCCACTCATCAGTGCAGAGTAGGCTTAACTAGGTTAGAGGCCTAAGTCAGGATTCAGGGGATACTGTATCTACTTATGGAGAGACCCTGATCGGCATGAGGAGTCTTATAGGCAAGGCAATGCTCCTCTGGAATTCTGGGAAGAGGGCATGCAAATGAGTAGAAATCACCCCCCGAAATAGTTGTCTGAAGATGTGGTGCTGGGTTAATTATGTACAGTTGAATGTGGTCCCAAAAATACAAGAAATTAGGAAGAAAATAGAGGTCTGGAAGAGATTGAATGTCTCGATGGCTGGTCGCATTTCTCTGGTGAAAATGTGTTTATTACCTGCTCTGAACTATATTTTGTGGAATACATGGGGGATAATCGGTATTTTTTCAAATAATAACTAGCTTATTAACGGATTTAATATGGCACGGGAAAAAACCGAGGATAAAGGCACAAATATTGTGCATTCAGGAGAAGGAGGGTGGATTATCAGTACCAGACTTGGAACTTTATTTCATTTCTGGTTATATAAAAAATACGATATTATGGAGCAACACGCAAAGATAGAACAATATAATAGCGGGGATTAATAAAAGATTGGAAAAATGTAATATCTTTCAAATATTGGAAGCAGGCATCCTGACGCAACAGGAATGCAATAAGATACCTCTAACTGTGTTGATGGCTAAAATTTGGAAGGTGGCAAGAGACTTGTGGTCCCAGAGTGGTTTCCATGCTGACACCATACTGTGGGATAATATTTATCTCACAGAACTAAAGTCAATTGAACAAAAAATCTGTTGGAAACATGAAATATATAAACTAGGCTAGGTATGAGAAGAAGGGGATATAATTCCCTATGAAAAACTTAAAGATAACTGTCAACTGAAAAATACAGAGTTGAGTTTTTTTTTGGTATTTTCAACTAAAACAAGCACTGAACAAGATGCTAGGAAAAGGTACACAAATAATTGCTCTACCGCAATCTTTAGTCAATATCATTAAATTAACACCAGGGAAGAAATTGGTTTCAAGAATATATCAATGCTTGCTATATCAAAAGACCAAGAGAAGAGCAGCTGATAGTCTAATGTATAAATGGCGGAGGGACTTAAATTCTCAACGGGAAGATTTTTGGGAATTGGCCATACAGGCAAAAAATAAGGTCTCAAGGAATTTTTTACTCACAGAATTACTCAATTTAATATACTGTACCGCCTCTACTACTCTCCCAAGATGTTAATGAAGTGTTACAAGTCTAAAGAGTTTAGGTGTCCAAAATGTGGTGAGGTAGGAGCGGACGATATACATGTATTATGGTCATGTGTAAAAATTCAAGAGTACTGGGAAAAGGTTAATGAAAAAATAGAGGAATACCACCAGTTTAAAGTGCCAAGGCAATTTGAAAAATGTATTTTGGGGGTGATGGATGGAGTGGATGTCCCCCAACACCGAGAGATAGCATCTAAACTTCTATTTCAGGCCAGGAAATGTATTGTTGGACACTGGGAGGGGGGGAGTGGTGCTCCCACGGTCAAAGAATGGGAGAGCTCCGTTAGAGTCTCGCTTGCCAGGGAGGAATTTCATCTGGTAGGTAATATGAAAAAATATGGATTCGCTAGGTTATGGCAGAAATGGTTAAATAAAAATTGAGTGGTCTTGGGGAGGGAGAGTAGGGACCAGGGGATGTGGGGGAGTTGGAGAGACGGGGAGATTGGGAATGGTGAAGAGAAGAGAAAGTTTTATTAAAAGTGTTTTTATTCTATTTTTTTATTTAGAGAAAGATTTGTATTATATCCCCCCCCCCCCTTTAGAAGGAGCATGCGGCGCGCAAAGGGAGGGGGGTGGGTTTAATGTATATAAATGTAATAATTGAATAATGAGCAATTTCTGAAATGGTTGCAAAAATGTTACCAATTTAATTTTTGTAAATAGTTGTAAAAATGCAATAAAGATTTATATATATATAAAAAAAAAGCTAGGGAGAAAATCCTGGGGTGGTTTGTTAAGGATCATTTCACGCTAGCTTTGTTCTTTTCCGGCATTGGGTTCCGTTCTGGGGGCTCGGTGCCGGGGGGGAACTGATCGGTTTTGTTCTAGTGCATTCTGGGTGGGGAGCAATCCGTTCGGGATGCATCGGGATGTCTTCAGTTCAGTCTTTTCAGGACAGAGATAATACCGCAGAATGCTGTGGTTTTATCTCCGTCCAAAATTCCGAAACACAGGTTGCACTCTTGGTCATTTGCACGTGAACCCTTCTTCCTGTGTTCCGACTGCTCAACGTGTTTCTATGCCTATTATATCCGCATGTCATCAGGAGCAGAAGACAACTAGCTGGGTACAGTAGGAGCTGCACGCCCATAAACTTGGTGTATGGCAGCGCTAAAAAGGGTGTAGTGAGTGCTACACGCCCATACACTTGGCGTATGGCAGCGCTCACAATGAAGACAGAACGCTGCACGCCTCTGATGGTTGGATTTTACAACTGTCACAGAACACAGGGCAGAGGTTGTAAAATGGCAAAGAGTGGTTCAGAGTAAGGTACTAACCTCGTGGCACTTGCAGGAGCAGCGCCAGGAAGAATAAGCCTTCCTGTTCACAGCGAAGCTAATTAAAGGTATATGTAACCCTAACTAGTGCTGTCATCAGTTTTGTGGTTATAACTGATGACAGACTCCCTTGAAAAGTGAAGACAGTGACAAGATTTATGCATTGTCACAGTGTATAGAAGGTATTCAAATGAGCTCTTAGCAAGCACTGCATCTAATGCCACCAGATGTAAGGCAGCTATCCTATAAGTCAATGTTCAACATTGTAAACAGGCCTTGAGACATGACTTGGATAATAGTCAAGCCAGCACCTCATCTGCAGACAGCTGTTTCTGGGTGATTGCCACTCATCAGTGCAGAGTAGGCTTAACTAGGATAGAGGCCTAAGTCAGGATTCAGGGGATACTGTATCTACTTATGGAGAGACCCTGATCGGCATGAGGAGTCTTATAGGCAAGGCAATGCTCCTCTGGAATTCTGGGAAGAGGGCATGCAAACGAGTAGAAATCACTCCGAAATAGTTGTCTGAAGATGTGGTGCTGGGCTAATTATTATCCAAGTCATGTCTCAAGGCCTATTTAAAGGGTTGAACATTGACTTATAACTGTGATGGCTATTCTCTGGCACTCCAGCTGTGGTAAAACTACGACTCTCAAGATGCCCCTTGCTTGGCAGTTCTCAGAACTCCATAGAAATGAATAAAGGATGCTGGGAGTCATAGTTCCACCACAACTGGAGTGGTAGAGGTTAGCCATCACTGATTATAGGATAGCTACCTTCCATCTCTTGGCATCAGAAGCAGAGCTTGTTTAGAGCTCATTTACCATATCATCTTCCCAGAACGCCAATTAGGTGCTCTCTATAAGGAGATATATTATCCCCTGAGTCTTGTCACAGTGTATTGCGTAATTAGAGACCCAGTTCATGTGTGATATACTATTTTTTGGGGGGTTCAGTATTGATGACCTATGATCAGGATAGATCATCAATATCAGATCAGTTGAGCACCAACTTTCGGCACCCCGTTTGAAGAGGCCACAGTGCTCCAGTGAGTTCTCACTTTTTCCTAGGCCAGAGACATCACGTTCATTGCAGCTCAGTCCTATTAAAGTAAATGTGCCTGAGCGGCAATACTAAGCACTGCCACAATACAATGTATGGCGCCTTGCATGGTATGCTGTGAGGAGGCCACAACCTCTTTAACCTCTTTAGGACACATGACGTACCGGTACGGCATGTTGTCCCGGTACTTAAGTAGAGAAAATTGCCAGACGGGCAGTCCATACCAAAATGGTGTAATCTTTTTACAGTTTCCTTCTATCCTCCCGACCCTCGCCGATGGCAAGGGCCTTTATTAAGTGGAAGGCTGATATTCCTACTTTGGAAGATTATCATGAGAAAGAGTTGTCGGCCTCCTGGAAGGGGACGGTGATTTGTGCACGGGATCAGCTGATTCAGACTAAATGGTTACACAGAGTCTACTACACCCCAGTGAGATTGGTTCGCATGCATAAACTTACTTCAGATTTATGTACAAGGTGTAATAATGACAAGGGGACTTTTCTGCACATGGTATGGGAGTGTCCGGTCATTGCTGGATTCTGGGTGGAGGTGCATGGGTATCTTAATGCTCGTCTGGGGCTCCCAGCAGTGGTGACACCTGAGGTTAGCCTGTTGGGTCTTGTCAACGATATTGTTCCATCTAAACATGCTAAAATTCTCCATAGGTTACTAATGTTTTATGCGAGGAAGTCAATTCTGCTGAATTGGAAGCCCCCTAAAAAACCAACACTGTCTCATTGGATTCAGCTTATTAACGCTACGCTTTCAGTATATAAGCTAACTTATGAAGCTAGGGGTGTACCGGAAAAATTTGAGAAGATTTGGGATGTTTGGTTGAGTGCAAATTCGGTTACAGTGTAATTGGGCTGGAGGAGTTAAGAGAGGTCTAGCTCACTGCCGTTATGAATGGGTGTGTGAATGGGGACAGGTTTTGATGAGATAACTCTGCTTTATGACAACATATATGTTTTATGATGGATGTGATTTATGTTAATATCCTCTATACATGAAGTTGCATCGTCTATATGTAATCCTATCATTTTGCCTGTCAATTGAATGTGATGTTTGAGGTTACATTGTGTTGAGGGGGTTGTTCCCCTATTCAATGTATTGTTTATTTTTCTGGGAAAATGGAAAATAAAGCCTTTAAAAAAAAAAAAAAAAAGGACACTTTACGTACCGGTACGTCATGTGTATTTCCGATTACCGCCGCCCGTCGGTCGGTGATCGGAGCAAGGTGCCTGCTCAAATCATTGAGCAGGCACCTTGGCTAAATGCGCGGGGGGGGGGGGGTCCTGTGACCCTCCCCCCACGTCGGCGATCGCCGCAGACCGCAAGTCAATTCATGCGGCTTTTATGGTGCGGCGGGCGGTGATGCCATTGGGTCCTCATGGGGCTGTAGGGGGGACCCAATGGCATGGAAGGCAGCGCGATGCCTTTCTGAGGCATTGCCGCTGCCTTCCGGTGACGAGCCTGTGAGATCCAGCCCCCTGGATCTCACAGGCAGGAAGCTGTATGAGTAATACACACAGTATTACTCATACAGCCAATGCATTCCAATACAGAAGTATTGGAATGCATTGTAAAGGATTAGACCCCCAAAAGTTGAAGTCCCAAAGTGAATAAAAAATAAAGTTTTCCCCCCCAAAAAATTAAAAGTTTCAAGTAAAAATAAACAAAAACGTAATTTTCCCCAAATAAAGTTAAAAAAAAATGGTAAAAAATAGGAAGGGGGGGGGGAGTAGACATATTAGGTATCGCTGCGTCCGTATCGACCAGCTCTATAAACATATCACATGACCTAACCCCTCAGATGAACACCGTAAAAAATAAAAACTGTGCTAAATAAAACATTTTTTTGTCACCTTACATCACAAAAAGTAAAACGGCAAGCGATCAAAAAGGCGTATGCCCACCAAAATAGTACAAATCTAACCGTCACCTCATCCCGCAAAAAATGAGCCCCTACCTGAGACAATCGCCCAAAAAATAAAGAAAACAATGGCTCAGAATATGGAGACACTAAAACATATTCTTTTTTGTTTTAAAAAAGCTGTTATTGTGTAAAACGTACATTAAAAAAAGTATACATATTAGGTATCGCCGCGTCCGGCTCTATAAAAATATCTCATGACCTAACCCCTCAGATGAACACCGTAAAAAATAAAAACCTTACATCACAAAAGGTGTAATAGCAAGCAATCAAAAAGTCATATGTACCCCAAAATAGTGCCAATCAAACAGTCATCTCATCCCGCAAAAATCATACCCTACCCAAGATAATCGCCTAAAAACTGAAAGAAACTATGGCTCTCAGACTATGGAAACACTAAAACATGATTTTTTCTGTTTAAAAAATGAAATCATTGTGTAAAACTTACATAAATAAATAAAAAGTATACATATTAGGTATCGCCGCGTCCGTAATAACTTGCTCTATAAAAATATCACATGACCTAACCCCTCAGGTGAATACCGTAAAAAAATAAAAATAAAAACGGTGTTAAAAAAGCCATTTTTTGTCACCTTACATCATAAAAAGTGTAATAGCAAGCGATCAAAAAGTCACAAGCACCCAAAAATAGTGCCAATCGAACCGTCATCTCATGCCGCAAAAATCATACCCTACCCAAGATAATCGCCCAAAAACTGAAATAATTATGGCTCTCAGACTATGGAAACACTAAAACATGATTTTTTTTGTTTCAAAACTTTTGTGTAAAACTTACATAAATAAAAAAAGTATACATATTAGGTATCGCCGCGTCCGTGACAACCTGGTCTATAAAAATACCACATGATCTAACCTGTCAGATGAATGTTGTAAATAACAAAAAATAAAAACGGTGCCAAAACAGCTATTTCTTGTTACCTTGCCTCACAAAGAGTGTAATATAGAGAAACCAAAAATCATATGTACCCTAAAATAGTACCAACAAAACTGCCACCCTATCCCGTAGTTTCTAAAATGGGGTCACTTTTTTGGAGTTTCTACTCTAGGGGTGCATCAGGGGGGCTTCAATTGGGACATGGTGTCAAAAACACAGTCCAGCAAAATCTGCCTTCCAAAAACCGTATGGCATTTCTTCCCTGCTACGCCCTGCCGTGTGCCCATACAGCGGTTTACGACCACAGATGGGGTGTTTCTGTAAACTACAGAATCAGGGCCATAAATATTGAGTTTTGTTTGGCTGTTAACCCTTGCTTTGTAACTGGAATTTTATTTTTAATGGAAAATCTGCCAAAAAAGTGAAATTTTTAAATTGTATCTCTATTTTCCATTAGTTCTTGTGGAACACCTAAAGGGTTAGGCCTCTTTCACACGACAGTATGGCTTTTTTTAGTGTTTTGCGGTCCGTTTTAAACGGATCCGTTGTTTCCGTTGTGTTTCCGTTTCCGTTCCGTTTTTCCGTTCCGTTTTTCCGTATGGCAAATACAGTACACAGTAATTTCATAGAAAAAATTGGGCTGGGCATAACATTTTCAATAGATGGATCCGCAAAAAACGGAACGGATACGGAAGACATACGGATGCACTTCCGTATGCATTCCGTTTTTTTTGCGGACCCATAGACTTTAATGGAGCCACGGAACGTGATTTGCGGCCAAATATAGGACATGTTCTATGTTAAAACGGAACGGAAAAACGAAAATACGGAAACGGAATGCATACGGAGTACATTCCGTTTTTTTTGCGGAACCATTGAAATCAATGGTTCCGTATACGGACCGCAAAAAACGGCCCGTAAACGGGGGAAAAAAACGGTCATGTGAAAGAGGCCTTAACAAAGTTTGTAAATTCAGTTTTGAATACCTTGAGGGGTGTAGTTTCTAGAATGGGGTCACTTTTTTGGAGTTTCTACTCTAGGGGTGCATCAGGGGGGCTTCAAATGGGACATGGTGTAAAAAAAGTGTTCCAAAAACCGTATGGCATTCCTTTTCCTTCTGCGCCCTGCCGTGTGCCCGTACAGTAGTTTACGACCACATATGGGGTATTTCTTTAAACTACAGAATCAGAGCCATAAATATTGTTTTTTTTTTTGTTAACCCTTGCTTTGTAACTGCCAAAAAAATTATTAAAATGGAAAATCTGCCAAAAAAGTGAAATTTTGAAATTGTATCTCTATTTTCCATTAATTCTTGTGAAACACCTAAAGGGTAAACAAAGTTTGTAAAATCAGTTTTAAATACATTGAGGGGGGTAGTTTCTAGAATGGGGTCATTTTTGGGGGGTTTCTATTATGTAAGCCTCACAAAGTGACTTCAGACCTGAACTGGTCCTTGAAAAGTGGGTTTTTGAAAATTTCTGAAAAATTTCAAGATTTGCTTCTAAACTTCTAAGCCTTGTAACATCCCCAAAAAATAAAATATCATTGCCAAAATGATCCAAACATGAAGTAGACATATGGGGAATGTAAAGTAATAACTATTTTTGTAGGTATTACTATGTATTATAGAAGTAGAGAAATTGAAACTTGGAAATTTGCAATTTTTTAATTTTTTTTTGTAAATTTGGTATTTTTTTTATAAATAAAAATGAATTTTTTTGGCTTCATTTTACCAGTGTCATGAAGTACAATATGTGACGAAAAAACAATCTCAGAACGGCCTGGATAAGTCAAAGCGTTTTAAAGTTATCAGCACTTAAAGTGACACTGGTCAGATTTGCAAAAAATGGCCTGGTCCTTAAGGCGAAAATGAGCCCGGTCCCTAAGGGGTTAAATAGCTGATTGGAGGGGGGCCAGGTATCGGATCCCCACTGATCTGATATTGATGACCTATATATAAAACTATATATCGTGGGGCCGTTCCCAAGTCATATTTATACCTTTACAAACATTTGTTTTCTCAATTTTCATGCATTTTATCATATGATTGTTCTAAGATAGACAAGCAGTCAAAATTTCAAAATACTCATTCACATGGAAACATCTAGTCATAGGTGTAAATACAATACTGTCGTTATAGTAAAGGTTTATTGTCATTGGGATATTAGGGTTTATAGATATGCACTGACTATAAATTACAGCCCTGTGTACTAAGGATGAGGTCCATTTTTTATGTTTCAGTCACATTTGAGTATTTCTATTGAAACTTTTAGGAATGTTAAAAATAACAAGATTGTTTTGACAGTCGTTCCATCTGATATCCTTTCCAAGGAAAGTAATAGAAGTAAGTAAAGGTGTTAACAAAGGGAACTCTTAACCGCACTGATATTTAATACTTCAGTACATCTTTGTCTGGAGGAATAGCTTTTTGCCACAGAGAGTAGTAGAATGTCTTCTAGATGTCTAGACAGTAGTAGAATGTCTAGACCAGTGATGGCTAACCTCCGGCACTCCAGCTGTGGTGAAACTACGACTCCCATCATGATGCATTCATTTCTATGGAGTTCTGAGAACAGCCAAGCAAGTGTGCAACTTGGGAGTTGTAGTTTTACCAGAGCTGGAGTGCCGGAGGTTAGCCGTCACAGGTCTAGACAATAGTAGAATGTCTACCATGACTTGGTCCAGTACGGCAGCTCAAGCACATTCTCTGGAATATGGCAGAGGAAAAGACCTTATAAGACATTGAGCCGATTTACCACTGTGGTTACAGGATATAGGCAAACCTTTCTTGTGAGCATGATTATCATGAAATGTCAAAACATTAGGGGATTGAATTAGGAAGATGGCAGTATGTAAAGGGGCTCTATTAATGTCTGATTGTTAGGAGTCCTAATACTCCATACCCCTGTTATTGATGGTCTATCCTGAGGATACAGCTGAATATAGTAACACTGCTACAAGGTGCAGGGAACCCTTTCCAGGCATCCTGTACCACTGCCCAGCGCCACTATTTGTTTTCAGGGGGCAAGTTTTTTGTTCTGGGGGAAACTGAATGTGTTTATTCTGCCACTGACTGCATCTGATCAGTACTTTTGTCACATGTAGTTTACTACATGATAATGGGTGGTAACAATCTAGTTTGAAAGGAAACAAACACATGGCAGTGGATTTACTGGTTTCTGCAAATGATCTCTGTACTGGGCATGTGTCACAGACGTACCAAGACATACGGAGGTCCCAGCGACAGTGAGTGGCAGGAGATCTGTGAGACTGGCAACACGTGGTTTGATCTGTTGATCAATAGGCGTCTGTGTTGTTTCTGGTAATGGCCACAGCCCTTGTCTCTAGGTGTTGCTAATGTGGTCATTTAACCTTTTTTATTATTACTTGCTTCTCCCACAATGCTGGGCGGTTTATAGCTTTTGTGCCTGTGGATAGTTTGGGGTTGGATCTCGGCTCAGTTCCTGGTGCTTCCATAGCCCCTTTGAAGTTAAGTCTTTCCTTTCCCTTTTGTATTTTGCTTTGGTTCTGTGTGTTGCATTTCAATATTGTTTGTATTAGGCCTGAAGTAGGCTCCTGTTCGGCCTTCCTTTTGGAGGAACAGGTAGTCTCGTCCCTGCCATTAGTACCAGGGTCCTATAGGGCTAGATGAACTCACCTACCTTTGGGTTCTGTTCATACTGGTAGACAGTCAGGATTTTGGTTAGGGTTTACACTAGGAGGTGTCCATCTTCCTTCCCTAGTTCCCAGGTCTGATTCCCTGTTTCCCCCTTCCCTCCTATGCTCGGTGTGGTGTTTCCCTCTCACACCGAAGCCTGACAGCATGGTTTTGGAGCTGTATTTATGTACTGAGCTTGGTTCTGGTGCTGTATTTATGTACTGGACATGGTTTTGGAGTTGTATTTATGTATTGATCATGGTTTTGGAGCTGTATGTATGTACTTGTTTCTGGAGCGGTATTTATCTACTCAGCTTGGGTTTGGAGTTGTATTTATGTACTGAGCATGGTTTTGGAGCTGTATGTATGTACTTAACTTGTTTCTGGAGCGGTATTTATCTACTCAGCTTGGGTTTGGAGTTGTATGTATGTACTGAGCATGTTTGTGGAGCTGTATTTATGTACTCGGCTTGGTTCTGGAGCTGTATTTATGGGGCCCCCAAAGTGAGGGAGTGCACACTGTGCATGTGCAGGAGCTCTCCATTCACTGTTATGGTAGTTCTGAATTTTTTGTTTTGAGTCCCTTGGTGGTTAATGGAGAGCTGACCACGCACGCATGGCTACCTCTCTATTCACCTCTATGGGACTGCTGGAAATAGCAGAGACAGCGACCTATAGTGGTAACTGGAGGCCTTGACCTTGGGAGGGGGGGGGGGCCCTTTTTGGAGATAGGTGCAGGTCCCACCTTTGACATTTATTGCATATACCAGCAATATGCCATCAAAGTCTGAGAAGAGACAACCCCTTTGAGTCTTGAGCAAGAATTTGTAAATTAATATGTACTTTTTTCTCTTCACTGTGGATAGGATGGTTGGACCGAGAGTGGACTCTTTGAGACAAAGTTTTTATAATTGTCATTGAAATATTTGATGCACTATTAAAAATTATTGTATAAAAACCCCTGCACATAGTCTTATCCTGCAGACGTGTGTTCCATCTGCCTCCTCCTCCTCTGCTGTCATTAGGTTATCAAGAAGAGGGGGAGTAACTGCAGGATCAAACCCTAACCCATAGGGCTATATATATCCTGTAAACACAGTGGGTATATATGCCATAGAAAAAAAAATTCTAATATGTTTCACTAGATTTCAGTCAGCAATCTTCATTCCTTCAATAGTTTTGAGACCCCATAATATTCACTTTGCAGCTTGCTCCTGGTTTTAGACTTTCTTCATGTGAGACCTCCCTCCCAGTAGCACCTGCTGGATGTGAGATCTGTGTGTCCAGGATGCTTCTGTCATCCCCTGCAAATGGCCTTGTGTGTTCCCCCCCAATCTACAGTCTGTGTAAACTGCCATCCATGGGTTATTTCCCCCTTCTCCACCACCTCCCCCTCCTTTTTGCAATGCTCTGATGGGTTAGTGTCAGATTCAGAAGCAATAGCAGCTAGGTGGAGGACTTAGACATGCTCTGCAAAAGCAAAATGGTGAGAATTTTTAATGATGACTACTCAGAAAATGTATTAAGTTTACATTAGGAAATAAATGAATTATAAAGATAATTCATTGCAGAAGTGTCCATAGCCTTTAAAGGGGTTATCCAACATCATACAACAACCCCTCCATGTGCTGGGCCCCTCAGAGGGAATATACTTACCCCGCTCCCCTCGCCGCACCACCACTGCTGCTTCTCCCTGTACTTAGATGAAAATATCTGGTGTCGGGGGGGGGGGGAACAGCCAATGGCAGGTGGGGACGGGGACAAGCCTCCCTAGCATAGCGGGTGACGCTAGGGAGGCTCCTCCCTGTCCCCGCCTGCCATGGGCTGCTCCCCTTCCCTCCCGACACCGACACAGGGAGAAGCAGCAGCGGTGGTGCGGGGACCAGGAGCAGCTCGGGTAGCGGGGTAAGTATATTCCCTCTGAGGGGCCTGGCACACGGGGGCTGTTGTATGATGTTGGCTAACCCCTTTAACTTTCTTGTTACAGCATATTTAGCTAGATAGTCAGACCATACTGAAATGCGTGGGGACAAGCAAGCCATAGTTCATTTGGGGGGATCGGGAAGACATTAAATTACATAATTGAATTCTTTCTGTCTACTTTCTATCTACGATATATCCACAGTATTTATTTTAAGTGTTTATGTATTAAAAAGTTTTGATTATTTTTTGTTTAGTGGTGAATATATACATATAGCATGTATTCACACACATTTGCTAAAATAGGAAGCTTGATATGATCCAAGATGGAGTTGTTAAGCCTGAAAACAAAGGAAATAGAAAGGAAATCTTTATTGAACCCTCTTTTGCGACTCTTGACGTTTTCCTTAGTAGTGTTATTCTAGGTTTTGTTCTGAAAAGTCATGAAAGGAGATGCCGTACGGTCTAGACTGAGGAGGGAGCTTTTTTCATATAAAGAATTTAACTGCTGTCCCTACACGTGGCCAGCAGCGATTCATGTAAGAAGCATTTCCTTTTGCAGATTTTGGATTGCTGATTTTTTCATTATATGGCGCATACAGGGCGGTGGGAAAAGGTTCATTTATGAAGAGCCTGAGCCATGAATATGCTGAGCCATCTGGTATAACAGAGAGAACAGCGACACATTGTACTAAGGCTCTGAGGATAGTATGATTATTCAATAAAAAGCCTGTATGTAGTACTAGAAAGGACCTGACACCTCTCCTGACATGTTCCAATTAATATACACTCTCCTAAAGAATTATTAGGAACACCATACTAATACGGTGTTGGACCCCCTTTTGCCTTCAGAACTGCCTTAATTCTACGTGGCATTGATTCCACAAGGTGCTGATAGCATTCTTTAGAAATGTTGGCCCATATTGATAGGATAGCATCTTGCAGTTGATGGAGATTTGAGGGATGCACATCCAGGGCACGAAGCTCCCGTTCCACCACATCCCAAAGATGGTCTATTGGGTTGAGATCTGGTGACTGTGGGGGCCATTTTAGTACAGTGAACTCATTGTCATGTTCAAGAAACCAATTTGAAATGATTCGAGCTTTGTGACATGGTGCATTATCCTGCTGGAAGTAGCCATCAGAGGATGGATACATGTTCTCATTCTGTTTACGCCAAACTCGGACTCTACCATTTGAATGTCTCAACAGAAATCGAGACTCATCAGACCAGGCAACATTTTTCCAGTCTTCAACAGTCCAATTTTGGTGAGCTCGTGCAAATTGTAGCCTCTTTTTCCTATTTGTAGTGGAGATGAGTGGTACCCGGTGGGGTCTTCTGCAGTTGTAGCCCATCCGCCTCAAGGTTGTGCGTGTTGTGGCTTCACAAATGCTTTGCTGCATACCTCGGTTGTAACGAGTGGTTATTTCAGTCAACGTTGCTCTTCTATCAGCTTGAATCAGTCGGCCCATTCTCCTCTGACCTCTAGCATCCACAAGGCATTTTTGCCCACAGGACTGCCGCATACTGGATGTTTTTCTATTTTCACACCATTCTTTGTAAACCCTAGAAATGGTTGTGCGTGAAAATCCCAGTAACTGAGCAGATTGTGAAATACTCAGAACGGCCCCTCTGGCACCAACAACCATGCCACGCTCAAAATAGCTTAAATCACCTTTCTTTCCCATTCTGACATTCAGTTTGGAGTTCAGGAGATTGTCTTGACCAGGACCACAACCCTACATGCATTGAAGCAACTGCCATGTGATTGGTTGACTAGATAATTGTATTAATGAGAAATAGAACAGGTGTTCCTAATAATTCTTTAGGTGAGTGTATACTTGCATCCCCCATGAAGTAACATTTCAGAGCATCTGTTATTCCTCCCGGAAATGTATGACTGGTTGGTACCGTTCTCCTTCTCATGTTCCGTGTCAAGCGGTTTTGGGATCCACATTATTGACAAAGCTGATAATCAATTCATTTGTCCAGAAAGAATTACCAAGGTACAAAAATCCTTATATAAAAGTCTTAGGCCCCTTTCACACGGGCGAGTATTCCGCACGGGTGCGATGCGTGAGGGGAACGCATTGCACCCGCACTGAATCCGGACCCATTCACTTCTATGGGGCTGTGCACATGAGCGGTGATTTTCACGCATCACTTGTGCGTTGCGTGAAAATCGCAGCATGCTCTATGTTGTGCGTTGTTCACGCAACGCAGGCCCCGTAGAAGTGAATGGGGCTGCGTGAAAATCGCAAGCAAGTGCGGATGCGGTGCGATTTTCACGCATGGTTGCTAGGATGAAAGTCTATTCGCTGTGTTATTTTCCCTTATAACGTGGTTATAAGGGAAAATAATAGCATTCTTTAATACAGAATGCTTAGTAGAAGGTCAAGTGAGGGTTAAAAAATATTTAAAAAATTAACTCACCTCCTCCAATTGATCGTGTAGCTGCCGGTCTCCTGTTCTTTCTTCAGGACCTGTCAAAGGACCTGTGGTGACATCACTGTGCTCATCACATGGTCCATCACGTGATCCATCACCATGGTGATGGACCATGTGATGAGCTCAGTGACGTCACCACAGGCCTTTTGACGGGTCCTGAAGAAAGAACAGGAGATCGGCAGCGATGCGATCAATTGGAGGTGAGTTAATTATTTATTTATTTTTTAACCCTCAATTGACCTTCTACTAAGCATTCTGTATTAAGAATGCTATTATTTCCCCTTATAACCATGTTATAAGGGAATATAATATAATTTACAGAATACTGAACCCAAACCCGAACTTCTGTGAAGAAGTCCGGGTTCGGGTCTGGGTACCAAACATGCAGATTTTCACTCGCGGGGAGAAATTGTGCATGTTCCCGCAACGCACCCGCATCTTTTCCTGCAATGCACCCGCAACGCCCGTGTGAAACCAGCCTAATATTAAAGGGCATCTGTCAGCAGATTTGTACCTGTGAAACTGGCGCTTGGCAGCTGAAGACATCTGTGTTTGCCCCATGTTCATATGTTCCCACATTGCTGAGAAACATGATGTTTTAATATATCCAAATGAGTCTCTAGGAGCAACAGGGGCGTTGACAGGTCGAAGGCATTATGAAGTTTTCACTGGCTGGTCCTGTTAATAAAAGTGCAGAGGGTCCGGCAGTTGCAGAGAGAGCAGGGCCTCTAGGTGTAATGGCAACGCCCCTGTTGCACCTAAATGCTCATTTGCATATATTAAAACTTCATATTTCTCAGCAATGCGGGCACATATGAACATGGGACCAACACAGATGCCTTCAGCTGACAGATCCAGTTATAGAAATCAATTATCTTCCGACCCTTTGTGCCCTAGAGTAGAATATATTTTTTGTATCCTAATGAATGGCTATAAGCAATTAAAAAACATGCTCTCACAAGGGGTTTTAGGTCATCGGTATATGATCGGCGGGGGTCCAACACCCAGGACCTCCTCCGATCAGCTGTTTGAGAAGGCACCGCTGATCGGTGGAGGTATCTAGTGTCGGACCCCCTGATATTAAACACCCAGAAAACCTCTTTGCGTCCACATGAGATGAGCAAATGGAGTGTAATGATTTGAATTGATTTGTGAACAAAACCAGACAAAGAAATACCATACAATGGCCGCACCTCAAAGAATTATGCAATTTATTTAGAATATAAAGGTTTAAAAACAACATTCACATGGAGCAGACCCCAAGGATGGTACAATACAAATGTGACAATGCGTTTGTATGCATGTGGTAATGTCCCACAGGGAGAGCAATACATGAGCGGAAACACAATCGGATCCCTGAAAAATAATCTCCCTCAATCCTATAGTGGAAGCACAAACATAATGGTAACACACAAAGCATACAAAACCCATCCAAGAGGAGTGCACTAAAGCCTGACGCGTATCGCTAGTGCCTGGACTAGCTTCCTCAGAGGTCCATGTATAGTCTAATCCTAGGAACTCGTCCTATATAGTCAGTGAATTAAATTATCAAATTCGATAAATGTACAACAGCTGTGGTCATACCTGTTAAACTCATTAGGTAAGGGGGTCAGTGGGAAACCGCCGATGGAGGTCACTTAGGGGTGTCCCAGTGCATGGTCCACGCGCACCTGTGGGCGCCAGCAATGCCGGCGTGTTGACCATACAGGTGCGCATGCGCAAAATGGCTCCCGGAAAAGACACCAGCGCCCGATGCGTTCCAAACAGCGGAAGCGCAGTGAGGCGTCGGACGTCACATCCGGGAGCCGCATCACAACTTAACCCCAATGGAGCGCAAACCGCACATAAAGACAAGCGCAACATAACTGAATATAAGAACGGTGGGAACATATGGTTCAATATGATTGGTTACATGATTGTGACATATTACAGTAAGGTACACACATATATATATACACATAATAGTACAATCACAATACAATATAATAGCGGACACAATGTGACCCCTTAAAAAATATAATTCATATTAAACAATGTATTTCATACGTCCCAAAAATATATACGCTCTCTCATGCATAGTCAGTAGGAGATTACAATTCATTTACATAATATTCATGGCATAAAGTGCTGAGTCAGTGCTTTCACAAAGAGAACCCTAAGTAATATATATAATGAAAAGATAATAATAAAGATAATAGAGATAATGTGTAAAGCAAATGAAAACATGGTATATAGAAATTATATACTATGAGTAAATGTGAAAAATATACTAGATTATAATACACAAGGGGGAGGGGGAGGGGGAACAAACAGTGAATTTATTTCAACACATATAGGGATCATCTTAAATATTGGTAAATAAATAAAAAAGTGGAAATAAATATAAAGGATTTCTATCAATTATTACATAATATATCAACAAAACCTAAAATCCCACCAGTGATCATTTCGCATAATAAATATACAAAAATTATCATGAACATTATAAATAAAGATCATTTTAAAAAAATAATCACCAATGCAATATGCAATCCAAAGGGGTGTGGACCATGCACCGGGACAAACGGCCAGAAAAACGCAGGCGCATATACAAGGAAGGGAGCAAACAAAGACCCATAAAGATAACCAATAAATACATTCTCAATTAAAAATTGTTAGGTCCCATTGTTTGTCAATAGTACACTAACAATGAATGAACCATCACATATATACAGAGATGTAAGGGAGTATATAAAAATGTGTGGTTGAACAAAGGCAAGATTGGCAACTAAAAAAGGCATGATGTGGGCCGAAAAGAAGAAAATTTATTAATGTGAAAATTCATGGCCCGGGGTCATTGGAGTCACACGACATAAAATCGTACCGAGTCCAATGGCCCGAGGTCAATAAAAGTGCCAAGAGTGCCTTTTTAGTAAATTATCACTGTGTTCATGATGGTGAAGGCAAATAGATCCAGGAAGGGAAGATCCGTGATGCGGTAAGTCCTGTATCCCAGTGAGCACCTATCTTGTGATCCTAGAAGGTATGTGGAGATATAAGAAAAAAAGGGAGAAAACGTGAGGAAAAACAAACAATGTGATATATAGGCCCACAAAATTAGTAGATGGGCCTACATATAGAAACCAGTGAAAGTAAGTTCCTCATTAAGGCCCCCTGGGGATTGCGAACCAAGGTTGAATATCCACCTTGATTCAGAACGGAGCAAACACCTGGAGATATGTGTGCCCCTGATGTTGCCCCGAATCAAATCCAATCCCACCACCCGTAGTTCATCGTACCTGCCATTATGGTAATCCAGAAAGTGAGTTGCCACTGATGTAAGAGGTTTATCACCCTTGCTTCTATCTCTTGCTGCAAGCCGGATGTTTGATGTATGCTGCTGGACTCTCTTCCTCAACTCCTGCATGGTCTGGCCCACATAGATCTTCTCACAAGGGCAGAAGAGGGCATATACTACGTTCCTAGAACGGCAGTTGATATAATGTTTTAGGTACAATCTAGAATTCTCTCCATAGGAAAAAGTGTTAGAATTCAACATGAATTGACATGTATTACAATTCCCACAGGCGTATGTACCTTTAAGGGTCACACCTCTGCCCGTAGATGTGGCCGGGCGTTGAAAATGACTACATACTAGTGTGTCTTTTAAATTAGTTGCCCTTCGTGCTATAATTTTGGGCTTGTCATCAACGTGTGCCGCTAATTTGCCATCTGATTGTAGTAGAAACCAGTGGGTGTTCAAAATTCTGTAAAGATCCGGCCATTGATTGTTGTACTTAGTAATTAACCGTACTTTACTGTCCCTTGGTTTGGGCCTGGGTACAAATAGGTCATCACGTACAGATTCCTTCGCATTTTCAAACGCCTGTGATATGACTTTTTTGGGGTAGCCCCTCTCATACAATCTTGTTGATAAATCTTCTGATGCCACCCTAAAATCACACATTTCCGTGCAATTGCGTCGTAGCCGCAGGAACTGACCCCTGGGTATGCCCGTCTTCAGATGTTTTGGATGGAAGCTTGAAAAATGCAATATATTATTAGTCGCTGTATGTTTACGAAAAAGAGATGTCACTAAACTGCCGTTATTTACCTTTATTTTGAGATCCAGAAAATCAACCTCACAATCTGAGATATTAGATGTCAAAGTTATATTGTATTGATTATTGTTAAGTTGATTAATGAAGTCTTCACATTCCTGTCTTGAACCCTGCCAGAAAAACAAAATATCGTCAATAAACCGGTACCAACCCACCACATGGCCCCTAAAGCTGTCCAATGGGTACACCCGTGTGGCCTCCCACCAACCCAAAAATAGGTTGGCATAGGAGGGTGCACACCGTGCCCCCATTGCCGTGCCCGAGACCTGCCTGTAAAAGGTGCGATCAAAAACAAAATAATTGTGTGAGAGGACAAATTCCAATAGTCTCACCAGGAAAATATGGTGGGCTGGATCACCTGCAGTAGAACTAGACAAGAAGAACTCGGCGGCAGTAATCCCATGATTATGGGCAATGTTAGAGTACAGTGACTCGACATCACATGTGACCAATAAAATGTCAGGTGGCAGGGTAACATCCTTCAGTTGCTGGATAATTGAATTGATTGAATTGATTTGTCTCATTTGCCAGGGCTGTCCCCTCAGGTAAAGAAGCACCCGCCTGCCGTATGACTGACAGGACATCCATCTCCTGCCTGTATTGCTGCAAAAGCTCAGCTACTGCGCACGCTCCTTTACACTTCCATGCGTCTGGCCTTGTCAGTCATACGGCATGCGGGCGCTTCTTTACCTGAGGGGACAGCCCCCACTGGTGAAGAAATCTGGCCAATGAGACAAATTGATTCGTTAGAATCAATTCTCTCATCTCTAATTTGCAACAGATTTCGCATGAGTTACATACAGATTATCTGCAAATTTTGCGTTGGATTTTCCCCAGTTTCCACCCTATTAATTGCAAAGGGTGAAATCTGCGATGGAAATTTGCACAGTGGGTAAGTTTACTTTTTTCGCAGTGCGTAGATGAGATTTCTTAAAATCTCATCTAACTTGATGGTACTGTAAAACGATGGTACTGTAAAACCCTAAGGCCCCTTTCACACGGGCGAGTATTCCGCGCGGGTGCAATGCGGGAGGTGAACGCATTGCACCCGCACTGAATACCGACCCATTCATTTCTATGGGGCTGTGCACACGAGCGGTGATTTTCACGCATCACTTGTGCGTTGCGTGAAAATCGCAGCATGCTCCTCTTTGTGCGTTTTTCACGTAACGCAGGCCCCATAGAAATGAATGGGGTTGCGTGAAAATCGCAAGCAAGTGCGGATGCGGTGCGATTTTCACGCACGGTTGCTAGGTGACGATTGGGATGGGGACCCGATTATTATTATTTTCCCTTATAACGTGGTTATAAGGGAAAATAATAGCCTTCTGAATACAGAATGCATAGTACAATAGCGCTGGAGGGGTTAAAAAAAAAGACTCGCCTTAATCCACTTGCTTGCGCAGCCGGCATCTCTTCTGTCTTGTTCTTTGCTGTGTGCAGGAAAAGGAACTGTGGTGACGTCACTCCGGTCATCACATGGTCCATCACCATGGTAAAAGATCATGTGACGGACCATGTGATGACCGGAGTGACATCACCACAGGTCCTTTTCCTGCACACAGCAAAGAACAAGACAGAAGAGATGCAGGCTGCGCGAGCAAGTGGATTAAGGCAAGTTAAATAATTTTTTATTTTTTTTAACCCCTCCAGTGCTATTTTACTATGCATTCTGTATTCAGAATGCTATTATTTTCCCTTATAACCATGTTATAAGGGAAAATAATACAATCTACAGAACAGCGATCCCAAGACTGAACTTCTGTGAAGAAGTTCGGGTTTGGGTACCAAACATGCCGATTTTTTCACGCATTACAATGTTTTGCACTCGCGCGGAAAAATCGCGCATGTTCCCGCAACGCACCCGCACATTTTCCCGCAACGCCCGTGTGAAAGAGGCCTAATAGTTGTAACCTGTGCCCAATAAAAAAACAAAAAACACAACTGATTCGTCCGCAGTCCTGTATTTCCACAGCGGTCACGGGACCAAGCCACTTTGGGTCTGGTGGGGACTACCAGTGGCCCAGGACAGGGAAGCAGTGGGACTGTGAATAGTTCAGTTGCATACAGAAGTAGGGACCCTTCGTTTGCTTTTAGGGTAGAATTCCTTAAAGTCCATCTGTCGGCAGATTTGTGCCTATGACACTGGCTGACCTGTTACATGTGCACTTGGCAGCTGAAGGCATCTGTGTTGGTCCCATGTTCCTATGTGCCCGCATGGCTGAGAAAAGTGATGTTTTATTATATCCAAATGATCCTCTAGGAGCAATGGGGGCGTTACCATTACACCTAGAGGATCTGCTCTCTCTGCAACTGTGGTGCCATATAGAGGCTCCTTGCTATGGTCAAGCCTGTTCTACTGAACCAAACTTCAAGATGTTTAAATATTGGGCTACAAATATTGTTAGCTTATCCTTCTAATAGGTCATCATTATCAGATCAGTGGGGGTCCAACACCCAGTTGGATGTCGCACTCCCACCAAGCTGATATTGATGATCTATCTGGAGGAAGTCATCAGTATCCATACCCTGGAGAACCTCTAAAATGTGACCATATTAGAGGAAGAATGTGCACTGGTAAAATTACCTTACTTACACTGGACTTTGACTAAGGCCTCATGTACACGACCATATGTATTTTGCGGTCCGCAAAAAACGGATCTTCAAAAAATACGGATGACATCCGTGTGCATTCCGTATTTTGCGGAACGAAACAGCTGTCCTATCCTTGTCTGTAATGCGGAGAATAATAGGACGTTCTATTATTTTGAAGAACGGAAATATGGACATACGGAAACGGAATGCACACGGAGTACCTTCAGTTTTTTTTGCAGACCCATTGAAATGAATGGCTTCGCATATGGTCCGCAAAAAAACGGAACGGACACGGAATGAAAATACGTTTGTGTGCATGAGGCCTAAAAAGAACGAATACATTTTACCATTACCACGGTGCAGTCCTTCACAGTGCCTGTAGGTGTCAGTAGCTGCCAGCAGGTTGTGCCATAGGTCTGCTTCTAGTTATTACATGCAAAATGCTGGGACTTATATGATATTATACTGCACAACCTGAGCATTTCATTGTATTAACCTTTAGCTTTCTACCTACAGTTCTGTCATATTACTAATTATCATTACTAATATATGTCTATGTATAAACATTGCATATGTTTGACTTTGTATGTGGCTAGACACCTGCATATCTGAAGATGAGCCAAATTAGCATTTGACTAATTGATGTTGATACAATGAAAGCACTCATTATAAGGATTGTCTGCTCGGTACAATGCCTATTTGTTAGAAGGGTCCTCATCTTCATCTCAAGGTATGCCGCTGCTGGGAACCTCAATGATCTGCTAGTAAACCCTGCAGTAAGGGCTCAATTTCCCAACAGCACCTCCAGAGGAGAAACAAAGCATTACACATGTTCCAATGAAATCAACAGACTTACCGCCTCCTCCAGAAAGAGGGGCGTTTTTGTAGCTGCACTGACTAACAGTGTTGATCACGAATATAGGTAATTCGAAAATTCGCGAATATTTAGAATATAGTGATATATATTCGTAATTTCAAATATTCAAGTTTTTTATTGCAAATTTTCGTAATGCGAATTTTTATCGTGAATTGCCGAGTAAAAACATGATTCCTCACTGCTTCTTGCTTGTGGGCCAATGACTCATTGGCCCACAAGCAAGAAGCAGGGATGAATCATGACTTTAAATGGGAAAAATGATGAATATTCTAAAAAAACTAATATATTGCACTATATCGAATATATTCGATTTTTCGAATATTCGTAATATTCTAAAACAAGAATATATAGCAATATAGCGAATATTCGGAAAAAAACGAATATAGAGCAATTTAGCTAATATAGTGCTATATAGTGTAATTTTTTTCTCATCTGAAGTTCAGATTGGAAAAAAATTACTATATTAGCTAAATTGCTCTATATTTTTATTTTTTTTCTCGAATATTTGCTATATTGCTATATATTCTTGTTTTAGAATATTACGAATATTCGAAAAAACGAATATATTCAATATAGTGCTATGACTCATTGGCCCACAAGTAAGAAGCAGGGAGGAATCATGTATTTGCTCGGCAATTGAAAAATTTGCGATGAGAATTCGCATTACGAAAATTCGCATACTACGCGATCATTACCTTGTCGATTTTTCGAGTAAAAAAATTTGTACAATAGAACGAATATTCGTCGAATATTCTACAAAATATTCGCGAAATATCGAATATGACTACTGCCGCTCATCACTACTGACTAATAGGGATGAATTGGAGAGGGCTCACTTCCTCTTTCACTCAGCAATTAGATGGATTGGACCATTAGGGATTACAGTCATCTCTGGGTCACAGCAGTCAGTAGACCACCGGTTTTCCAAAAATAGTATGAGGAGGAATCTACATCCGTTAAGCATGATGTTGCTTGTAGATTGTGTAAAGTGAAGTCTTACACAAGAGTTTGTATCTTGTCAAAGTTACAGATAGTTGATTTGAACATCTGGTCATGGATGCTTTTCTGGCTTCCACAGAATATTGCTCAGACCATTGATATTATCAGGAAACAACTTCAGCAACCAAAATTCTTTATTTCATTGGTGATATAAACAGGCTGCTCTTTTAACATCTTACATATTAATCTTCTGTTCTTTGTTCTCCGCAGGGAAGATGTGTTTTCTGGTTTATTTGCCATGCAGGCCTACAGTATGTCATCTTCTGCGTCCGATCACCTCTGATTATATAAAGCTTCTCAGAAATACCACACTAGGTAAAAGGTAATTGGTCGACAATAAACTCATCATTACCGACCAGGGCCAGAAAGCTGCGACCAAGGCAAATAAAATCACGGGATGCATCAAAAGAATCATAGATCACTAGTCAGACCACATATGGAATATAGGACCAAATTTACTAATGTGTGTGCACCTAGAGCTTGCCATAAATTGTGCCAAAGTTTGGTGCAATTTGGAGTATATATCTTAAAAGAGTTCACCGGGAATTAAGAAAATGAAAATACTTAAATATTACTTTATTATAAATATATTCTCAAATACCTTTAATTATTTATAATAGCTCGTTTTGTCTGGGGAGCAGTCACCAGGGGAAATAAAATGGCCGCTGTCCCATCAGTACACACAAAACCTGTCCTAATCACACAGGAGGATAAGTTACTTCACAACACTGAGGTAAAGAGCTGCCTCATCCTCCTCTCTACTTGTCAGGAATTATGATCCTAAATATACATGATAAGAACTTTAGCTGAATCTCTGAGGAATTTAGTTCATGAGGAGACATGCAGTACAGAGAGGGGGGACTCACCTTAATCCACTTGTTCGCGCAGCCCGGCTTGTCTTCTGTCTTCATCTTTGCTGTGCACAGGAAAAGGACCTGTGGTGAAGTCACTACGCTCATCACATGGTCCGTCACATGATCCATCACCATGGTAAAAGATCATGTGATGGACCATGTGATGAGCGCAGTGACGTCATCAAAGGTCCTATTCCTCAAAGAAGAAGGCAGAAGAGAAGCCGGGCTGCGCAAACAAGTGGATGAGGTGAGTTAAATTTTTTAAATTTTTTATTTAACCCCTCCAGCCCTATTGTACTATGCATTCTGTATTAAGAATGCTATTACTTTCCCTTATAACCATGTTATAAGGGAAAATAATACAATCTACACAACACCGATCCCAAACACGAACTTCTGTGAAGAAGTTCGGGTTTGGGTACCAAACATGCCGATTCTTCTCACGCGCGTGCAAAACGCATTACAATGTCTTGCACTCGCGTGGAAAAATTGTGCATTTTCCCGCATTGCACTTGCAACGCATCCAGACCTTATCCGGACACGCTCGTCTGCAAGGGGCCTAAAGCTCTCTGCCAGAGGAAGATGTGATGGCTGATTTACTGAGCAAGCTCAAGAAGGATCTTTCTTTCTCGAATGTAAAATATTGCAGCCTATGAGTATTAGATTTCTGGAGATGGGACATTGATCCCAGGGATTTATTCTGGTTTCATTACTGTAGCTGGGAAGGAATTCTTCCTATAATACAGGGCAATTGGCATCCACTTCATAGGGGTTCTTGCCTAACTCTGGATCAACACAGTCGGATCATACGTTGACCTTCATGGACCTATATCTTTTTCAACCTTATCAACTCTAACAATCTTCTTTGGATCCTGTCCATTTGTGAAGGTTTTTATTGTTTGCTATTTTGGAGTTGACCCGGGCAGTGTCTTGAATCTTTGAGTTGCTACTTGCCCTGACTTGTATCTGTCTTAAGGTGTTGCATGAACTCTGCCAGCCCTGGCCTTGGATTTGCCGGATCATGCTTCTGAATTGATTCTAAAACCACGCTATGGAAATGCCATCTGCAATCTGTCAACAGTTGGTATAGCAGATTACTCCAGAGCTACAATATGGGCATTCAGTGTGCAGAGCCCATACTCCCCTGAGGCATTTAAAATGAAAATCACTAAATACCTGCATTTTTCTTCTTTGCTTATTTAAAGTGTTCCTCTAGTTAAAGAAAACATTGGATACATGCACCCACCAATAACTAGAAATAAGGTGTTTCGGCACATTATATAATATCTGGCTACGTTGGCGATTATTAGATTCATTTGGAAAACATGAAGATGAACTGTGGTCTTCACCTCATAGCAATGAAGTGCAGGCTCCCAAGGGTCCTTTTGCAGTGGACCACCACCAATAAGAGCTTCTGACTACAGTGTCAAGTTTTCTATAAGTGAAGGCACTGAAAAAGTGGTGTCAGCGAGGGAGTTGCCAATTTGGGTTGTTGTGGGCACTCCTTACCTTACAGCCTGAAGAAGCCCTGCATGCCGAAATGTTGCTGTTTTATGATGATAGGCCCCTAATGAAACATTAAGAAATTTTCTCAAGTGATGCCTTGGTTTTCCTATAAGCTAAGAGGACATATGGACATGGCTTGTCTTACTGAGACAACCCAATATAATTGTGGCCATTTTTTCAGGTCCAAAAAAGACTCTCATCGAAACATCAGTTTCCCCAAAATTCTATTTAAGAAGCTGGAAGGAACTAAACTTGACCTTAGGACGTATGTAAATGAGCTCTTATACTGCATTGATCATACAATTCAGTCCTATGTTTTACATTTTTTTGCTCATTTTTGTTAGGAGGACCTCCACATTTTTGCAGATACTCCTATAGTTTTCCACAAACTCCCACATCCTATGATTTCTGCTCTGTGCAGCGAATTCTTGGGTCAGTTCGTAATGTCCTTGGTTTGGCCTGGATTGGTGATCATGCTAAATATTGATTGGCTTTCTAAGAACCGGAGGGTGCCAAGAGTGATGAAAGCAGAAGACAGAGCGGGAGGTCTGACATCCGACCGTGCGATGCACCCGGCATTAGACAGAAAGTAGACCCCTGTTAAATCATATTATCTGACTGCCGAGCTGTTATTTTTCTTCAAGCCAAAAAGCGGTTTAGCTCTCATTACTGCCAAGCTGCGGTAATTAATAAAACACCTTAATGAATGAGCACAGAGCTCTGTTTCTTTGGTGACATTTTAAAGCGAGCAGACAGCTTTGTAGCTGCCAGGGTACACAACAATTCAATGAGCCCATTCACTGCTAATATTTCAAGCTGTTGGTAACCTCTACATTAACTTCACTAGACATCACCCTGCAGCTTATAACGTCTACAGGAGAATTCAGTACCACTTTTTTGTTGGAGCTGTGCCATTGTATCTGTGGTTAGTCTCTGTGGTTAGGTATTGGTAGAACTGGTCACTCACACAATCACTCGCTATTTAGTGCAGACATTTCATGGAAATGCCTTTAACTCATAAATAGGCATGTGACGGACTGAACCGTCACTGGGGCTGCTGGAGAAGCCTGAGGGCTAGCCTCCTTCCTACAGACGATGGAACCAGAACTATGGAGACCCCCTCAGACCTCTTGGGGTTACAAGGAACTATTAACCCTGATTTATGTGTGGAGTTACAGGCCACATCTTTCCTACTGCCTATTAAAAGTGCAGGGTGTGAATCCCGCAACACAAAAAGGGTTAACTCTGCACTGAGACTCCCAATAAATATGTTAGTTTATTTGTCCCTTTGTTATATTGTGTTAGTGATGGGATGGAGATAGCTGTCTCTAGGAGTAGCCGACTCCGGGGTAGAGGAGTAGATCACCCCATGATACACTCAGGAGATAATCCCATCACATGTGTCTCCTCTCTCCCTATTCTTTCATTAAGACACTGGGGAGGGAGATGTCTGTTTGCATGCTGTTCATGTTGGATTGAGTTATGTTGTTAATATACTGAGTTGGTCTTCAATAAAGGAAGTTCTTGATTTGTTTCACCCTCAACATAGAGTCTCATCTCATGTGTGGGGGAACAGCTATATTTACTCTGGGGATTGCTATCGGTATTATACTCCCCTGGGATTACAACATGGTTCTACCCACTGGAAGCTGGATCCTGGTCTTGGGCCTAGGGTGGGTGGAGGACAGTGAGACCCCAGCCAAGCTGTAACGCTGGAAGTGTGGACTACAGTGCTGATGGTGTCCGGTGGAGTGCTTGGAAGTACTCGGTGAGGACTAGGAAGGATTGATTGGCCGAGGCACCCAGTCGGGGTGCCAAGCAGTCCGTCACAATGCCCATTTCCATTATTTTTGCATAAATCAGTAGAACATGTAGTGTATTAAACTTTATAATATGTCTCATTAGGGAAAGTGGCATCTTCACTTTATATCAGCCTGTTCCCCTATCCCCACTTATAGACTCTCTGAAACATCAGTCTCTAAAGAATGTCTTCAGTAGCACTATAGCTGAAGACGTGAAGAAGACAGAGGAAGAAGATGAGGAGGGGAGGAAGCTGCAGTCTTTGCCCATGTGCAAGACTCATGCTGTGAGAGGGGATGGGGAGCAGCTGGGGTAGAAATCTGATTGATAATTGGTGAACAAGGCCTGTACTGTGGCACTCTGACCCGCTACAGTTCCTCATTGCAGAACATTAGGCACTCTGTGTGCCAACTTATAGTGCCTCTGTGATCTTTGTATGTCCGAATCGTGAAGGGATTTTTTTCCCCTAAAATGAGGAAATTGGCTTTTACATCACAGTTTTTTTTTTTGCATTCCTCAGGATCAATTTGCAGGATAACAGGCTGAACTTACCTATTCCCTGGGGCATAATAAAAAAAAAGTCTGGGCCCCATAGCAGACTTTTGTATGGGCCTCCCTACCCTTCACCGCATGGCATATATAATATGTTATTGTCTGGTTCAGTACGATTAGGAGGATACTAAATATGTGTAGTTTATTTACATTTCATCAAAAAGGACAGGATAGGAAAAGTGTAAAATGCAAACTTTATTGATGTTTGGGTGAGCATGGTCCAAGTGTTTGGTGTAACTTAGGCTACTTTCACACTTGCATTTTGGGCGGATCTGTCATGGATCTGCAAAAACGGATCCGTTACAATAATACAAACGCATGCATCCGTCATGAACGGATCCGTTTGCATTATCTGTAACATAGCCAAGACGGATCCGCCATGAACTCCATTGAAAGTCAATGGGAGATGGATCCGTTTTCTATTGTGCCAGATTGTGTCAGAGAAAACGGATCCGTCCCCATTGACTTACATTGTGTGCCAGGACGAATCCGCTTGGCTCAGTTTCGTCAAGCGGACAGCAAAACGCTGCAGGCAGCCTCCAGAGCGGAATGGTGACTGATCGGAGGCAAACTGATGCATTCTGAGCGGATCCTTTTCCATTCAGAATGCATTAGGGCAAAACTGATCCGTTTTGGACCGCTTGGAGAGCCCATGACGGATCTCACAAACGGAAAGCCAAAACGCGAGTGTGAAAGTAGACTTATTTTACGCTGTGATCCAAGCAATGGTAAACATCTGGGACATAGCATCAATAAATGGCCTAATTGGGTTCAGAATGGATTATTAGATGGGCAAGCTCTCATATTTTCACTTTTCTGAAAAAAAAATAGCCCTATCTGTGATACTCAGAATCTCACTGGCCTCCCTCCTTCTCCATTTGAGACCATAGCCACCTGAGGGTGTAACCTGCTGTATCTCAGGCTGTTTAGCAGACAGAGATAGGAGCCAGATCCTGTTTTGAAGCTAAACTATAGGCTATAAAACTATACTGGGATTGAGATGCTAATTGCCATACAGCCAGAAATAGAATAGAACCAGGTTTGGAATGATATCTGCAGTTATTACCTGCAGATATCACTAGGCTCTATCTCTGGCTGTATGGTGGCTATACTGCCTAAGCTAGAGAAAATTAAAGCAGCCCCCTGTTCAGCTGGCTATGGTCTTAGCAACTAAAGGGAGAATTACTGCTGCCACTTTGGCTGCTAAAGCAGTAGTTCACCCTTGCATATCCCCACTCCTGCAATGCCGTCCATTGCCAACCACTGTTTCAGTCCATGCAGCAGAGCTGGCAGGGATGCTGAGCGGCATATGCACAAACCACACAGCCGCTTTGTCCTTGGGAATGCCTGGCTGCTCAGCCAATCAGATGATCTGGCTGAATGGCCAATCAGGAAGCTTGACCGATGGACCGATCAAAGAGGAGCTACAACATCCAGCCAGGGCCTCCAGCGCTCTTTTTAGCTTTCCCTAGTGCTGCTCTTGTTGCCTGTTATTGTTCCTATTGTCTGGTGTTACATTTGAGCCTAATTCTGTTGTTTCAGTTTTCCGACCCGGACTTGTCCTTCACTACGACTACTCTTTTGAAAGTTACCCTTTTTTACTTTATTAAATTCTGACCTTGCGTTTCCTGACCTTCGATTGTTAGGAAGAATATTGCATGCAGTACTTTTTTTCCCGGATCTCAGACGGAAATCGCTCAAACGGATGCCAAATGTGCATAATGTGCATAACTGATGCACATGATCAGTTTTTTTTTTTTTGTCACAGTATCCTGTTTTTTTTTGTTCTTCTGATGGATGAGAAGAATGGAAAAAGAAACGGTGATATGAACTGTCCCTTGATCCTGCATTGACTCTTCGGTTGGATTTTGGCTTGATGTATTCATTGACTTTTCAGTTTTGACTATGCTTCATTTTCTGCTTCTTTTGAGCTCCCAGCAGTGGAGTCCAGATCCCCGTATAGAGGTTAAAGGGTTGAAGACCTGGGAGTTCTAAAGACTGCTAACCAGAGTGGCCCACCCAAAGTCTGACTGCAGAAGCCATTTTAAAAGCAAGTGAGCAAACATCTACTTTTTTGCCGATCACCAATAGACTTTAAACATAAGGGCGGTCAGCCTATTACTCTGTAAGAACATTCATGAACATCCATGCAGAGTTAGCAGGGGCATGCCAATCGTGCAGCTGTGGGAGTGGGAAGCTTGCTGTCAGTGACAGCTGGGTAGCCCATAGAGAAGGCAGGGATGGTTTTTACTGTCCCCATCTTCTCCATATAGAATGCTCAATTGGGACTGTCAATACAGATCTGGAAGTGGCAATGTTGCTTCCTGCTTTAGTCCCTGTGATGATGTGAGCACTGGGGATCTGATGACTGCATGAGCTGCTGGGTCTTAGCAGCCCCGGATCAGCTCTGTAGTGAGGCTCAGCAGCCCTGTACAGCCTCTCTGGGGGCTGTATTCCCCCTATAACTGGTGTTAATATATCAGAAATCAGCAATATTAAAAACATGTAATGTTTAATGTCCCCCAGAGGTCTTGTATGACCTCTTTGGGGTTACAAAGTGTAAAATAAAAAAAAATAAAGAAGTCTCCAGGCAAAAAAAAAAAAAAACACCACCACACTGCAGCTTATAGCCCACCCACAGCGACCTTAACATCCCTTATATCAAAGCAACCATTATGGAAAAGGGATATCACTTAAAAAAATATTTTAGTTGCACTTTAGTTGAAATTTGAACAACACCTTTTTCCTTTATTTCATATTTTCCTGGGAACACAAAAAACACTAATTCTGAAACAAACAAAAAAAATATATCACTGGAAAAAGGTGCAAAAATTATTTACATAACCGAGCGAATAAAGTTATGGCTTTAAAAGGTGCATGTACTAAAAAAGTGAACATGCACCTGGTCAGTAAGTGGGTAAATGGCCTAGTCCTTTAACTGGTATAACATGCTTCTTGTTGTAGGTACACAGAAATATGTCTATGTGTAAATTGTAGGCTTACAGAGGTATAGTATAAACCAATAGATTTCTGTGGGTACCAAATTATATGTCCATAAAACACTGAGTCGAAATGTCTGGATAGTGCCACTGTAATAGAGAGAAAATGACCATCCATAGAAAAGATGGAGATGGGAAGAGGAGACTCAAAATATACATTTCTGGCTGTACTACATCTAACTAGGTAGTGGTTGTGAGTTTTATTTTGGCTGTGTTCCACTTAATTTGAGTCAGATTCATCAAATGTTTGATAAATGTGGTGGTGCATTTCACGTCTAAGACTCCACTTGTTCCTACTACCACCACTTAGGCTACTTTCACACTAGCGTTCGGGTGTCCGCTCGAGCGCACCGTTTGAAGGGGCTCACGAGCGGCCCCGAACGCATCCGTCTGGCCCCAATGCATTCTCAGTGGAGGCGGATCCACTGAGAATGCATCCGCCTGCCAGCGTTCAGCCTCCGCTCCGCTCAGTGAGCGGACACCTGAACGCTGCTTGCAGCGTTCGGGTGTCCGCCTGGCCGTGCGGAGGCGAGCGGATCCGTCCAGACTTACAATGTAAGTCAATGGGGACGGATCCGCTTGAAGATGACACCATATGGCTCAATCTTCAAGCGGATCCGTTCCCCATTGACTTACAATGTAAAGTCTGAACGGATCCGTTCAGACAACTTTCACACTTAGAAAATTTTCTACGTTTTAATGCAGACGCATCCGTTCTGAACGGATGCGAACGTCTGCATTATCGGAGCGGATCCGTCTGATTAAACATCAGACGGATCCGCTCCGAACGCTAGTGTGAAAGTAGCCTAAACTGGAGTGAGCTACGTTGATTTTAGCAACTTTTTAAAAAAGTCTCAGTGATACATCTGGAGTGTAACTCATTAACATAGCTAACCACTTTCCCACCCACCTTTCAAAACTAGAGTGAGTGGTGAAAAATACAAACTACCACTACATTTTTGTAAAAATAAGCCCAAAAAGTCACATATTCCTAGTTTGTGACTTTTTGAAGCCAGAATTCTGGAGTGCAAGGCTTGATACATTCCCTACTGTATGTCCAAAAATGTTATTGCCACGTGGTGATTGGTGGCACGACCATTTACTTAAGAGTTAAACTTCTCAAGCTGCTCTCTATTCTAGGAAGGCAGGGGCTTCTAACCGAGAAATCCACTGGAAATATTTGGTAAGCTCTTGAACACAAAATCCAAAAAGTTTTTTGTTTAACTTATAATGTCTCTGAAGACTGTTCCAGAAGAATGGAAAAACATCATAGAGCATTTGTATTAACATTAGGAACAGCACACGCTAATATTATCCTCCATAAATAAAATGGTCCTCCCAGTAAAATATAAGGAGCAATTTAAAACAAATTCAATTTCTTCCAAGGTCTCTGTTACTGTGTATTTGTCACACGTAATGCTTGCCGATTTGCACATTAGGGGACTAGACTAAACACATAAGTCACAGCATTTATTCAAAGAAGTTGATCAGGATTAGAAAAATATGGCTGCCTTCTTCCAAAAATAGTGTGACACATGTCCTCAAGCTATAATGAGAGCTGTTTGAAGATATAGACGATGCTCTTTTTTTAAGTTTGTTTTTTTGTGAAACCTTTCGTTTTAAAGACCTGAAGATTTGAAAGCATCATCTGAACAAAAAAACGGATACGATTACCAGATGAAAATCCAATGTCTTACGTGTCTATCTGTCTCTCACTTACTGCGATAAAAAAAAAATGTATACATGTTTTTTTCCAGGCGAGAAAAGCTTAGTATGCTACGCTATTCTGTCCTTCTAAAAACCATACATAGACATAAACAGGGTTAAATTGAGACAAAAGTATGCACTTTTGAACTATGTTTGCCCAATTATAATCTATGAGTACGTTAAGCAATACATTTTTAATGGTTACAAACGGAAACGCTCAACATAAAGCAGAAACGAGATAGGAACAAGTCCCTAAGCTCTGGAGTGTGTGTTCTTGTGAATGCTATCAACAGCTCAGTCAACTACAGGAAGCCTTACGTGATGCCCCATTTCAACATATCATCTGTAGCCAATGGACACTACAAAGATCTGTGCAGTGATGTATTTATACCCAAGATTGTGACCACCTTCAAAAGAGATACTGTTGGCATTCCAAGGTGGTACGCCATAGTTTCTTAGCTGTGCCCCCATTGACTGATGCCTTTATGCTTCAGCAATCCGTGTTCTTGTTGACTGAAAACATTCATGCTTACTTTTGTCTCAGTGGATTGCACTAATAAATAATTCTTTTGAACTGAATTGAGTGTCCGCCCCTTGATCCTGCCGCCCTAGGCTTCAGCCCATGGGTACCTTGTTAAAAATTCAACCTTGAGGCTCATGTCCAGCTATATAAACCTAATAGACCCCATTAACTCACAATGAGGTCTGTCTGTTGGGGATTTTTTTTTTTTTTACAAAAATGGCTCTACAGACTCTGCTATACTTGCCATCACAAATACCAGAATCCTGATGGATTGGCAAAAATGCCAGTGTGAACAAGCCTGATAAGAGCTTTGCTTCCACATCAGGCTTAAAATACAGATCCAGGCTCAGGATCTGTGCAAAATGAGAAATGCAGTGTATTTACAAAGTAAGGCCTCTTTCACACGTACATGTCAGTGATGAGCTCCGTGACATGGTCAGTGGATCATCCATGAAGATGTCCGTGAAGGATCCGTGTTTGCTTCATGTGTCTGTTTTTTGCCCTCTCTGTGTCACCCGTATTCCATGGAAACTGCTAGGCTGGAAATTAGTTTCCAGACCATCTCCTATTACTGGTCCATGAAAACCACGGACCAGACATGGATGATATCTGTGTTGTGTCCGTGGTTTTAAACTACCCATAGATTGCAATGTGCCTAATGGTTCGGTAATCACAGACAAAGTAGGGCACGCTTCTGTGGTGGACCCACGGTCCATGGAAAACCACTGATGTTTGAATACACACAGAAAAGTCAATGGATACATGTGCTGTCTGTGGAGACCATGGACAGCACACATCCGTGATTCACTGACGTATGCAAGAGGCCTAACTTTGTGTGCATCAGCCAATGAGCAAAATGAGTGGATTCAGGGACGAACTGAAAAATAGGTGGAGTAGGCAGCTGTGTAGGGTGCCAATGAGGGGCACAAGTTTTTTTAAAAATAAAAAGTGCATGCATATACGTGAGAACACAAAGGATTTGTTGGAGAGGGGACAATCAATGAAGTATCTATCGACCAGCTATGATGCTGAACTTTAAGGTCCCCATACACTAGGCTATTGTCGGTCTTGCAGAATTAGGATTAGATCTGATGATCAGCCATGTTGTTTTAGGTGGACATCTTGTATTTTCACCTCAGAAAGGAGTTTAGTAAACAGTTAAAGTAAACAAATAGCTTGGTTAGTGAATAATCCTGATATACTTTGGTTATTAAAATAGAGGTCCTTTAGTAATCGATTGAAAGGGTCATGATGTAATGGTGGCCTTTAGAAAGTAGATAATATTTGCATTAGTGAGGGAGGTTTTGGCCAGGACTTGTCTATTAAAACTGAAGAAGGCCATTGTTTATGGTGATGTTCGATCCTTGGTAGTGGGGTAAGTGATAAACGAAGGGGCTTACTTAGTTTTTTTTGGCCCATATGGCTCTTTGGAAAGAAAAATGAATATTGGTATTAAAACTTAAGAGGATTAATGGAAGGCCCAAGGAACAAATTAAGTCTGCATGGAGTGTTCATGACCAGAAACTTTTGTCCAATTAGAAGTTGTTGTAGATGTAACTTGTGTATATTAATGGTTATGTAGAATAATGATGTAATCTGTCTGAGTAATATTGAAATTTATGGATTGCAGCATACTGTGGAAAACCTGAATTATAATATGAATTATTCCTTTGTTCTTAGGGTTCAAAAGACTGTGTCTGGAGACTTCAACCAGGCACTGCCCTGCCTTTTGCTACTGCTGCTTCACACCACCCTCTATCTCTTATGCCATAATCTGTCTAACTTTTATATTTATTTCAATACTGTCTTGCTGCTCTTGTCTCTTAATAAATGAAATAATCTTCCCAAAGAAGAAGTTTCTTCAAGAAGTTTTGTAGTGCTGTGGCCAATTTCCAACAGTTGGCTGAACCAACCATTCCCTACCCTCTTCTAATTTCCACACCCAATCCTTTTGTTCTCACAGGAGATAAACCACCACCATAGATGTCTAAGCGTGCATGTGTATGATGGAGTCATGAGAGACATCTGTCTGCCAAGCAAGCATATGTCGGACAACTATTTAAGGTGTATGAGTAACTAGGGTCTGAAGGTGGTGGGACATACCCTTAAACTTCTGCCTAGAAGATCAACCCAGCTTGTGAATCCCCTGGGTGGATTGATTCACTCATCTCTGGTATGTTATTTGTCTCTGTTTTCTCCCCTCCTATCCTTCTTTCCACACAGAAGATAGCTGTAACAGCGGCTGCTGTGCGCCGCTGTTCCCCTGCTTACCACCGCGGTCTCGGGCGCCGTGCTCAGTGGTGATCTGTGGCCAGTGCTTCTCATTCACCGATGCAGCCCTGGGCTATGTCTGTGTAGGTGCTGTGGTTCTGAGGATCCGCTCCACAGTTTCCTCTCAGCCCTGCCAACAGCATGCTTGCTGCTGGTTTCTTGCAGAACTTCCTTAAGGGCCGGCGAGCGTCACTTTTTGGGCTTTATGGGTTAGGTCATGTGGCCTCGCTGACCAACCCTAGCCCTCCTGCACATATATAAGTGGCTCAGCCCCCTTCCCAGATGCCTCAGTGTCAAGGTCCTTGTGTTTTGCTAAAGATCCTGATACTCAAGTGTGTTCCTGACTTGTACTTCGTTCCTAGATTCTGCTAACCGTCTGATCCGTGCCTGCTTTCCTTGACTCTCCGGTTGCCAACCCGGATTGCCTGACCTGTACCTGTGCTGACCTTTTGCCTGTCTGACTACGCCTCTGCCTCATCCTTCGGTCCTGCAGTGTTGCTCCTGGTAACGACTCCGCCTCCCTGACTACGCTTGTACTTCTGGTACCTTTCTCAGGTACCTCCTTGTCCGCCTGGACCAGCTGCCTCGTGTGCCTACCCTCCTTAAGAGGTAGCCACCTGGTGTTCCCCTCGGGAAAGTCTATCCCCACCATCAGGGGTAGTGTGAATAATCGAGAGGTTCACTTAGACAACACCCTTAGGGAAGGTAGGACACGTGGCACAGTGGGTTTACACCCGCTGGTTCATGACAATAGCTGAGGGAAGGATGAATAATGACATGAGCAATAGATGAAATCATAATCAACTGTGAGGTCTATTTTTTTAAAAGTTACAAAGCAACAAAAACATTTACTCTTTTTTACTTTTGACCGAATTTAGACCTGCTCTATAGATAGCCTATAATTGTGAAGATCCACGTGATGGGAAAACTGTGTCTGTAAACAGCGAGTCTCTTAGAGACATGATTGAGTTTACAGACAGGTTCGGAGGATTTCTGACCTAAAGCCAGGAAACCCGAGACTTAAAAAGACAAAAATATGAAAGATCTTTGGAGTCAATAACAGACTGCATTAAAAACCTGAGCTGACTTAAGGGAATTGCCAGAGAGGGTTTCTTAAGTGATGCATTTGTCCATCTTCTGCAGTGACTCTAGGGCATCACACTTCTAAAGAAGATGCTGAACACTGAATACCGTCATATGGACATGGAAAAAAATTTCAGGTGCAGAAATGAATAAATGTTGCATTTATATAAAGGAAATGTAATCTTCGCAAAGAAATCCTACAGATAATTTATAGACTGGTGTCATGAAATTTCTGGTGAGACAGTTTGCACAAGATGTGTTTGTATTCAGAAGTCAATATTATGAAGCAGTTCTTGCACATAATATCATCGGAAACCAATGCCTATATTCTCAAAATAAATGCACATAGTACTACACAACTGGATCTACAGTTATGGGTTTAAGTCAAAATTCTGAACACACTTTCAACATGACGTCTTGCTCTAGAGAGCCTCTAGTTAAATATTTGTCTTGTGGGGTTCAGTGTGAGGATATGGTTTTATAAGGTTTTGGCACACCTGGATTGCCTCTTCTGGAACTAGGACAAAGAACATGGCTGACCTTGTGTACAAAATTGGGATCTAGGAAGTAGTAGTCCAAATTTGCCCTCATAAAGTCTCCTTCCCATACTGGATTCCTTGAAGACACTAGAGCCATTTCTACAGCCATAAACCTTAAAGGGGGTTTTCAGGATATTGGCCCTTCGTTAGTCCCCATAGCATTTGGTACCTAATGAAAGAATTGTAAAACAAATCATGCAATGCAACAGCTCTCTGCAAACCAAATAAAGTACAAAAATGCATAATAATTACTAGTGCTATACTTATAAATTAGAGACGCTTGGCAAATCATTTTGTACAAAATTATTTGAGCCCGTCTGCCGCACGTCATGGCCATCTCTGTAAGACGGGTTCCTAACACAAAATTCTACCTGTTATGTGCCATGACGGCTACCATACAATTCAGGGAGTGTAGGTTCCACGTGCATGCTGGGCCTGCTTTAATTTCTGTCATCTTTGGTGCCAAAATGGCCTCCATTATATCCAAGGAATGCAGGTACCAACATGCATGCCGAGCCCATTCCACACCACTCCTGGTGCCAAATGGCCACCAAAGAATGCAATGAGAGTCAACACTAATAAAATAATTATACTCACCTGATTCTCACTACTGTGTTTGGCGATCTTTCGATCCCCGCCTGGCTTACTTCCGAACAGGTACAGATGGGGTCATGTGCACCGCGGCAAACAGTGATATCACCCAACACTGATATACTGACATACCGCCAAGAACAGTCATTGTCTGCAGTGGAGCAAGTGACCCTGTCCATAGCCTGGTCGGAGGTAAACAAGCCAGAGTCTGGAAGATTGCCAAATAGAGCCAGGAAGCCAGAACAGAGTGTCAGGAAGCAGATAAGTATGATTTTTTCATTAGGTAACAGACTTTACAGTGACTAAATAAAAAGGGCCAAAATCCTGGAAAATCCTATAATGTTCACAGCAACAAATGTGTTAAACAAATTACTAAATGGTATTAGATATTGCTATCAGGATTACTAAAAAAATTTGGGTAAATTTATTTAAAAAAAAACATTTATGGAGATGTTTGCAGTCCACTGCTCCAACATAGTGTTAAAAACGTGCAACTTTTTCGAACTTTTAAGCAGTCACAACCCATTGAGAGGTTGTAGGATTGGGTAACACCTCTGGCTAGATCTTCCAAAGTACCTGACAGGTCTCTAGTTCAGTTCCAGAAATAATGTATTTCCCTAGTTGGAAATGAAAATTTAGCATTTGAAGCGTTTAACCCCCAGTAGCCAAATATCTGCCAACAGATAACATTCTGAACATACAACTACAGTCAACACATATTATAAAAAAAAACAAAAAACGTAAAACGAAAAACATGAAGATTTTTAACTGTGCCATCTTTAAATGAAAAGTACTTATACAAAACTGAAGGTCACGTGCAGACTTTCCTCTGGCAAAATATTTTATCTGGTGTGTCTTCTCTGACATCAGCATCAGGCATCTTGGCCAGTAATTAATCAAATGATCTTCTCAACATCCTGATGTACTCCAAAAGCTTCTCTAGATGATTTCTCAACCTTAGAGAAACGTGTATAAGCGTTGTGTGAACACAGAGCCTAAATAATTGAGTGTCCATTTGCCAGTGTATTATATTGATCTATAGGGGAAAAAAGTTGTGTGGGGTTCTCATTCTTTAAAGGGGTTCTCTGGTTTCTAGATGTTCATGACCTAAAAACTGCACTATATGGAAGTTCACTATGGTCAAGCCTGTTTTACTGAACCAAACTTAAAGGTGTTCTCCAGGCTGCAAATATTGATGGCACATCCTCAGAATAGGTCATCAATATCAGATCAGTGGGGGTCTGACTCCCAGCACCCTTGCTAATCAGCTGTTTTTGGCATCTACCAGCATCAGAAACAACACAGTCGTTGGATCCAGAAGCAGAAAGCTCCGTCCCCTGTGTAGTGACCATGCTGTGTGCTGTAGCTCAGCTCCCCATTTACTGCAGTACCCTGGCACGGTCACTATACAGTGGACAGAACCTTCTGCTTCTGGCTCTATCCACTGTGCTTTTTTCAGTACCGGCATTGCCAAAAATAGGTGATTGGTGGGGCTGTCAGGATCTACACACCGGAGAACCCCTTTTCACTTATGCGTTTCTCCTTGCTTCCATATTTGTTTGTGTGAGTTGGATAGAAATTGATGGTCTACCAATTTAAAGGGGTTTTCCAGGACTTACCTATTGCACCCCACCTGATCAGATGTATTTTCACCAATGGCGGTGCCGGACCCATGCATGGGAACTACATGGCTCCGTACACTGTGTAGTGGCCATGCCTATTTACTTCAGCAATTCCCCCTTTCAACCTATTGACCCTTGTGTCTTGATGCTCAAACATCATGGTTGCACAATCTGGCACAAAAGAGCAGAAACACGCACATGCGTCTCCAGTAACAGCCTGGAAATAGTGTTTTTTTGTGTTTAGTTTTCAATAATCCTTCATCTGCATTGATTTTATTTCTATTTTGTGCCCTGGCACTGTCCACAATCTACATAAGTAACAGATTTTGCTCTAATCTTATAAAATTAAGTCTAGGATTAAAGATGATATTTTTTTCCTCCCACTCAATGACTCTTTGTACTCATCACTGTCAATGACTTTGTCTCTGAAGAATGTTTGTTTTTACAGCACAGATACAAATGGACGGGAGACAAGAATGAACAGAGCATCTGAATTTCATATTATTATGCATTTGCATAAGCCTGTAATGAATGGTTTCTCAGGTTATTGCCATCTAATAGCAAATTGGATAGGAGACGTTTCTCCAAAGGCTCCACAGCAGTCGAATGGGCTTTCTATAGTACATACAATACAACGTTGCTTCTGGGTTGCCGATAAAGACTTGCTTCTTAAAGTGACTCTCCAGACATTGCCTCTGAAATAATCTGTAACTTAGTACCTATAGGGAATGCTTACCTGCTACTTATTTTCCTCAGATTTTGTTCATTGGCTTCTTTTTAGCTTAGCTTTATTAGGTCAGAGCTGTGATGTGTGACTACCATTTAGCTACAGTGTCTACAGGGAGTCTGTTAGTCTAAGACACACCCCCGCCACATCATTGGCTCAGGCTGCTGCCCTTTCCCTCCTCCTGCAGCTCTTCCTTCTCTGATTGGCTGCTGTGCATAAACACAGAGAGGTCAGTGCACATGGAGCTGATATCCAGGACAGCAAGGGTAGAATGACTATAAAGTGCAGACTAGTAAACCATCAGTGACAAAAATGTTTAAGGTACTTTAACTGAGGCCTTTTGATCAATGATGTTAGGTCAGGTAGTCCAAGATGCAAAGTGCCCATGGTATGGTAACCTGAAGGACAGTTGAAAATCACCTGGGGATTGTAAACCTGGTTGATAAATATGGTGCACTTGCACAAGCATTTCTTTTTTCATTTCTTTGAGCACACTCACTTATATGTAGGCCTTCTGTTCTAATATGAGGACTTTCTTCCACCAGCCAATGGACTGGGTTGGCTATGTTCATAACAGGATTTCTGGAGATGCAGTAACCTCAGGAGTGTCCCTTCTGTAGTCTCGGTGGGGTGTCCAACAGGTCCTTCACCCATATGCAAACCTGCGCTCTTCTGAGGGGGCCAAATAGATAATTTTGAGCTCCAGGAAATGCTTGTGCACAGGAGAACATTTTGGTCTTCCTAGCTTTGGCAAGAGGAAAACACTTGTCCTTGACTTTTACAGTGAATTCTGGCTTGGAGGGTTGGCGCTTTTTCTTTTACCAAATGGTATTTTCTCATATTATAGTTAATACTTAATAACTTCACTGCTCAGGGGTAGCAGCAACAGATCCTCTGTGCTCGTGCCGATACTAGGATCAACGGTTCAAGAGTGAGATTGACAGGGTCAAGTGATATGTCTGGCCCTGTCAATCAAGAGGGGGGGGATTTGTTCGAATCGATTGGCTCATTTCTAATCCCAACTGTTGGATAAGCCCCATTCGTCAGCTGTTTTATGGTGGGCTTCGAATGCATTGGATGTTTGATGGGTTACAATATAACATTCCAGGTGGTTTAGGATTGTAAAGGGTTTATTGTACTATCTGCAGTGCTGCAGTGCACTTTTTATAAGCTCCAGTTCCAGCTGTCTGCAGTCACACATTGATAAAGCTCACTTTGAAGGCAATACTAACTGTAAAAGGATCCCTCTTGAGTAAATTTTATCAGTATATTCTGTGGCACTGAAAATGTGGTTCCTGGATACTAGGATCCACTTCCTTAGGGCACATACTGTATGAACTTCATCACTAGACAGCCATAAAGTATAGTTACTGGGTTTACCAAAACAGCAGAACATTTTTTTTTTACATGGGATCTAGGAGGTCGGGCAATCAGCTGCTTTGTGTCTCCCAGTAGCTCATTCCAGTGGCTAGAAAGCTATGTTTTTACAAGTGCAGCTTGAGATATGAGGCTGTGAGCAAATTCTTTTCCTCTGCAGTGATGTGGCCTGGAAATAGTTCACTTTCCATGCTCTACGATTTACCATGGTGTTTGTGCATTTTATACATTTCTGTAATCAAAAGCTCACAAAGGCTCATTCATGGAGCAGGGTCACCAGAGACCAAGAACAGAGGTCCACTCAGCTTATGTATTGGGACGCTAAATGAAACATTTAGTGAAGTCTAAATATACTATGTTTAGTTTCCTAGCAATGTCAACTATGATAAAATGACTACTATTAATTCTCTCTCTCCTCCACTTTTATTTTAATGAAGGAAATGAACACTTCGGATTTCCTTCTGCCCCTTGAAAATACCAGCAGCACCCATTCAAAGGGTGAAAGAAGGATTTTGTTTTCACTTTATGCCCACAAAAAACTCATATTTTCACTGATTTGTTTTGTAGTGGTTAGTGTTATAAACAAGAGGTCAAGGGTATAAAGGTTGGGAATCTACTAAATATGTGTGGCAATAGTTCAGAGAGACTACATAGATCAAAGAGACCTATGTGTTCCTTAGCCATGGAAAGCAGACATGTTATGATGATGACGTGGGCCATCAGGCTCCCAAGTCCATGCAGTCCTGACAAATTTCAAACATTAATGGAGAGACAAAAATAAGAAAGAACTAGTGGAGCGCCAGAAACTGGGAAAGTGTCAAACGAAATATAACTGATGGATATAGCACCAGTGGATATATCATAATTCCCCAAGTTGGGTGTTAGACAAGGTTCTAGAGATTCTAGAAGCAAATGTGGCCAGGCGTCCCAAATTAAATAATTCAAATTAATGATCCCTTTATAGTAGCCCCTTATAGTAAGGGAGATAGTGCAGACTAAAAAAGTGTGGATTAATCCATGAAAAAGGAAAAAACATAAAATTACATATTTAGTAATTATAAGAGTGTTCTACTCAATCTGTACCCCTCAGGGTCATAAACAATAGAAAAGTCTTTACTCACTTCACCAGGGAGGATGGCACAAGATAAAGCTCAAGACACTTGCTGCCAATCCTCCCTCGCCAAGATCGTATGTAGAATCATAGTTCTCACGTAGTCCCTCCAATAGATGACCTGGTGGACTCCAATACATAGACAAGGAACTTTATTCAATAAAAGCTCAACGCGTTTCGGGGTTCTATAATTCCCCTTTCTTCAGGAGCAGTAGAATGACATAACCATGTTAAGAGAATGATCAGCTTGCAGTACATATAGGGGCGAAAAACCCGCCAAATGTTCTTCAATGTGATTCCACTTCCGGTTTCGGTACAACCCGGAAATGATGCGTTCCACTGTGGAACGCATCATTTTTAATAAAGTAACTGGGTATGTACCTATAAAACTAAATATTAGGATAATCAGGGGGGTCTGTAGGGGAGCGAGAAATACTCCCTTCGATCTTGTGGGGACAGACTTCTAATTATCAGACTGGCAAGAAAACACAAAGATTAATAATTATCAGCAGACAAACAAATCTCCCAGAATATTGTGGGGTCATCATCTTCAGCCTGTGGCAAGGCACTTTTCAGGGAAACTTCTTCTGAGCTCCCCTCTTTGTTCAGGGAATTCACACCTGCTTCACCCTCTTTGTCCGTCACCGGAGAAGAAGCCTCAGGGACCCTTTTCACTCTGCTAGCGTGAATCCAGATTGGAGCCTCTTCTGTGAGAATCGCTGTTCTGGTGACTGCTACCACTCGGGTGGGTGGTCCAAACGGGAACTCAGTCTGTTTTCGTCCTTTTGCCAGGCGCTGGACTATCACCACGTCTCCTGGTTGGAAAGGATGTGTAGGTTCCTGTGGAGAGAAAGGAGAGGCACGAGCAACATCTCGTTCAATTTGATCTAAAGTTTCTACAAGTTTCCTCACATATTCTGCCTGTACTACTTCTAGATCCCCTTTTTCTATCACGGGGGCCTTTGGACCCCAAGGGGTTGGGAAGGGTCTTCCCATTAGGACCTCAAATGGTGAGTAACCAGTATTCTTATTAGGCTGCATCCTAATTTCTGCTAGGGCTATAGGCAAGAACTTTTTCCAATTAGTGAATGTGCCTCCAGTAATTTTCCTTATTTTCTCTTTAATTGTTCTATTCATTCTTTCTACTACCCCTGAACTCTGCGGGTGATAAGGAAGATGAAACTTCCAGTCAATCCTAAGGGCTTTGGAAAGCTCCTTACATACCCTGGACGCAAAAGCTGGGCCATTATCTGAGTCAATTTGAACAGGACACCCCCAACTGGGGATGATCTCTTGTAACAAAATTTTTACCACAATTTGTGTGGTTTCATTGGTGGTAGGAAAGACCTCCGGCCATCTAGAGAACATATCCACAATTACAAGGGCATACTCCTGCTTTCTTCCTGTCTTTGGGATATGTGTGAAGTCAATTTGTAAGTGAAATTTTTTTATACCAGGTCTTAGATCAAAGGTACAATCTTATGTTTCACGGTGTATTATATGTCTCAGAAACAACCTAAAAAATTCAAAGAAGGCCCAACATCAGCATCTGAATTACCCGACTTCGCGTCGGGTAATTCAGATGCTGATAATTATTTGACCCCTCACTGATTTTGTAAGTTTGTCCAATGACAAAGAAATGAAAAGTCTCAGAACAGTATCATTTCAATGGTAGGTTTATTGTAACAGTGGCAGATAGCACATCAAAAGGAAAATCGAAAAAATAACTTTAAATAAAAGATAGCAACTGATTTGCATTTCATTGAGTGAAATAAGTATTTGAACCCCTACCAACCATTAAGAGTTCTGGCTCCCACAGAGTGGTTAGACACTTCTACTCAATTAGTCACCCTCATTAAGGACACCTGTCTTAACTAGTCACCTGTATAAAAGACACCTGTCCACAGAATCAATCAATCAAGCAGACTCCAAACTCTCCAACATGGGAAAGACCAAAGAGCTGTCCAAGGATGTCAGAGACAAAATTGTAGACCTGCACAAGGCTGGAATGGGCTACAAAACCATTAGCAAGAAGCTGGGAGAGAAGGTGACAACTGTTGGTGCGATTGTTCGAAAATGGAAGGAGCACAAAATGACCATCAATCGACCTCGCTCTGGGGCTCCACGCAAGATCTCACCTCGTGGGGTGTCAATGGTTCTGAGAAAGGTGAAAAAGCATCCTAGAACTACACGGGAGGAGTTAGTTAATGACCTCAAATTAGCAGGGACCACAGTCACCAAGAAAACCATTGGAAACACATTACACCGCAATGGATTAAAATCCTGCAGGGCTCGCAAGGTCCCCCTGCTCAGGAAGGCACATGTGCAGGCCCGTCTGAAGTTTGCCAATGAACACCTGAATGATTCAGAGAGTGACTGGGAGAAGGTGCTGTGGTCTGATGAGACCAAAATAGAGCTCTTTGGCATTAACTCAACTCGCTGTGTTTGGAGGAAGAAAAATGCTGCCTATGACCCCCAAAACACCGTCCCCACCGTCAAGCATGGGGGTGGAAACATTTTGCTTTGGGGGTGTTTTTCTGCTAAGGGCACAGGACAACTTATTCGCATAAACGGGAAAATGGACGGAGCCATGTATCGTGAAATCCTGAGCGACAACCTCCTTCCCTCTGCCAGGAAACTGAAAATGGGTCGTGGATGGGTGTTCCAGCACGACAATGACCCAAAACATACAGCAAAGGCAACAAAGGAGTGGCTCAAGAAGAAGCACATTAAGGTCATGGAGTGGCCTAGTCAGTCTCCGGACCTTAATCCAAACGAAAACCTATGGAGGGAGCTCAAGCTCAGAGTTGCACAGAGACAGCCTCGAAACCTTAGGGATTTAGAGATGATCTGCAAAGAGGAGTGGACCAACATTCCTCCTAAAATGTGCGCAAACTTGGTCATCAATTACAAGAAACGTTTGACCTCTGTGCTTGCAAACAAGGGTTTTTCCACCAAGTATTAAGTCTTTTTTTGTTAGAGGTTTCAAATACTTATTTCACTCAATGAAATGCAAATCAGTTGCTATCTTTTATTTAAAGTTTTTTTTTCGATTTTCCTTTTGATGTGCTATCTGCCACTGTTACAATAAACCTACCATTGAAATGATACTGTTCTGAGACTTTTCATTTCTTTGTCATTGGACAAACTTACAAAATCAGTGAGGGGTCAAATAATTATTTCCTCCACTGTATGTTCTATAATTTGCGGGATGGATAACAGATGAAGACAGCACACAGATGACATACACTGCGTGCAGAATTATTAGGCAAATGAGTATTTTGACCACATCATCCTCTTTATGCATGTTGTCTTACTCCAAGCTGTATAGCAGGGGTAGGCAACCTCCGGCACTCCAGGTGTTGTGAAACTACAACTCCCAGCATGCATACTTGCTCTGCTCTTCTCAGAACTCTCATAGAAATGAATGGAGCATGCTGGGAATTGTAGTTTCACAACAGCTGGAGTGCCGGAGGTTGCTGATCCCTGCTGTATAGGCTCGAAAGCCTACTACCAATTAAGCATATTAGGTGATGTGCATCTCTGTAATGAGAAGGGGTGTGGTCTAATGACATCAACACCCTATATTAGGTGTGCATTTTCCTTTGGCAAAATGGGTCAAAAGAAGGACTTGACAGGCTCAGAAAAGTCAAAAATAGTGAGATATCTTGCAGAGGGATGCAGCACTCTTAAAATTGCAAAGCTTCTGAAGCGTGATCATCGAACAATCAAACGTTTCATTCAAAATAGTCAACAGGGTCGCAAGAAGCGTGTGGAAAAACCAAGGCGCAAAATAACTGCCTATGAACTGAGAAAAGTCAAGCGTGCAGCTGCCAAGATGCCACTTGCCACCAGTTTGGCCATATTTCAGAGCTGCAACATCACTGGAGTGCCCAAAAGCACAAGGTGTGCAATACTCAGAGACATGGCCAAGGTAAGAAAGGCTGAAAGACGACCACCACTGAACAAGACACACAAGCTGAAACGTCAAGACTGGGCCAAGAAATATCTCAAGGTTTTATGGACTGATGAAATGAGAGTGAGTCTTGATGGGCCAGATGGATGGGCCCGTGGCTGGATTGGTAAAGGGCAGAGAGCTCCAGACCGACTCAGACGCCAGCAAGGTGGAGGTGGAGTACTGGTTTGGGCTGGTATCATCAAAGATGAGCTTGTGGGGCCTTTTCGGGTTGAGGATGGAGTCAAGCTCAACTCCCAGTCCTACTGCCAGTTTCTGGAAGACACCTTCTTCAAGCAGTGGTACAGGAAGAAGTCTGCATCCTTCAAGAAAAACATGATTTTCATGCAGGACAATGCTTCATCACACGCGTCCAAGTACTCCACAGCGTGGCTGGCAAGAAAGGGTATAAAAGAAGAAAATCTAATGACATGGCCTCCTTGTTCACCTGATCTGAACCCCATTGAGAACCTGTGGTCCATCATCAAATGTGAGATTTACAAGGAGGGAAAACAGTACACCTCTCTGAACAGTGTCTGGGAGGCTGTGGTTGCTGCTGCACGCAATGTTGATGGTGAACAGATCAAAACACTGACAGAATCCATGGATGGCAGGCTTTTGAGTGTCCTTGCAAAGAAAGGTGGCTATATTGGTCACTGATTTGTTTTTGTTTTGTTTTTGAATGTCAGAAATGTATATTTGTGAATGTTGAGATGTTATATTGGTTTCACTGGTAAAAATAAATAATTGAAATGGGTATATATTTGTTTTTTGTTAAGTTGCCTAATAATTATGCACAGTAATAGTCACCTGCACACACAGATATCCCCCTAAAATAGCTAAAACTAAAAACAAACTAAAAACTACTTCCAAAAATATTCAGCTTTGATATTAATGAGTTTTTTGGGTTCATTGAGAACATGGTTGTTGTTCAATAATAAAATTAATCCTCAAAAATACAACTTGCCTAATAATTCTGCACTCCCTGTATGAGTGCTGTCTGTTTTTCTGGCAGACCCATAGATATGAATAGGTCCATGTGGGATCCGGAAAAAAAAAGCGGATTGGACATGGATCCAAAATGCAGTCGTGTGCATGAAGCCTTAGACTACACAGTTTGTTTTTAGTCTGTTTCCATGAAAACATAGATTTGAACCGGAGCATTAGACAAAATAATTTTTTATTAGGACTATTCAGTTGCTTCATTTTAGATGCGAGGGTGTGACGTTTGAAGTTCCTCTTGTCTTGACCTGCAAGCTTGGCTCTTGCTTAATATAGGTACAGTGTTTACAGTATAGAGCTATATTGATGACTGCAGGCAGAAGTTTATCATTTCACTCTATGGCTGGCTAGAGAATTGTCCACCTTTAGGATTTATTATAGCAGCTTCTCTGGATATGGTAAAAAGGAGGATTATTTTTATCTCATCTGAATACCCTATTTACATGCTCCTGTAGGCTGGGAATCTACACGTTGTGGTGATATGCCCACTGTAGACACTTTGTGGTTGGAGCTTGAATAACTTACTTTGTAAATGTACTTCACAAGGAGTCATCTGTATCTCATCTGTGCATGTTTCATCTGTAGATCAATGACTCGACATTTTAGAGTCAACCAGCAATATGAGGTTGAGGTTGAGTTTCTTTGCAGTAGAGGCGGCACTTTAATTTTTCCCATTGCCTTTTAGCACCAATCAATGAATAATGTTACACAGAAGGCCGACTACTTTAACATATGGATCAGAAGATCATTGTTATGAGTCAGGGACAGAAAATACACAATTGGAGGAATTTATAAAAGACCACCGGAGGATGCTCTTCAGCGATTATCAGATAGATACTACGCAGAATAACACTATTGACAAAAAAAAATATAATTCCCATAACACCAATATCCTACTATTCCAGTCTTTTATATTCTCCCTAAAATTCACAAGTAAACCCACAAACCTCCAGGCGGACTTATTGTAGACTCTATAGGGTCCATTCTATCCCCATTATCTATGTATATAAAAAATACTACTTTGGTTAAAACCCAACTTATCCATAAATTACGATGCATTCCTCCACATATTATCCTTGCCACACTTGATGTCAACAGTCTGTACACCTCAATACGTCATGACGGTTTGGTGGTTCAGAGAGAGTTGAATCATACTAACTTCTCACTTTACTCGATTCAACTGTGTCTGGACTTTCTTATCTAGGTTCTCCATGAGACCTACATTTTATTAGGTGACAAATACTACGTTCAATGCTGCCATACCGCGAAGGACTCAATTGTAGCGCCACCAATACGCAAATACATACATGGCACATTTTGAGGACAAATATGTTAACAATAATTCCCCCTTTATGACCCATGACATCTGATGACATTCTGACAATATAGCAATTAGTTTCCTGGACACCATGGTCAGGAAGGATGATGAGGGGTCTCTCTCTACAGATATTTAAAAATCCATAGACAGGAATGGATTATTACATCACACAAGTTGTCTTCCGGAATCCCAGTTCACTAGAGTTAGACGTATAGTGTCCGATCCCTAGCAGATGGAAGACCGCTTATCCAATATGTCTACCAAGTTTAAGGAAAGAGGCTACCCCCTTCCTCTTCTGGACAAGGAATTCTCCCATTGCCACTCTAGTAATACACACCTCCAGGATTGATACCTCCAAGTGCATACCCTTTGTACATACATATCATCATGTCCAAAATATTTAATTCTATTAGGAAACATTGGCCCTTACTCAGGAAGCCCTATCCAGAAATAACAGAATTCTCCAATCCTCCGTTAATGTGCCTAAGGAATTTCCACAACCATTTAGTTAGGTCCCATATTGATAGCCTTATAAAGCTACCAAAACAACATTTCTCCGCTCAAGAATAACTGGCATCTTTCCTTGTCTTCATTGCACCTGCTGTACCAATATCTTTAAAGGAGACCACACTCTGGTAAAGCATTCCACATCAAAGTCTACTTCACATGTGACTCAAATTTTGGATCAAGTGCCCTTGTTGCCTCCTCTATATAGGCAAAACCTCACAATACAGTAGGGATCGCATCTCTAGTCACAAATCAACAATTCGATGCAAAAGACATGGTTGCCTCTACCTGACCATTTCCTCAAGGCTGGACATCACATTTCCAAACTGCGTTTTCAAGTTATAGAACATGTTCCTCAGCCATGACGCAGTGGGATCCACATCAAACATTTTAAGAAGAGAGAGTCATACTGGATGCATACATTTGGAGCCCTATCTCCACGGGGTCTTAATCGTGAATTCATTCTACAATTATTGTCTATGCATTATGGGGCACATTTATTAAGACTGGCGTTTTAGACGCCGGTCTTAATATACCCCTAAGCTGGTTGTGGTTCCGCCAAAGTTATAAAGAGGCGCTGGCCTCTTCATAACTTCGGCGGATCCTCTGCCAGTTCTAAGCTTCCGAGATGTCTTACATTTAGACCTTTTTCCATGGCATACCTACAACTTTAGACCTGGAGTGAGCGGGGAGAAGTCACAGATTGCGGCGCAACTAACCTTTGCACTGCAATCAGCGTCAGAAATATGCCTAATATAGGCTTATTTATGGATAATAAATGACCCCTTATGTGTTTGCCATTGGTGTTAGTTCTGATTATCTTTTATTTCTTTTTTTTAGACTCGTTGATGGACATTTCATCCACATTGTAGACAGGTAGTATATGGTGCCGGGCCACATCTTTCTTTCTTTCTTTTTCCACTCTTTTCCATGTCATCTTTCCTCCGTTCAACCCCCCATCCCTCCGCAAACACACACAAACCCACCGACCACCAAGATTCCTTTCCCACTCCAGGTTCATCTACTTCGTCTCCTCCTCTATTTTCTTTTCTTTTTTTTCCCTTTCTTCTTTCTCTCTCTCACAATTTGCTTACTGTGTTCCGCCTCTACTATTACATCACATGCTCTTTCAATGCTTCTTTAATTTATTTATTTTATATAATTCCCTTTCTTCTATTTATCCGTATGCCTACATTCATTTGCTACCACGTAGAACACAGTTTGTACCGTGCTTTTCACCACACTTCATCATCTCCATCAGCTCAAATGCTTCTTTGCCATATCTTGGCTCTCCTCTTTCATCTGTATTCTGGAAGTTGATTACTTTATTGGTATGTAAGAAATTTACATGTACAGTATATACTGTAGTCTTATATCTTTTCTACCAATAATTTTTCGAGACTCTATTATAATTAGTTTTTTTATTATGACCATTTTATGCCATTACTATCATCTTATATTCATAGATACTTGTATTTATTATGTTTTCACTCTCTTCCAACAGCGACACCTTAAAAAAGGCTGGAACTAGGACAAAATGTTGAACTCTGTTGCTACATGAAGAACGACTATCTTCAATGTTATATGCTATAACACCCCAGCAGCCCTGCTTGCCATGCCTCTGGCCTGACCTCTTTATTGAGATGTCATAATGGAGGTCATGACTCATTTACTTGGACATCATAATGGGGGGCATGACTCGTTTACTTGAGGTGTCATGACTTACATATGACATAATGATCAGGGGAGTGGTCAGGTCACATAAATTGGTGTCACACCCTAAGCCCAGTGTCCGTTTCCTTTGCAGGTTCTTACCATGAGTGTGTCAAAGAAGAAGAGGAGGTTGATGCTGAAGACTATCCCTTTAGTGAAAACTGTAGAGAACATGGATGTTGGCCCTCACCAGTATCCAGATAAGATTGAGATGGAGTTCATTCACAGTGATAATGATGAAACAATGGTGGTTGGCCAATGTCAATATCTCAATGACATGGAGATGGTGTCTGCTGACAGCGACAAAAATTAAGAAAAATGGAAGTTGAATGCCGCAAGTACTAAGATGACATGGAAATGGAGGACCTTCAGGGGGCCACCACCAGCATCAAGGCCTCTAACCCCCTGAAGAGAACTTGGCCATTTTATAAACATCTGCCACCGGCCATAGCATCTGTTACTGAGCACTAAAAATAACATCTGCCCCTTGGCCATCTTAGTATTATCTGCTGCTTGGGGCTCATTTACTATCTACATATAGTTTTTACCATCCAAACCATCTGAAATTCATATGAATGATGGACAGAGCACCACCAAATCTTATAAGTTTGGTCACTTCCCTCTGTATTCTCCTTTAAACGCTTTTGCTTATTTGGATTTTTTTCTCTTCTAGTGACTGATTACAAAACAATGTGAGAAACCTCTTGTGACCCTCTCCCGTCCTGAAAGATGTGCCAGAGGTGCAACCCCCTGACCTCCTCTCTCCAAATTAGCAGACCTGAATCCAGCCAATCTAATTGGAGAACAGCAGGGAATGAACGCATTAAAGAGCCATAGCCAGAAGAACACGGAAAACCTATAACCTTTTATAATAAACTTGTTATTACCTTTATTTTTAATTTGCACGTTCCTCCTCAGTCCCTATTTTCTATGGGTATCCTAAGACTTGTTTCACACAAGTGAGTTCAACACACTGAACTCACAGTGTGTCCCCGCGGAAGCTCCTGTCCTGACCTCCCTAGCACTGACGGGGTTGCATAGCATTTTATTGATTTATGATGCTATGTAACCCTTAGAATTCTGGATTGTATTGAATAACACTGACATCATTATTTCACTTTTATACCATATATAACAGAACTGTATTGGGTGGAGGGCTGGAGCCTGGGTGGGTGAGTCATCAATGCATTCCAGGCCCAGTGAGGTCTCTCCCTTTCCCATTAAGCGCAACCCTGTTTTTTAAAAGTTTGAAAAGCATAAAAATAAAGTTTGCGTAAAACCTGCGTGCACCAGGTTTTGTGACTTTTTCCCCCCAAAAAACCACACAAGCACAAGTCTCAAAATAAATCCCACATGTAATCCGCCCAACCACTAGTGACATCTCCATCAAGGGCATGTTCACACTGCCTTTTTATCTCGCAGATTTCGACGACGTAGTGTGCACCAAATTGAGCATGGAATCCACCTCCCATTGGAAATTCATGCTGCTGTTCATATGGGCACAGCTTTTTACTGCATGGATTTCCAAACAGCGTCAAGAAGGGACATGTCCTTTCTTGGTGCAGAGTGGGGTTAATCCGCTGTTGGATCCACCAACTTGAAATTACAAATCTGTGGCAGAAATCCAAAGAACAGCCTCCAATGTCTGATGGAGATTCTGCAGCGGATGCACGCAAGATTTTTTCACCATGTAGTCACTGTGTTGGGATACCATGCATGGGGTTTTCTCTAAAAATATTGATAATCAATATGTTATTGGTGGGGATCCGACTCCCAGGATCCCCACAGTCAGTTCAAAGAAGGAAGCTCAACACTTGGGATGTTATGGCTCCCTCATTTTTACCTAGGCACCATTCATGCTCCTGATCAGTGCTCCCTCTAAGTCTTTGTAGCCAGTGAGGGGGCTGTTGGGCTGTTTTAGGCCTTTGGCCTACCAGAAGTTGGGATTATGTAGAGGATATCACTTTATTGAGCTAGCTGCACTGGGCTTTGGACTGCAAAGAAGAGGAAGTGGTCCGAGTCGAGAAGCTCGTCGTGGGAATGCAATTAGGTGAGTTTCTGTTTGTTGTTTTTTTCTTTTAATTAGTGCAAAAGGGGCTTGAATTGAGGTATTAGGGGGACATAATGGGGCGCATTATTATTGTATGGGGAACAATGGGTATTTTTACTGTGTGGAAGCACTATTACAGTGTGGAGATCCAAAAAAGGCACTATTGCTGTGTGGATATATAAAGGGAGGACTATTACAGTATAGAGCCCGGGGGGGGGGGAGGCATTATGTTTATCTGAAGCACTATGGATGATACAGTATTGTAGAGGTGGAAAGGATATGGAAAATTGAGGAGCAAAAGATGCCTGTGTATTAAAGTCTGCAGACAGCTGTAGCTGGACAAAGTCTTCATGGTGGTCTGGGCCAGATGGAGAAAAAAAAAAGGAAAATCAGAGATGTCATCTGTAAGTCACTGGATATACTTTGACTGTAACCACTTTCTGCAGAGCACTGTGTAGGGCTGTTATTTACCACTATATGGTGGTAATTTTGGTCTTTGTATAGTTGGTATTTATTCGGTATCAGAATGGTGGTATAATAATTCACTATGTAGAGGTAATTTGTGTTCATGATTTGTTGAACACAATTTTTTGGGGGGATTGGGGGAGAACATTTATCTCTATAACCCCGCCACTGTTTCTTGAACATCCAGCAATGTAGGGGGAGGAGGTAGATCCAAATTCGTCCTACATACAGGAGTAGGACTAGGAACTCGAAACACCTTGTGGTCAGTCCACTGACTGTATTGTGCTGGAGTTGGGCCTACTGACAGGAGTAGTGACCCTGAGATATGCTGAGGCAGCCTTAGACAGCTAACTATGCCGTGGATCTGCTGTAGACTGCTGATGGGCCCGATGGTGGAGTAAATGCACAGTACAAACTGTATACAGGGACTTCCATTGTTATTGATAACTGCCAAACTCTGTGACTCTAGTCCAGGTGTGTGTATCCCCCAAGTTCTGTGCCTCTAGTCCAGGTGTGTAACCCCAAAGCTCTGTACCTCATATACATATGTGTGTGTGTATTACTCAACATCTGTGCCACTTATCTGTGTGTAATCTTCTGTGCCTTTCATCAAATTATAGATTGAATAGTTTTATTTGAAAAAATGCAGGAAAACACAAAATATGATAAAAGCATTGATGTTAAATAGCGCCCCTTATTACGTCCCGCTCCCCAAACCACATCTCCTTTTTTTCCATGTAAACCTGGCCAGTATTTTTTGTTGGGAAATGTGGCAACTCTAATTCTGGTCTCCATTTCAAGCTCCTGGAAGCTCCTATAGCTACAGTATGGTTTAGTATACTGCTTTCGAGTATTGCTGCTCCTATACACTTGCCTGCCTGACCTGGTGTTTGTCTGATATAGAATATTTGTAAATGAATGTCTGTAGCAGTAGACTTAATTTCAGGTATTTCCTAAATTTCTACATAAACCCTCCATAGGTCCCTTTCTGTACCAAACCCCCCAAAAAACAAAAAAAACTACTGAAAAGCAGCCCAAGGGTAAAACAAACTCCTGTTAATTCTGAATGACTAGCTTTGGCCAGGGAGTTACATTTCCTTTGCTTTGGTTTGATGTGTCTTTTCCTTGCTGAAGCCTGAGTATAAAGAGCCTTCTGATGCGGCGCTGCTCCATGCAGCTGAACAAACTGAATGATATGCCGAGGATTGCCGAGGTACATAGAGCTCATTCTGTTACAGCTTCTGTGGCTTGAACTCATCCCAAACAAATACATTTCTAATATTCGTGCTATTCCCTGACTCGTGCTGCTAATCCTGTATACGATTACATTTACACACAATTAATTCCAGGCTCAGTCAAAAATATTATTAAAGGAAAGTGTTATTCCGGGAGTATCCTTAGCGTAAAGCCATGGAAAAAGTATGGTGACCAAAAATATACAGCTTATTACTTAAATTACCAACCCTCCTCTCTCGTTCTCTGACCATAACCTTCTCTCATTCTCCACTTTCTCAGGATATGAAACATAGGGTCATCACTCAACAAATCATAGACACCTTACAATCTTCATTGTCCCCAAATATATTCCCTCTCAAGTCCCAATCTGTGTCCTGGTGGAAGCAGTGCCCCCTGCACTCCAAACCTCCCAACACAGACCACCGGATCTATCGAACATGCCTCAAACTTGTTTTCTAAAGTGATGCTGTAGGTGTGCCAAACATTTGAGCAGATTTGCTCCATTACAAGGTCTTACTTAGAACGTACTACTCTGTCCTTCACCTTGACAAACTCACCTACTTCACCACTCAACACTTCGCAAGCTAATAATCCATAATACCTCTTAAACAGTTTTCACTCTCTCCTTAATCCTAAAATATAGGCACCTATCATAGAGCTCAGTGCTGAAGACCTGGCAGTATTTCAAAGATACAATTTATTATGTCTGCCATGAAATTATCTCTCAGTCTCCAAATAACATTGATCTTCTTCCCTGTTGCAGTTTCTCTTGTTTAACTTCAGTATTTAACCCAAGAGCAGAAGAAGAAGTCTTCAGGCTCATCTCTTCTTCTCACCCTACGACCTGCATTAGTGACCCTTTCCCTCACACCTCTTCCAGTCTCTCTTCCTGACTGTCACTAGTCATTTAACTAAATATTTAACCACTCTTTCTGGTGTTTTCTTCCTCTTTTACACATGCTATCATAAGCCTGTTAACCGAATCTGATCCTCCACTGCCTGCCTAGACCTTAGCCTGTCTACAGTACTGACTCATTGCTGCCAGCCTTGATCTCTGATTATTTCCACGGAATTGCACAAAGTCTGCCTGCCCTGACCTCTGCCTATTTGCTGACTATGAGTATTGCCTGACCCCCATGGGTCAGCTGCCAACTATACCAGGACTATTCCAGCTGGTAGCAGCCTGGTGGGTCCCCTGAAGTGAAGGCCATATAGGGGTTGAAAGGTGAAAATGAGATTTCCAGGATAATGTCCCTAGCACTAGCCCAAAGTCAAACTGGTTAGTTGGTATAGTGGATCCACACCTGCTGCCCATTACCGTACCTCTTACTCTCACCCACAAAGCTCCTAAAAATGCCACACGTCCCTACATGTGCTCCCTCCTATTTGTCTATCACCCTACTCATGCTCTATATTCTGACAATGATCTAATGTAAGACTGGCATCCTCCATAATTCAAACCTCCTACTCCCATCTTCAAGTCTTCTCTTGCTGCACCTCTTCTCTAGAATGCACTACCCTAGACAATGAACCCCAGGTTTAAGTGTTCCCTAAGAACACATCTTTTTAGGCAATCCTATCACATTTTGATCACCCTTTTATATTGAAATGTGTAGGGGTGTACATAGATCTCATAGAGCTCCTTAGCAACTACACAGTTTCCCAGTAGGCACGCATCATTCACTCCCAAGCAATACAGAATGCAAAGCGCAACTCCCCAGATTTCTGATGAATTTACTTTTAGTTTTTTGTAATAAAGAAAAGCCACTCTTTGCCTCACCCAATTTATTCGACTATGTCAGTAAAGTGGAATAAGTGCTTGATAAATATGGCGCCCATTCTGACCGCCATGTTTCTTAATGTGTTCATGCCAGACATTGATAAATATCATGCTTCCCATCTATTACAAAGCTGACAGCCTTCAGCCACCACTAGGGGGAGCTCATTGCATGAATCTATGCAGTTACTATGAAATGGAAGTTGTAATAATCTTTTTTACTGAGCTCTTTCTAGAGTCAACTCCGGAAAGAGAAGAGAGAGTTGAGCGTGATAGGGTTAGTCCATTTAATCTGGTGTATGGAGATTGTAGTGGTGCTCAATTTAGTAGCCTATGTGTCTTTGCAATCGGGAAATCTTCTTCAAGAAGCAGTTCACAGATAATGCAGGTGATACCTTTCCAAAGTTTAGCCATCTCAGGGCTAGTTTACCAGATATGGAGATTTTCATCTCTGTCCAAATATCTCCAAAAAGCATACTGAAGAAAGAATATATAAAATCGATGAAGAGAAGAAGGCAGATTATATGTCCTCTATGGTGCAGTATTTTAATTGAAGTTTCCACAAGGAGAACTTGATGACTTGTGCCTTGGTAGAGATTCTCACAGCAGTGGTGCACAGCTCTAATGTGATATTGTTCATACGATTACATTCCCAATGCTACATAAAGTTGATATTCATGGACAGGGTAAATGGAATAAAAATTGAGTACAACAACGAAATAGTCGCACAAACAAATTTGTCACAACAAGAAAGACCGGCACCGGAATTCATAATAAGTGAAATTACTCATTCTTGCGAGGATATTCAGAGGGAAGGGAAAGATAGTATGTCCTTAAATTGTTTCATCTCAATGTGAGAAATGTAAGCCGAAATTGGTTTAACACTTGTTTAAGGAGATGCCCATGTCCCCAGGATAGTCACTGATTGGCAGCAGGTGCGCTGAGAATTTTCCTACTTGCAGATGATATGCTCCTATATCTAAGGAATATAGATAAAATAATTGATTATGTGATAGACATGATAGAGGAGTGTGGGAAAATTTTAGATTAGAAATATAACCCCAATTACAAAAAAGTTGGGACCCTGTGTAAATTGTAAAATATAAAAACGGAATTCAATGATTTGCAAATCTCATGGATCCATATTTTATTCACAGTAGATCATAGAACACATATCAGATGTTGAAAGTGAGACATTTAACCATTTCTTTGAAGTGAGGAGACCGAACGCTGAAGTTTTGGGAGAGGAATGTTGTCCCGTTCTTGTCTGATGTAGGATTCTAGCTTCTCAACAGTCCTGGGTCTTCTTTGCAGGATTTTTTGTTTTCTATTGGTGAAAGGTCTGGACTGCAGACAGGGCAGTCCAGCTCCCGGACTTTACAAAGCCATGCTGTTATGATGGATGCAGTATGCTGTCTTGCTGAATATTGTATTGCTAAAATATGCTAGGCCTTTCCTAGAGAGACATTGTCTGGATGGGAGCATATATTGTTTTAAATCCTCTTCTGTATATACCGGTCAGTGCGTTTCTAGATGCCCATGCCATAGGCACTCATGCAACCCCATACCATGAGATGCAGGCTTTTAAACTGTGCGCTGATAACAAACTGGATGGTCCCTCTCCTCTTTAGTCCACAGACCATGGCATCCGTGGTTTCTATTTTGCCTCAGTCCATTTTAAAAGAGCTTTGGCCCAGAGAAGACAGCTGCATTTCTGGATTGCAGATCGTTGGTGATATAGGAAATGGCAAGAAGAGGGTTAATATTATGGATTGGTGGTTCAGGGGTTAATATCAGGGAAATGTAGGGGTTAATGCTCGGTGGTGGTATATGGGAAGGGTTACTCTGCCATTAATGCTCGTCTCCGGGGTTGCTCGTCATCCTGGGTATGATTCTCTTCTTCTCCTCTCCCTTCCTTTTCTTCTTTTGAGCTCAGTGCCGCCGGGTTACACGTCTGCAGCCAAGTACATGTGGGCTGGCGCGGTGATATGACGTCCCTGCACCAGCCCGCGTGTTTGTTCCCTTGTCCTTGTTATGTAAAACTTTTCCAGCACTGCCGGAGATATTTTATCAAAGGCCAGAGGATCTCTATTGATCCTCTCTCCTTTGAAATGACCGAAACTGGACATAATTGTCCAGTTATCGGCATCTTCCGCACCCACCCACTCACTCACTCTTGGGGGACATTATTGGTGCCATTAAAGTTTATATAGATATGCATATAAGTTACAGGGGCATATATGCATATCTATATATACTGGACTCATATACAGGGGGATATATATATATATATATATATATATATATACACACACATATATAACCTGGGGGACCTGGCACTTCCCTCTACAGGGGGCCTATTATATAAGTATACATATATACCTTTATATATCACTTAGGTACACATGTATATATATACACACATAAATAGGTTCCACCACTGAACCTATTTCAGCCAACGGTTGTGTGTACACAGCAGAAGACACTGAGCGCATCCTGCGCAACATTGGAGGAGATGCCACCTTCCTCAACACCCCTTCTACCAAAGAGTTAAAACGCAAGTTTGAAAATGTTTCTAAGCGTATGGTGTCTCTCCGTCTACACATGATGACACTTGGGGAGTATTACAAGACACAAAAAATCCCAAGAGGGATGCGGTCCAATATACGGCCTAACCTTTTTCATAGTAACCCTACATTTTGCAAGAAGTTCGAGGCATTGTCTAATCGTTACTCCCTTGATTTTATTTTACTTAACATTGAGTTTTTACAGCATGAATTTATCAATCTGAACAGTGATATACGTGACATTGAGGCTAATCTCCAATCCCTTTTGTCTACTGAAGATTTCACCAAATATCTGGAGGATATATCTATCCAAATGAAGCTGTTTCAAGCCGATTCTGAGGAGAATAAAAGAATCAAGTGGTGTAGAGATACCGAAGATTATAAAAAGGGTAATATCTATAACTGGCAGTCAGAGAGACAGTATAACACACAACAGAGGGACGTCAGGAAGAGAAGGAAGACAGCACAGTCATCTCCTAATGGTGAACAGGCTTCTTTTTTAGACAAGGTCCCACAGATACCAGAGAGACGCGGCGACGTATCAGGAGAGGCGGTCGTGGACACAGAGGGCACAGGCAGGCTACGCAGCAACAAGGCTCGGCCTGCGATATCCAAAACCAATGTGGGGAAGAGAAAGTGACCGTTGTCAATCTGTCTTCCCAGGACTTGACCCCCATACAAGTGAGTGTCCTATCAAAAGGTTTTTCATTTTGTCCCAGTTCCACTGTGAACTGGTTTGAATTGGAGTCCAGTTTATTTTCGTTTTTCCGCCGTATTAAATTGAAAATATGGTTTCATAACAGGATTGGTGTTGAGAGACCCCGGACTAGTGAGTTTACTCTGGGCTCTCTCAATTTATTCCAGAGGAGCAATTTTTCACCCAATATCAATGAACCTGCGGTAGAAGCTTACATCAGTGCTGTCCGACGGGGGCTGTCTGAACTCCGGTCTTCCGTGCAGGGAGATCTGAAGTTCAGGCGCCCCAATTTGACTAGCGCTGAGATTGAGGCCCTTGACGCACTTAGATCCGACCCCACCCTTGTTCTGAAACCAGCAGACAAGGGTGGGGCGGTCGTAGTTATGGATACCCACAAATACGTCAAGGAGATCATGCGGCAATTAGGGGATCCACAGGTGTACAGAGTCTTGGATTCTGACCCTAGATTCAAAATAGCTGCTACCATTCACAGTTGCTTGAGAGATGCTGTGGTTGCTGGCATTATCGATGGGGGTCTGTGTGAATTTCTTGAGGTGGCACATCCGGTCACTCCGGTGATTTATGTGCTGCCCAAGATTCACAAGACCCCATCGTCTCGGGGTCGGATTCCATCTCCAGTAACGTAGCCATCTTTCTCGACAAAACATTGCGGGAGTTTTCCATTGGGGGGTCCTCCTACATACAAGATACATCAGATTTTCTCGTTAAATTACGGGACACTGATGTGTCGCAAGAGTCCTCCTTGACACTAGCATAATTTGATGTAACTTCACTGTACACATCCATAGTACATGAAAGTGGTATCCAGGCAGTTAAGAAAATGTTATTGACATCATCATATACCCCTCATGCTTCTGAGTTCATAATCACTTTAAACTCGTTTTATTGAAGTATAAATATGCATTATCAAAGTACATGACATTACTGCATATCAATGGATTCAATAGAGAAATATCATAGCGTCAATGTACAGATTGGCATAAATACAAATACAAGAAGTACAGAAAATAAATAAAATAAAACAATATGAAACATTTTGTGGTACATTATTCATGTTTAAAAGTACAGTTTCCCATGAACGCAGCATGGCCTCTTGCAGAGAGCAGTAAGGATTCATAATCTTTTCCCCGCCCCGCCATGACAAGAATATTATCCCAAGTGGATATTTACTATAAAAGCACCTCACAGTTCCCTTCACTATCTGTATAAGCATATGCAGTCTCAACGAGAACTTAGCGTATTTGCGGACGCGCACCATTCTATCAGCCATCCAGCAAAGGGCTATAGCCTTCCTGGCCAAAAATAAAGTTTCCTCCAGAAATATCCTATGATGGTGGGACCATTGCTCTTCGTCCATGATTCCTAACAAGCACATCTTAGGGCAAAGGGGGACTCGACCCGGTACTAGATCTGACAGTAGGGACGTCACATCTTTCCAAAATTTTTGAATAAGTCTACAGTCCCACATCATGTGCCAGAAGTTGGCGCCAGCTTGGTGACATCTTAGGCAACTGTCATTCTCAGACCTACCCATCTTAAACAACCTGCTAGGAGTAAGATAACTTCTATGCAATATATGCAATTGTATCATCCTATTATTGACTGAGGGGGATACTCTTGTAGGAGCCGCCAACGCCTCGCCCCATTCCGTTCCAGAAAGAGACGGGATGCAATTCCTCCACTTATCCTCAACAGTCAAGGGGGGTGTGTCTATCTTCGTGGTTATGAGGTGCGTGTAAATAGCTGATATAAGACCTCTAGGGCCTTGTGTGGAAAGCACTCCAATCAGGGGGTATTTAGAAATCCTTTTTGAGCCCCTACCAAACTGTGCAGATAGGGCATGCCTAACCTGTAGATATCTGAAAAACATGTGTCTTGGGGTATCAAATTTTTCTTGAATCTGAGAGTAGGATCTCAAGGAACCTCCCTCATATAGATCTCTCAGTGTAAGGATACCATGTTCCTTCCACATCGAAGCTCCCTCATGCCCAATTAGATGTTGGAACATAGGATTATCCCACAAGGGTATTAAGTCCGGGATATCAGTGTAGTGTTTTAGCTTGGCTGCCTCCCAAACCTGATGGGCAAGCTTATGTATCGGGAGGGCTTTCCCATGGAACAGGCTAATATCTTCCAGAACCGGCCATAGGGAGTGTAGTTGGAGGAAGTTCTGCAGATAGAACTCCGTATTGGGTAAGGGCTGTGAGGATACCCAGGTGACAAGGTAGCGCAACTGTTCCGCTAGGAAGTATAAAAACAGATCCGGTAGTGCCGCACCTCCCTGCAGTTTAGGCCTCTGTAAAGTGCAGATCGCCAGCTTCCTTCTGGCTTTTCCCCAAATGAAAGCTGACATCATGGAGTGGAGGCGGTCAAAGAACTTTCTAGGAACGGTCGTACTCGCATGTTCTAAAACATATAAGGCCTTAGGAAGGAGGACCATCTTAATGAGATTCAGACGCCCCATCAGTGAAATGGGAAGGGATTGCCATGCCGCAAACTTCTTAGTAAATATGGAGATTAAGGGCTCCGTGTTCAAGGTATACGCTAGAGGAGGGTCCCTAGTTATTATAATACCTAGGTATTTAAACCTGTCTACCACCGGGAGATTGTGATATATTGTATGCCAACCCTCCGGCTTGAGAGGCATCAGAGCTGACTTGGACCAGTTACTGTGCAATCCAGAGAAACGACCAAAATTTTCAATCAACTCAATCGCTCTAGGTAATGACTGTTCCGCCCTGTCCATAAAAAGGATCAAATCGTCAGCGTAGAGTCCAACCCTATCCTCTCTATCCTCTAAGGAGATACCCCTGTATACCTCGTCCTGCCTCAGTCTAATTGCTAGATGTTCTATTGCGACTGCAAACAGGAGGGGCGATAGAGGACATCCTTGCCTTGTCCCTCTAGCTAGCTCAAAATAATCTGAGTGTACTCCATTCACCAGCACATTAGCTCTAGGCTGTCTATATAACATCTGTACCCATTTGATGAAAACCGGGCCAAAACCAAAGCAATCCAGCACTTCCAGTAAATATGGCCACTCCACTGAGTCGAAGGCCTTGGCCGTATCCAGAGAGGCTAAAACCCATGGCTTATCTAGAGCTCTACCTAATTGCGTGATAACTTGCGCCCTTCTAATATTATTGGAGGTGGATCTCCCAGGTATGAAACCGGATTGATCCAGGTGCACAACAGAGGCGACTACCTTATTTAGTCTATTGGCGATTATTTTTGTAAGGACTTTATAGTCCAGGTTCAGTAAGGATATAGGTCTGTACGAACCACATTCCAGTGGGTCCTTATCTGTTTTCAAGATTACCACTATGGTGGCATCATAAAAGGAGTCCGGTAGTTTCTGCTGGGTTTTAGCCGCTTGTAGCATAAGTTTCATTCTGGGGACCAAAATAGCGCTATATCTGTTGTACACTTCGATCGGAATTCCATCCGGTCCGGGAGCCTTACCAGTCGTCAAACCTCTCATAGCTTCCTGGATCTCATCTAGGGTAAACTCTCCCTCCAGCATGTCCCTATCTTCAGCACTCAATCGGGGGTATGTCACCTCCCGTAGGTAATCTGCTAGCTCTTGGGGTGAATACTGTGCCGCTGAACTGTATAAGTCTTGATAGAATTCTTGGAATCTAGTGATAATATCTGGCGACTTTTCCTTTATCTCTCCATCTAACCCCTTGATACGGAGAACTGGCGGAGCCGAGGCATTGTTTCTAGCAATGTGGGCGAGTAGCTTACCTGCCTGTCCCCCCTGCTCAAATGATTGTTGTTTAAGAAAAAAAAGTTTCCGGTCGCTCTTCACCTGCAGGTGCTGCATATATTGCCGCCCTTTAAGGAGCCAATCCAACCTGTTTACCTCGGAGGGGTTATCAGTAAAAGCAGTCTCAGCTACCTTACAGGCCTCCTGAAGCCTAACCTCTGTGCGGTGAGACTCTTTTTTAATAAATGCTATGGATGACTTTATACACCCCCTCAGGTAAGCCTTCAATGTTTCCCAGATCAGTAACTCATCAGTGGTATCTCCCTGCACCTCAAAAAACATATGGAGTTGATCCGGGATTCGGTCATTAGAGCCCATCAGTGTTAGCCAGAAGGGGTGTATACGCATCTTGTTCCCATTCTCCCTTCCATCCGTGAGTAAGAGTTTAGCAACCAGTGGAGCATGATCAGAAGGCCCCTGCGGACAGTACTCAATACTCCCTAAATCAGTGAGAGACAGTGCATTGCCCATGATATAGTCTATCCTAGACAAGGCACCTCTAGAGGGGGTGAAGCAAGAGTACTGCACCGCCAGGGGGTGTCTCTCCCTCCACAAGTCGAGCCAGCCCATCTCAGTAGCTACTTTGTGAAGTGCTGATGTGGAGCTAGTGGACATCCCCACTCTTGCTGGGTCGCGAAATCTGTCTAGTTCTGAGTTCATTAGCATATTAAAATCTCCCATACACAATAGTCTAACATTCGGGTATTGTACAACAAAGCTCACTATTGCCTGTAGGACAGATGTGCTGGCTGGTGGAGGATTATACACATTGATGATGACGTATGGAGTGCAATTGATATAAGCATACATAAATATGTACCGTCCATCCGGGTCCACGACAGACCTCTGCAGTTCCCACCTAAGGCTGCTATGTATCAGGACCGCTACCCCTCTTGAATATGAGTTCCCATATGCGTTAGCACTCCACTGTACCCACGGCTTCTTTATTCTGTTACCCGTTTCTATTGTCAAGTGGGTTTCTTGCAGGCCCAGGATATATGGAGCAAACCGACGCACATGCGAAAACACTGCTATCCTCTTCCTAGGTCCTCCCAAACCTCTAACGTTCCATGACATAACTTTTAGAGCCGCCATGCTATCCTAAATCCCATGAAATGCATAGTAATGTCACTTTGAGAAAATTTACTGAGCTTTCCTCTCTGCCGCCTCCCCTGCATGACTGCTTCACATAGTACCATGAAAATAGTATGTACCACAACATAGAACATAAAAAGAAAAGAAAAGGAAAAATAAAAAGAAAAGTATCTGAACACAAAAACCGCTGGTAATTAGCAGGTCAATAGCCTGCTTCTTTTTTTTTTTGACCGTGTATACGGGCACCTGCACGGTGTAAATGGATGTTAACCCAGTGCAGGTAGTCGCCGGGTGAGACCCTCGATCATACTCTGCTAAACAGCCCAATATTCACTGAAACTAATACAGGAATTAAACATTTCAATCAAATAATCACTCCGCATATCTCTGCAAAGAAAACGTGGCATTTATACGATACCAATAGCGTAATACCGCAAGGGGAGTCCAGCTTTGAACAACAACACAGGGCAGCGTACCTCCCAGGTCTACTCAAGGTAAGTAAACAGCACGGAGATCTCAAGGCTGCTCAGGCCTGTGTCTCGGCCTGCCAGCTGCCCACTCATCAGCCTCTCTCGGATCCGTGAAGAACAAGGATTTCCCGCCATCCACAACCCGGAGCCGTGCAGGATACGACATGGAGTACTGAACATTCATTTCCCGTAGCTTCCTCTTGACAGCCACAAAGGTAGATCTTTTTTTCTGCAGCTCCGCCGAGAAATCAGGGAACAGAGAAATCCTGGCGTTGTTATAGGAGAGGTTCTGCGCTGTTCTGGCAAGATTAAGCAGCATATCTCTGTCCTTCCAGTTCAGAAGCCTGGCTAGCAGGGGTCTGGAGGGAGCCCCCGGTGGGGGAGGCCTAGCTGGGACTCTATGGGCCCTTTCTACAGCATATGTCGCTGAGAACGCAGCCTCTGGGAATGTAGACTTGAACCAATTTTCTATGAAGGACGCCGGATCCATACCTTCAGCCTTTTCCGGAAGGCCCAGGATTCGGATATTGTTGCGTCTCGATCTGTTCTCTAAATCGTCGCACTTTTGCTGCCATAGTTGAACTTTCTGTTCCAGATCTGAGAGTTTGACCTGCATGGGTCTGGTGATATCTTCCAGCTCAGACACCCTGTGCTCCGTTTCTCTCGCCCTCTCCCTCAGCTGCTGCACATCATGCCTGAGGAGCCCAACATCCACTTTCACCTCCTCAATCTTACTTGTGAGGGAGGTCTGGCACATGGAGATCGCAGTAAGTAGCTGTTCATGGGCCGCTTTAGGCGAAAGTTCTGGCTCTTCCTCACTTTGAGGGTCTTGCTGCAGAGACGGGTTTCCGCGGGTCGCGTGATTGCGGACGTTAGAAGGAGACGCGGCGCCATGTTGTGTCTCGGCTCTTGCATATTCCTTGAGCCGCTCCGCTGCCGCCTGCCCCTTGCTTGGGCTCATTTTACTCCTCCGGGTGTTCCCCTTTCGTTTCTGGACCTGCCACTCAATGTTTGCGGCTGGTTAGCAGTCAGGATTGATGAGGATTATAATCGGGTCTTGGAGCGGCGCTCAGAAGCGTGCGCTCATACCGGAAGTCGGTCACGCCCCCTTCATAATCACTTTACTTGACATTGTTCTTCGTCACAACTATTTCCTTTTTCAAGATGCATTTTATTTGCAGCTGCGTGGTGTGGCAATGGGGTCTCACATGGCCCCCACGTATGCAAATATTTTCATGCGGTGTTTTGAGGAAGATGTCGTCTTTCTATCCCACCACTTCAGACATGTGCTGAGGTGGTGGCAATACATTGACGACATCTTCCTCATATGGACTGGTAGTGGAGAGGAGTTGATTGACTTTCATGGCTTTTTGAACAGCCATGACTCCAATCTACAATTCACTCTGGTCCATTTAAAAACAGACATTCAATTTTTGGACACCACGGTCACACTAAGTGGAGGTGTGTTACACACAGAGCTATATGTCAAGCCCACCGACACCAATACTTTTCTGTGTTACAATAGTTCTCATCCTAGGAGAATGGTTGAGTCACTGCCGTTCTCCCAGTTCCTCAGGGTGAAACGTATTGTGTCTGACGAACATGTGTCTAACGCGACCCTTGAATCCATGGCCAATAGGTTTCGTAACAGGGGATACCCGAAACGACTATTGAATGAGCACATGGACAGGGTTCGCGGTTTAGATCGGGGTGAATTACTGTCACAGCGTAAAACAATTCAGCAAACCGACAGGATTCCATTTGTGTCTGTTTACAGTGAACTTAGCCCTCAGATCAACAAGGTACTTAGGAGACACTGGGACCTTCTGGGCTCTTGTTTTAAGGGTATTCCGGAGTTCCAATGTCCACCACTTTTCTCCTATCGGCGCTCAAGAAATCTAAGAGACCAGTTGGTCAGAGCCGACATAGGTCCAAAGGGGTCCTCTAGACAGACTACTTTGGCACAACCCGGCTTGGGGTGTTTTCCTTGCCTGGGGTGTGTCAATTGCAGATACATCCGAAAAGGGAAAACATTTGTGCATCCCAGCACAGGTGAACCTCATGACATCTTGTTTCACCTTACATGCAACTCAAGCTATGTTATTTACGTGTTATCATGCCCGTGTAACCTGCTGTATGTGGGTGAAACGACGACCGACCTTAAGACCCGGTTGAACAACCACCGTCTGAGTATCCGGAAGAAACGTTTGGATCTACCGGTATCCAAGCATTTCTCTGAGGCCAGACACAAAGAGAGTGATCTGAAGTGCTGGATCCTCGACCATATACCTCAGCCCAGACGTGGGGGTAATAGGTCGAAGATGCTTAAACGCAGGGAACTAAGCTGGATCCAAAGATTAGACAGCTTAAAACCAAAAGGATTGAACATAGAATTCAATTTTGGTGATGTGGTATGAGGGGTGGCTTGCCTCCACTGATCGTCGGGTTATTGTTCTGTGTCTTGTGTATACACTATGAGAGTATGATTATCTATTTCAAGATTTTTTAAAATGTATACTCATATATTTTTCTTTTTATCCTCAGATTACTTTTTTATTGTTCACTCACACTCAGCACTTTCTGGGCAGGAGCAAGTGGATGAAATGGACGCAGCATCATATGCAGGAGCTTTATTCCTATGGGCTATGTGTTTATGTCATTATTATTATTTTTTTATTGTTTTTTTATATTTCATTTTTTCGCAAATTTTGCACTGCCGGACCCAGCGAACACCTTGGGACCTATATATATATTCCGTTATATCAGCCTTTGGTGGTGCTACCCAGATTTTCCATTTCAGCTAGTTGGATTCCCCCCCCTGTGGCATCTATGTACCTGTAAGAGGAGAGCCCTCTTGAGTATGGTTGCGATATGACACCCCTGTTATATACCTGTTCTCACACTGCGGTTTTCCGTGCATGTTATGGGTTGATACTTGGGTTTAGTATGTGGACACACTGGTTTACCAGGTTGTCCCTACTTGTCTTGATCGCTATACTCCAGTTTTAAATAGGTCCGATGCTTATACATACTGATACACGGGTACAGGGCATTCCTCCAGTACCAGAGATGGTGTTTTGAAAACAAGATCGACACTGGGCATGCGCTGTAATACATTGAGGCTGCATTGAAGGACGTCTTGATGACGTAATGACGCTGGCAAGCTCTGATGATGCTGGAAGTCCCTGATGGGTGTTACGCCGCGCCTGCGCACTGATGCGTACACAACGCCGAACAGCCGCATGGAATATGCCTCCAGCTGATGTCTGGTATGTCCATACGATTGTCTCCCTGCTCCGCCCTTTGTTTACACATGGACCGGACATACGCATCGATTAGTCCTATGTGCCCGATCGATGGGTCTGTCCCTATATCCACATGAAATATGTAATCTACATGAAATATGCAATTATGGGACATGCGTGTTCCTTTCTTTTGCCTTATTACTTATTGTTCTGTTTTTTGTTCTTTCATTGCTGCACTGACATTTTTTGTAAACACACCCAGTGTGGGGTGTGTCTTTATGACCTGTTCACTAATTGACTCACCTATAAAATTGTCTTCATTCACATTGTATCTTTGCTTGAAAAAGGCTCATTTAAGAGCCGAAACGTTGCACCGGATGGTTGAATAAAGGAATCACCATTTTTTTCATCTGACTGGAGTGCCGTCCATTTTCTGGATTTATCTGTGGGGTAAGAAGTCGATTCCCTAGGAACGTGCACCCAACTTTATCCGTTTATAGCCAGTGCCGCCATTTTTCTTCTATATATATATACACACATATATACCCCCACACATAACTTGGGCCATATAGCCCATACAATTAAGCCATTCAGGGCTAATACATATATATGTACATATTTGGGGTGTGCGGTCCTCTTGAGGAGATATCATCTTTATATGGGTATGTCATAACTCTGATACATCCCATGTTACTTTCTGTTTGCAGGTAGGTTGGGAATACTGCCTCTGATACGTAATAGGGATTTTTTGCACATTACCAGCATAGCACTTGGCACTTTACATGTATAGTGGTTACTTTTACCCTGGTTTCACACCTGAGCGTTCCTCAAACGCGCGTTTTAGTCTCGCGTTTTTATGCGCGTTTTTTGCAATAGTAAACGCGCGTTTGACGCGCGTTTGTGTGATTGACTGCAGTGTCCTGTGGCCACAAACGCGCGTCAAAACGCCCCAAAGAAGTTCAAGAACTTGATTATGCGTCGGGCGTTTTACAGCGCGTTCGAACGCGCTGTAAAACGCCCAGGTGAGAACCATTCCCATAGGGAAGCATTGGTTTTCATGTGTTGAGCGTTTTACAGCGCGTTTGAACGCGCTGTAAAACGCTCAGGTGTGAACTTAGGGTTAGTATTCCCTCCTTTTACTTCCCTTTTGGTCATACTCATGATATATATATCTCCCAGTGGTGTACGGCACTCAGTATTTTTACGTCTGTCATCTCTTTATGTATGTTTTTTAATATATTTCCAATAAAATTTCCTTTTTACTACAGCTGTTTAGCCTCAGTGTTTTGTTGTAGGTTTTCTCTATATATATGTACATATTAGACATACTGTATATATATATACAGTACAGACCAAAAGTTTGGACACACCTTCTCATTCAAAGAGTCTTCTTTATTTTCATGACTATGAAAATTGAAGATTCACACTGAAGGCATCAAAACTATGAATTAACACATGTGGAATTATATACATAACAAACAAGTGTGAAACAACTGAAAATATGTCATATTCTAGGTTCTTCAAAGTAGCCACCTTTTGCTATGATTACTGCTTTGCACACTCTTGGCATTCTCTTAATGAGCTTCAAGAGGTAGTCCCCTGAAATGGTTTTCACTTCACAGGTGTGCCCTGTCAGGTTTAATAAGTGGGATTTCTTGCCTTATAAATGGGGTTGGGACCATCAGTGGCATTGAGGAGAAGTCAGGTGGATACACAGCTGATAGTCCTACTGAATAGACTGTTAGAATTTGTATTATGGCAAGAAAAAAGCAGCTAAGTAAAGAAAAACGAGTGGCCATCAATACTTTAAGAAATGAAGGTCAGTCAGTCAGCCGAAAAATTGGGAAAACTTTGAAAGTAAGGGCTATTTGACCATGAAGGAGAGTGATGGGGTGCTGCGCCAGATGACCTGGCCTCCACAGTCACCGGACCTGAACCCAATCAAGATGGTTTGGGGTGAGCTGGACCGCAGTGTGAAGGCAAAATGGCCAACAAGTGCTAAGCATCTCTAGGAACTCCTTCAAGACTGTTGAAAGACCATTTCAGGGGACTACCTCTTGAAGCTCATCAAGAGAATGCCAAGAGTGTGCAAAGCAGTAATCAAAGCAAAAGGTGGCTACTTTGAAGAACCTAGAATATGACATATTTTCAGTTGTTTCACACTTGTTTGTTATGTATATAATTCCACATGTGTTAATTCATAGTTTTGATGCCTTCATAGTCATGGAAATAAAGAAAACTCTTTGAATGAGAAGGTGTGTCCAAACTTTTGGTCTGTACTGTATATATATATATATATATATATATATATATATATATATATATATATTTATTTAAATCTTCCCCTTTCCTCTACAATAGCGCATACCCAAGAGGTAAAGCTTTGTAGTGGCATGGCTGTCATAAAAGGTTGGAAGACAGATTGAGAAATGCAGGGAATAAAATGATGTTAGGAGGGAAGTAGAAGGGAGCTGGAGAGAGGTGGAAGGGAGGAAAGAGTTTGTCTTGATTAATTTTATAGTCATGATTAAAAAATTTTATTTAAAAAAAAATTAAAATTGTGTTCTTTCCTTTTTTCTTGTAAGTATTTTGAATTAGTCGAAGAATTGATTAGATAGAATTTGTTTAAAACTAATAAAAAAAAAACATTTGCCCCTTTCTATGGCAGAAAGACAGAATTTAGTTAACACAGTACTACTACCCCAAATGATGGATATATACAGTAGTCTAACAGTCCAGTATGGGTGGTGGAAAGTTTTTTTTTTAAATTTGAAAAGTGAATTGGCCTAGAGGGAGAAGGGAGACAGGCTAACCAAAACAGAGGAGGTTTGGCTTTATCGGCAATAAAGCTGTATTACTTGGCTGGACAGTTGGAGAAGAGGATGAGCTCAGGGCTTATTATCAGTAAAAATATTTATAGTGAAATAACAGGACGTTAATGGGGATGACGCCTATTGACATTGTTCTGCCATTTTATGTAGTAAATCATGATAATAAAATACAAACCACAGAAAGAGTGGACTTATGTTTTTTGTATTTCTGGACTTTTTCTATTTAATTTGAGCATGCACAATGTGTTAGTTACTGCTTGCTCCACAGATGTCCAGAGTCTGTTTTTTGTACACTATGAACATCAGAAGGCTTTATACTGTAATTCATTTTGTATCTGTTTGTGCTTTTATGATCTGTCTTTAAAGGGGTTCTCCAGGAATAGTCAGTTTTTAGCAAGTGCCATCAGCCTGCCTCTCTAAACTGAAGGTTCATACTTACCTACCTGGTCCTCCTTGCTGTCTCCGCTGTGTCCATGTTATGGTCCCCGCAGCTTTGACATCTGGCGCAGCATGGACCTGGTCACATGATCAGCTGTGGCCAATGATTAGCTTCAGCAGTGACGCGGTCACAAGTAGGACGTCACCACTAAAGCCAGTGTCACGCTGGACAGGATACAAGATACAACAGAAATCCACAAACAAGTGTCTAGGCCAGAAGCTGGGGATATAGGATATAGGATATAGGTCACCCCCTAACAAATCCCTACCAGCTCTCCCTAGACTTCTGTGCCCAAGTTCAGACCCTAGAGGTGGAAATAAACGTGCCCCCGTGCCTAAGGCTGAAGATTCCCTAAAATACCTAAGATGGTGACAGGGGGAAAGAGACAGCTTGCTTCCTCAGACCTGGAGGAGACAGGCGTCTCTCTAACAGCCAAGAAAACAAAACCAACTTATCTTGTCACAGAGCAGATACAGCAAATCCTTCTTTCCTTCCTTCCTTCCACTGAGCAAGATAGAAGCTATAACCCGCACAGGACACTGGGAAGGGGCGTAATTTAAACTCATACAAACGACCCCACCCAGTGCGCCTGAAGCGAGGCGGATATAGCTCAACTCCAAAACAAAAACAAAAAACTACGCACGTGCTGCTAACCTGGCAGACCTCCGCACATAACCTGAGCAGGGCATGACAGCCAGTCATTGGCTGCAGAGGAGCATGATGTAATCATGCCCATGCTACTGCGGATGTCTGGGGACTGGAACATGGACACCGCAGAAGCAGCGCGGAGGACGGGAGAGGTGGGGAGCAGGTAAGTATAAATATTCAGTTTAGAGAGGCTGGCTGTGGGCACTTGAGAAGAGGATGGGCACACATTGGAAATTTAAGTATATTGTAAGTGTTTTTCTTTTCACAGCTAAAAGGCAATATCATTTTATAGCACTTTAAAGTTTACATCCAGTTTACATCAACATCTTTAACATAATCATTATGACGGTAGCTGTAATTTTGTCATGTTTTTCTTTTACCTTTATTGCCCCTATTTCCAATTCTGGGCTGTCCATGAAGTTCTTTCCTATTTCCTGTGATGTCATGTCCATGGGTGGGGCAGTGATAGAGGGGTGTCTATGTCTTGCACACGACCGTATAGCTTTTTCAGTATTTTGCTGTCCGCAAAAAAAACGGATGACGCCCGTGTGCATTCCGTTTTTTGCGGAACGGAACAGCTGGCCCTCCGATAGAACAGTACTATCCTTGTCCGTTATGCGGACAATAATAGGACATGTCCTACCTTTGAACGGAACGGAAATACGGAAACGGGAGGCATATGGAGTACCTTCAGTTTTTTTTGCGGATCCATTGAAATGAATAGTTCCGTATACGGTCCGTATACGGAACGCAAAAAACGGAACTTAAACGGAAAAAATAATTAGCAAGATTAAGTGTAATATGCCCATGAAAGCTGACCAATAATGGAAAACTATATATCAGGTTTTAAAATATTCTGAATGACCACATGGCCATTAATCCCTTGGGGTTGAGGCCTATTTTCATTTTTGCATTTTGAATTTTTCTTCCCCAAGTTCCAATAACCATAACTTTTTGATTTTTCTGTTCACATAGCTATATGAGGGTTTATTTTTTGCGGGACACAATTTATTTTTTAATGTCACCATTTAATTGAAATGCCACCAAAATTGAAAAAAATAATAATAATTTTGACAAGGTTTTTGGGGTTTTGACATCACAGCGTTCAGCTAAAAATTACCTGAAGTTCTTATTCTTCGGCTCAATACGAATGCGGCAATACCAAACCTGTACAGTTTTTTTTTTGTTTCACTACTTAAAAAAAAAAAAAAACCTTTAAAAAAAATCTACATTTTCTTTGCATTGCCATATTCTGGAAGCCATAACATTTTTATATTTCAGTCTGCAGAGCTTGTTTTTTGCATAACGAACTGTATTTTTTATTGGTGCCATTTTGTGGTATATACTTCTTTTTGATCACTGTTATTAAATTTTTTTGGGGGGACAAGATGACCAAAAAAATTGCGAATTGCGTGTATTTCATTTTTTTTACCATTACGGCGTTCATTTTTTTTTTATTTATATTTTAATTGTTCAGACATGTTGGGCGCTGCGCCCTTAATACTTAATATGTTTATTTTTTTATTGTTTATATATTTTTATATGTAAAATTGGGAAAGTTGGTGATTACTTGTTTTCACTTTTTTTTAAAACAATTAGACCCCTTAGGGGCCTAGTACATGGGATCTTTTAATCCCCTCTCCTATTCACCCTAATAGATCTCTATGAGGGCGAATAGGATTTCTACACTCTTCATTCTGAGCTGTGCCTCCTGCATAGCTCATTATGGAGAAAGCCATGGCAGACCAAGAGCGTCCAAACTGCCATGGCAATTGATCGGAGCCCCGCAACTTCACTGCGGGGGCTCCAATTGGAAGGAAGAGGGAGCCGCATCCCTCTGCCTTCACTCACAGGTGCCGCGATCAGCGTTGAGGGGTTAAATGATGGGGGCGGCGCGATCGTTGTGGGCCCGCTCCATACATCCCTTCACTCATTATGACTTACAGTTATGTCATAATGCGTGAAGCGGTTAAGGATGGAGTTAAACCTACAACACAATAAGGACGGTCAGGTGTAATTACCCATGTTCATGTATTCCCATCTATGCTGCACGGATTACTAGATTACATCTCTGCCAAGTGCTCCATCTGCTACAATGCAATGTCCTCAGTCCTATACCCTAAAAATAGTACATTTGTATGTTTTAACTTTAAATGATTTAATTGAAGCCATATGTCAGGAGCGGAGACTACAGAGAAGAATCTGTCCAGATTAATAGATGACGGATTACTACAGTATTTCCTGTTCCTGAGTAAAGGCTCCAGGAAAATATGACCTAGCCATGCAGATCTATGATGCAACGAGACGTGAAAACCTCACCATTGTGAGAAAATCCTTTCTCTTGGCATCAGATTGGTCAGGCCATGACCTCTGAGTGATTTGTAGAATATGTAAAATGACTCCATCTTGCATGAGATCACTGCCTCCATGTTAATGAAAAATGCAAGGTCAGTAAACTGTTTAGACTGAAACATCCCTGGAGTCAAATGTTTTCTGGGTAAAACGTACGCATCTTAATAAAGCATTACCAAGACGGAAAATATCTCAAAGATATTATTTGGCTGAGCGCATTTCATTTAAAGGGAAAATGTGGCATGAATGGTGCATGGTCTGAGCACCTTACAAGGGAGGTACAGAATGAGAGATGAAAAAAGATTAATCTTGGATTGTATATATATATATGTTTTAAGGCTGATTTCAGCCTGTATTTGTGGGAGGGACGGAGATCTATTTATAGCCGCCTCCCTCCTTCCCACAGTACGCTCGATCCTCGTGCGGACGTTGGCTTTACGTGGAAGTACGCTGCATGTGTTGGGTTCCGTCCTAGTCAGGCCACGATTCCCTGTCTTCCTACCTTACTATTCGGGTAAGTGGCTCTTCCTTCGGCTCCAGGTTTCGTCGGCATCGGGGTTTGTTCATCAGTATTGGTAATTTAGGTGCTGGGGGCGGTCGCGGCTCCGTTCCCGGCGGCACTCTGGCCGCGGCTGCAGCTCTTAGTTTTTATGGTTTCCTACGGCCAAGGGAATTCACTTGTATTTCGGCTAAGGATAAAGGGCTCTCTATTGGCCAGTTAGTTTGGCTAGAGGACCATTTCTCCTTGTCATAAAAAATCACCAAAACTTCACAGGTAGGTCCGGCAGTCAAAATCAGGTATTTCCAGTCTCATAACAATTGGTGTCCGGTCAAAGTTCTGAAGGAGTTAATGGCCATGTTGAGGGACGCAAATCCAGATGAGCCGCTGCTACCTTTTAAAGGCCAACCGCTTACCTCCTCACAGTTCATCAAGCATATACGCATTCTCATATCCGGTATGGGCCTCGATCCATCCTCCGTGTCGGGCCATTCTTTCCGTATAGGCGCCGCTTCGGCAGCTTCAAAACAAGGGGTCCCGGCACATATCATCAGGAAAATGGGCAGATGGCAGTCATCCTGTTCTAATCGTTATGTACCCAATCCTCAGTCTGAAATTTCAAAAGCCTTTCGCACTCTCGTGCTGTAAGTTGTTTGCGATGTATAATAAATCTTTAAAGAACACTTCTTTACCTGACTGGTCTGTTTTTTAGCCCCCGCACGTGGCTAAGGGCACACTACAGCCATGTCAGGTGCACGGATCTTTCGAGATGTCCCCGCGTTTTTCGTCATCGTAGTCCCGACCACAAGTTTTAAGGCTGATTTCAGCCTGTATTTGTGGGAGGGACGGAGATCTATTTATAGCCGCCTCCCTCCTTCCCACAGTACGCGCGATCCTCGTACCCTACCCTCGGTTCCCTCCCTCTTGGTTTTTCTCTTTATTTTTCTTCAGGGTATGCCCCCTTATATGAATCACGGAAGGTGTGGGATACGCTAAAATGTAACTTTTATTGGTATATCAAAAAAAGGCACAATTGACCTTTAAATTGGGGACCCTTCGCACTAACGGGCTGAATGACCATATATCATACCTCAGTTTCATTGAATAGTCGCCTAAAAAACGGGCGCCCCCCCTTTCCTTTTTTTTATTAATGAGTGCTGACTCTTTGTATGCTACCCCTGATCAAAATTCAGATCTGATACATATATGGCACTTTTTGAACGTTGTTTCGTTCTTCCTCCCGTGGTAACCAATGGTAACCAACAGCGATTGTTCACTGTTTTTGTGATGCAGATAGTTTCAGCTTGCAGTGTGCTCCCTATGGCTAATGACATCTACATAGGCGGTTGCTGCTGATTTCCGTCGTTTCCTTCACATATCCCTTCTCGATATTCCATGCAGCATTATTAAATGTTTTGCCAAGTATTCCTCTATACATATACACTATACCTAGATGCAGGCATCGCTTACTTTGGTCTAGCCAGCGTGATGTGGGAGGTTTTTTAGGAACCCCGCCCCTTCCACACATGATTGGCTAACATGCGATCCCTGCGTCATCAATGGGGGAGGGCTTTCCTCCTTAAATCAGAGCGCTTTCCGCCGCCGCCTCACGGCCGTACTAGCGCCGGATATGCTGTCATGCTGTTGCTCTGAATGAATGAGATAGCTCAGCTTAGATAGGCAGGTTATTTTTGCTCCTGATGATTCTTACATAGAGGAAACGCGTTGAGCCAGTATTACCGCGATAGCATGAGCTAGATGTCAGTTCTCTTGGGAAGTAGGATTGGGTGCGATCCTGCAGGATACCTTTGGCTGTGGTGCTACAACCTGAATCATACAGCACAGAGGTGATCCATGCTTGACACAGTGTATCAGGACGCCGTATCACCAGGGCACCCTGATCTGCACCCAACCCTGTTCTTCCCAATTTAATTGCCACAGCTGGTCTGAGAGCGCTGGGACATTGTAGTGTCTATCACACAAATACACTCTTGTCTCCTGGCTCTCATGCTACCACTATAGCATCAGCTGTTGGTGATTAGCTTGTATGTGATTCCCATCATACCTCTCCATAGTTGTACCTTCCAGGTTCAAGGAGGTGGTTTGATGTTGGGACACATTTTCATATCCCTTTGGCTGCAGAGTGGAGGTGGCGACACTACACACATGGTGGGTTCACATGTCACTATTTGTTTGAGCACTTGGTTAGTTCCACCCCACCTGCCTATAATTATTAGGGATTTTTTAGGTCACGTTCTTCCCCCTATTTTATTGATATACCAATAAAAGTTACATTTTAGCGTATCCCACACCTTCCGTGATTCATATTTATTAGGGACGCTTTACTTTATCACCTATTGATTTCCGTGAATTGTTATGCCCCCTTATAGGCTTAAGTGTCTAAACTTAACCAAGGTTAAGGCTGGTCACACAAAATATATAAATATGGCACCCAACTTGTAGATTGAAATAAATAGAATAATGGGAAAACCTTAAAACATTCTTTTAATAGTAAATTTAAAATAATAGGCCCAAAAAGTTTTTTGTACGTCATAAACCTCTCTAGGAGGTAACACTCAACTGCCAACCAAGGTTGAACTGGTAGAGAGTTATATAAGCAGCCAGGAGGTGTGTTCACTGGCTCACTCCGAGGGTGAGTTAGGAATTCAAGGGATAGAGTATAAGAGGGAGACAGATGCTGAGTCTCTTCCCCTAAAGACGTCCCTGTGTCCTAACTATTACAATTACACCCCTCTCTGTGTGTCCCTAGATGTCCCTCAAGGTTATACAGTGACTGCCCAGCTTCGTCAGAAACAACAAAGACCAGTCACCTACTGGGGCAGACAGACAAATATAAAGCATAAAGTGTTGAAGACTAGAGGGGTTTGGTACATTATGCCACCACACACCATAATCCCAGGAATTTAATCAGTGTGAGATTCCCTTGTGAAAACCTCATCATGGCATTGCCCACTTGGTCTCCGCACTAATCTCTGGCTATCAGTGCGTCCGAGACAAAAGTGGGACTCATTGCTGATGGGGCGAGACCTCCATTCCAGCCTCGATTGACATCTTGCTTTGAGAGCGGTGGCTTGAGGTCAATGGAACACCTATAGCTGGACTTCTGGCTTGTAGCCCAATGTCATGCAGATGCTTTCTGATAGTTTGTGTAGACACTGTGTGACAGTGGTTGCTGTGCGCCGCTGTTCCCCTGCTTACCGCCGCGGTCCCAGGCGCCGTGTTCAGCGGTAATCTGCAGCCTGTGCTTCCCATTCACCGCTACAGTCCTGGGCTCTGTCTGTGTGGGTGCTGTTGTTCACCTTGTGTGCCTATCCTTCTCAAGAGGTAGCAACCTGGTGTTCTCCTCGGGAAAGTCTATGCCCACCATCAGGGGTACTGTGAAGATCCATGGGTTCAGTTAGACAATGCCCTTAGAGGAGGAAGGACACGTGGCACAGTGGGTTCACACCCGCTGGTTCGTGACACTCTGATTGCTGCCTTGGCTTTGGATGTGATGTCCAGTTTCACTTGCAGTACAGAATGGACCATTGCTCGCCATTCTTCCAATCAGATGATCTGTCTCTGCAAAGGTTTAGCTCTCTGCAACTCTTGCTCTCCTTCCAGTTCGTCGCTGTTCTCCCAACCACCAGGACACGCAATGTTGAACATTGCTGACATCTCGGCCTAGGCCTGTAGTGATCTACTGGAGTGATAAACCAAGGTGTCTCAGTTCAAGGATTATGTCCCTTTCAGTTTGCAACAAGAAGCGATAACTGGCAAGTCAACGAACATAAGGCATCGCACAATTATCCCATACAACGTGATAAGATTTTTGAGCTTTCATGTGGCTATAAAACTTTGGTTTCAATCTGGCTTTTATGCCCCTCCCACATTGGAGCTAGGTGCTTCAAAATTTGCAGAGTAGCAACTTTGCAGTGTAGAAACACCTGCTACTTCCTCAATTTGGATAACTTTATGGCTTGTACTTCTTGGTGTTGCAATTTAAATATTGAGCAGTATATATACACTGTGTATATATATATATATATATATATATATATATAAAAAAGAAAAAAGAAAAATAATGGCGGCACTGGAGACAGGTAGTATGGGTGCTACGTCCAGGGATATAGCTGCTTACCCCAGATGAACAGAGATGAAACAAGGACAGCACTCCAAGTAGAAAAGTGGTATTTAATCACCCATGCAGATGGCAACGTTTCAGCTCAAACAAGAGCCTTTTTCAAGCAATGAACACAGTGTATGCTGGGGAATATATAGTCCAACCCCCATTACATCATCATAAAATCAATCAACAGTAAAATTTACAAAATTTAAAGTGCAGAAGTGCATATGCAGTATCAAAATATCAATACATATGTGTCATAACCATAGGCGATAAGATCGCTGCAGTGATATATCAAAAATATAATACACAGTGTATATATAATATAACATCCAAAGAGGTAATTGGTGATTGGGGACAGGTGTGCACAAAGAGGTGGGAGGGACAAGAAATGATGATGCTGCAAAAAAAAAACGAGGAAAAGCGGTGACCTACCCAGCGCTGTTCATCGTGTCCAACATGTCACATACCGCTGGATCCGGCGTCCGGGCACCTACACTGCGCAGACGCCAGAAAGCGTCCAATCGCGGCATGACGTCACCAGTAAAAACGGAAACATTGCGCACTGACATGCGCACTACTGTTGGAAGTCCTGGTCGGCCATTTGGTTGGATGACGCCAATGTTTATTCTGTTTTACAGATTGATCCTAAATTTGAGATCGCTAGACTTATCCAGAAATGTTTGACAGACGCCATGTTGGCGGGTACTATCGATGAGGACTTGTGCACCTTTCTCACTGTAGATCATCCGGTGACTCCGGTTCTATATATACTACCGAAGGTGCACAAGTCCCTCATTGATCCTCCCGGACGACCTATCGTCTCCGGCTCGGACTCCATCTTTAGTTGTATTGCCATCTTTCTGGACAAGGTTCTACATGAATTTGCAATAGGGGCTGAGTCGTATGTGCAAGATACGACTGACTTCCTATGCAAATTAAATGAGATTGATTTTACCGGTGTCCATGAGGTCCATCTGGCATCCTTTGACGTCACTTCGCTTTATACCTCTATCAACCATGATTTAGGTGTTGACGCCATTTCCCGCATGCTTGAGTCTTCACCCTATACACTCGCTGCTAGGCTATTTATCACTGATTTATTACAGATTGTCTTACGACATAACTATTTCCTGTTCCAGGATACGTTTTTTCAACAAAAAAGAGGCGTGGCAATGGGGTCTAACGTAGCACCCACCTACGCTAATATCTTCATGAGGTGCTTTGAGGAAGATGTCGTCCATGTGTCACACCACCGCAGCCATTTGCTGCAGTGGTGGAGATACATTGACGACATCTTCCTCATATGGACTGGTAGTGCTGCTCAGTTGCTTGAGTTCCACCAATTTTTAAACAGTGTGAACAGGGATCTGCAGTTTACTTTGGTCCATTCGGAAACTGAATTGCAGTTTCTTGACACTACTGTTATATTTAAAGAGGGTAAACTGCATACCCAGCTTTACACCAAGCCAACCGACAAAAATACCCTTCTCTGCTACAACAGTAGCCATCCACGTAATACACTTAAATACTTACCCTTTTCACAATTTCTTAGGGTCAAACGTATTGTCTCTGAACCTGACAAGCTAGATTCTTCTCTGGACAATATGGCCAGCAAATTTAAAAAAAGGGGGTACCCTACCCAATTATTGGATTCCCATATCAATAAGGTCCGGGATCTGGATAGAAATAGTCTCCTTAAAAGGAAGTCACCTGAGGGGTCCTTGACTCGGATCCCCTTTATTTCCAAATTCACGGAACAGAGTAAAGAGATTAACCGCATCATCAAGCGACATTGGGGTATCTTGGGAGGTTGTCACAGCGAGATCCAGGAATTTAGATCTCCCCCCCTATTTTCATATTGCAGGTCCAGAAGCCTACGAGATCAGCTTGTCAGAGCAGATACTGGCCCCAGATCCAGGTCTATACAAACCGCTCTGACCTCACATGGTAAGGGCAGTTTTCCTTGCCTATGCTGCACTGACTGCAAATACATGGGCAAAGGCAGTGCTTTTATTCATCCTATTACTGGAGTTTCACATCCCATCCGCTTTCACCTGACATGTAGTTCTAATTACGTGATCTATGTTTTGATTTGTCCATGTAAGTTACTATATGTGGGTGAAACGTCAACCGATCTTAAGACGCGGCTCAATAATCATCGATTATCTATACGCAAAAAAAGAAAAGACCTCCCTGTTGCCAAACATTTTACGGAATTTAAACATTCCGAAAAAGATCTTAAATGTTGGGCTATTGATCATGTACCCATGCCTAGACGTGGGGGTAATAGGGTTCTGATCCTTAGAAAGAGAGAGCTCTTTTGGATCTACACTCTTAATAGTCTGAGACCCAATGGGCTTAATGTGGATTACAATCCGGGGATTTACGTTTAGATGAGCGGTTTGCCTCCGATGGTTTCATATGTGATATGCGCCTCTTTTCTTGTGTTACATATTGTATTTTGAACACTATTAAGCCATTTTTTGATTCTCCTTTTTCTTTTTTATATTCACAGATAAGAATGTCGCTGCTGAATGAGAAGTGGGACGTACCCGGTGCATACACATTGTGTCTACATGTCTCTACTTATTTATAAGAGGGGTTTTTTGTGCCTTATATGGTTTTGGTTCGGTTAGCCCATTGTGGTGTTTTTGTGGCATTTTGTGTCAGTCCACACTGCAGGATATAGATTCATGATGGATTCATGGGGGATCTATGAGCGGTATGTGTAAGGATCGCGGCGTATTCTGGTGCGGTCTCCATTGCACTTATCGCTCATTTAAAATGGGCTCTGTGTCCAATTGGGCCACAGTATCTCGTCTTGCCCCCAGGAACCCATGTTATATAGCACGGTATATTTTTTTCCGTGTTGCGCTGCCCTGTCTATTCTCACATGGACATGCGCATCTACAGTGTTATTACCTTTAGTAAAATGGCCGACCAGGACTTCCAACAGTAGTGCGCATGTCAGTGCGCATGTTTCCGTTTTTACTGGTGACGTCATGCCGCGATTGGACGCTTTCTGGCGTCTGCGCAGTGTAGGTGCCCGGACGCCGGATCCAGCGGTATGTGACATGTTGGACACGATGAACAGCGCTGGGTAGGTCACCGCTTTTCCTCGTTTTTTTTTTTGCAGCATTATCATTTCTTGTCCCTCCCACCTCTTTGTGCACACCTGTCCCCAATCACCAATTACCTCTTTGGATGTTATATTATATATACACTGTGTATTATATTTTTGATATATCACTGCAGCGATCTTATCGCCTATGGTTATGACACATATGTATTGATATTTTGATACTGCATATGCACTTCTGCACTTTAAATTTTGTAAATTTTACTGTTGATTGATTTTATGATGATGTAATGGGGGTTGGACTATATATTCCCCAGCATACACTGTGTTCATTGCTTGAAAAAGGCTCTTGTTTGAGCTGAAACGTTGCCATCTGCATGGGTGATTAAATACCACTTTTCTACTTGGAGTGCTGTCCTTGTTTCATCTCTATATATATATATATATATATAATGTATATATTATGCATTATATTCATCCCTCAAGCCTGCTCCCTACCTGTACTCGTGTACTGTGCTGCTCTTTACCTGTACATGTACTGTACTGCTTTCTACTTGTACCGTTTGATCTCATGTACTACATGTACTGTACTGTTCTCTACCTGTACTACATGTACTGTACTGCTCTCTACTTGTACTATATATACTGTACTGTTCTCTACCTGTACTACATGTACTGTACTGCTCTCTACTTGTACTATATATACTGTACTGTTCTCTACCTGTACTAAATATACTGTGCTGCTCTCTACATGTACTGTACTGTTTTTTACTTGCACTATATATACTGTACTGTTCTCTACTTGTACTACATATACTGTACTGCTCTCTACCTGTACTACATGTACTGTGCTGCTCCCTACCTGTACTATATGTACTGTACTGCTTTCTACTTGTACCGTACAGTACAATCTCTAGCTTTACTACATGTACTGTATGGTTCTCCACCTGTACTACATTGTACTGTGCTTCTCTCTAACTGTACTCCATGTACTGTGCTGCTCTATAACTGTACTACATATACTGCTCTCTACCTGTACTACATGTACTGTGCTTCTCTCTAAATGTACTACATGTATTGTTCTGCTCTCTACCTGTATTACATGTACTGTGCTGCTCTCTAACTGTACTACATATACTGTACTGCTTTCTACCTGTACTACATGTACTGTGCTGCTCTCTACTTGCACTATATATACTGTACTGTTCTCTACTTGTACTATATATACTGTACTGCTCTCTACCTGTACTACATGTACTGCTCTCTACCTGTACTACATGTACTGTGCTGCTCTCTACTTGCACTATATATACACTGTACTGTTCTCTACTTGTACTATATATACTGTTCTGCTCTCTACCTGTACTATATGTACTGTATGGATTTCTACCTGTACTACATGTACTTTGCTGTTCTCTACCTGTACTACATGTACTGTGCTGTTCTCTACCTGTACTATATGTACTATACTCTCTACCTGTACCATATGTACTGTACTCTCTACCTGTACTACATGTACTGTACTGCTCTCTACCTGTACTACATGTACTGTACTGTTCTCTACCTGTACTATATGTACTGTACCACTCTCTACCTGTACTACATATACTGTGCTGCTTTCTACCTGTACTACATGTACTGTACTGCTCTCTACCTGTACTACATATACTGCACTACTCTTTACCTGTACTACATGTACTGTACTGTTCTCTACCTGTACTACATGTACTGTGCTGCTCTCTACCTGTACTATATGTACTGTACCGCTCTCTACCTGTACTACATATACTGTGCTGCTTTCTACCTGTACAACATGTACTGTTCTCTACTTGTACTATATATACTGTACTGTTCTCTACCTGTACTACATGTACTGTGGTGCTCTCTACCTGTACTGCATGTACTGTACTGCTTTCTACTTGTACCGTACAGTACAATCTCTACCTTTACTACATGTACTGTATGGTTCTCTACCTGTACTACATATACTGTGCTGCTTTCTAACTGTACTACATATACTGCTCTCTACCTGTACTACATGTACTGTACTGCTCTCTACCTATACTACATGTACTGTGCTGCTCTCTTCCTGTACTACATGTTCTGCTCTCTACCTGTACTATATGTACTGTGCTGCTCTACCTGTAGTATACTGTTCTCTACCTGTACTATATGTACTGTGCTGCTCTACCTGTACTACATGTACTGTACTGCTCTCTACCTGTACTATATGTACTGTGCTGCTCTACCTGTACTACATGTACTGTACTGTTCTCTACCTGTACTATATGTACTGCTCTCTACCTGTACTACATGTACTGTACTGTTCTCTACCTGTACTATATGTACTGTGCTGCTCTACCTGTACTACATGTACTGTACTGTTCTCTACCTGTACTATATGTACTGTTTCTGCTCTACCTGTACTACATGTACTGTACTGCTCTCTACCTGTACTACATGTACTGTACTGCTCTCTACCTGTACTACATGTACTGTACTGCTCTCTACCTGTACTATATGTACTGTTTCTGCTCTACCTGTACTACATGTACTGTGCTGCTCTCTACCTGTACTGTACTGCTCTCTACCTGTACTACATGTACTGTACTGCTCTCTACCTGTACTACATGTACTGTACTGCTCTCTTCCTATACTGTTCTCTACCTGTACTACATGTACTGTACTGTTCTCTACCTGTACTACATGTACTGTACTGTTCTCTACCTGTACTATATGTACTGTACTCTACCTATGCTACATGTACTGTACTGTTCTCTACCTGTACTATATGTACTGTGCTGCTCTACCTGTACTACATGTACTGTGCTGCTCTCTACCTGTACTACATGTACTGTACTGCTCTCTACCTGTACTACATGTACTGTACTGCTCTCTACCTGTACTACATGTACTGTACTGCTCTCTACCTGTACTACATGTACTGTACTGTTCTCTACCTGTACTATATGTACTGTGCTGCTCTACCTGTACTACATGTACTGTGCTGCTCTCTACCTGTACATGTATTAGACTGTCCTTTACCTGTGCAACAACCAGCTGCTCCTTCAGGTACCAGCTGAAGTCTGCTTCATTTTTACTGATGGTACAGAACCCTAATAAGATGTCTTTAACATATAAAGTAACTCAGCTTCCAGAAGTTATGAGTAAGTTCTTGCTTTATTTCTATTATGTCTTTTCCTTTTTGCTAATACAGAGCAGACATTTTTGGTGTTTGAATGTTAATTACTAAATACTTAAGTTTGAAAGTAGAGTGTTCATCCTAGAATAAATTCATATTTTAGTTTGAGGGTGCACTGAATGTGGAGCCAGTTCCAATATTTTCTATGGAGTTAATTGTTTGGACTCTCTATCCTTGACGGTGACTGATATCATTATGTGCTATTATTTCTCATGCCTCTGGTTTGAAATGATAAAATATATTTAAAATGTTGTTTAGGGATCTCCAGCTGCAGGAAGTAGTTATTGTCTGTGGGTTTGTTATCAGACTTAAATCAGCAATTTTGAGTTTGCCATTGCACAGCTGAGTGAGACCTACTATTTTTGCATTAGATGTTATGTTCCAAGATGAACCATAACATCTTTTTACACTTTTTGAGGTATTCCTGCCTTGGTCATCTCCATAAGATATGCAGTAAATGTGTGATAGATATTGGTCCCACCTCTGGAACTCGCACCAGTGTGGAGAATCCTAACACCTGCTAATAGGCTTCAGGGAGAGGAGGAGAGGCATAGGTCCCCCTCTCCCTATATAAGTGCAAAAAATAGAAAAAGAGGAGCGTAAATGGGGGTAGAGAGGTGGCAAAAGGAATCACAAGGTGAACGGAGAGGAGAAGAGGATGAAGGAGGGGAGATGGGGATGGGTCGCAGGTAAGTATAGGAGGGATAGAGACGCCAAGGGATACCCACAACAAAAACCAAGAGGAAGACGGAATGGATAAGGCTGCTCACACTGAGTTGAACTAAGAGTCGAGGGCGGCCTGACTAGCAGGCCAGTGGAGCGCCAAGGGATGAAGAATAAATGGAAGGGTGGCAAAAGAAAACAGCAGCAAAGCCGACACCACTTGTGGCTTACAAAGACACCCTATATACCAAAGAAAGAGGCTATATAATGTGAAACCTCATAAATTAAAAGGTATATATGATGTGAAGCTGCATAAATAAAAGATATATATAAGAAATGGCATACAGTTACAACAATAAAGTCAGTACGAGACAACTACTGTGGTCTTCAGTAAAAAAAATGCACACAATCTTGTGTGTTACTCACTCCACAAGGGAGCTCCCCACCACATGGAACAAACTTTTTCATGTGCCTCAGGACTATAAAATACTGTGAATTGTCTATGTACCACATGATGCTCCCGAGGAAGGCGTTTTGATTGCCCCGAAACGCGTTGAGCTAATTACAATAAAAGTCACCTTGTACTACTTTTGAAGTCCATTGGGTCATCTATCAATAGGACGATGAAGGAACCACCATTCTATAGGCGATCTCGGCATAGGGAGGGTCTGACGTCAAGTGTCTTGAGCTTATCTTGCACCACCCTCCCTGGTGGAGTGAGTAACACACAAGATAGCCACCACAGTAGTTGTCTCGTACTGATTTTATTGTTGTAACTGTATGCAATTTCTTATATATATCTTTTATTTATGCGGCTTCACATCATATATACCTTTTAATTTATGAGGCTTCACATTATATAGCCTCTTTCTATGGTATATAGGGTGGCTTTGTAAACCTCTTATAGCCACAAGAGGTGTCTGCTTTGTTGTTGTTTTCTTTTGCCACCCTTCCATTTATTCTTTATCCCTTGGTGCTCCACTGGCCTCTTTTTTCTTGCGCATCTACTCCCTATATAGATGCACAACCCCTGGGGAAGTGTAACATGGATTTTAGTGCATGTTATCATTCCAGCCATCATAGAAGATACTTACTCTCTGATTTTCACATATGGTAGGGTTTTTTTCCCCAGAAAAGGAGAGATCAGAATCAGATGAACTCATGCACATCTACAGATGAAACTCGAAAAATTTGAATATCGTGCAAAAGTTCATTTATTTCAGTAATGCAACTTAAAAGTAGTTGCATTAATGCAACTTAAAATTAGAATATTGTGAAAAAGTTCAATATTCTAGGCTCAAAGTGTCACACTCTAGTCAGCTAATTAATCCATACCCCCTGAGCAAAGGGTACCTGAGATTGTGACTTTGGGGTTTTCATAAGCTGTAAGCCATAATCATCCAAATTATAACAAATAAAGGTTTGAAATATCTCGCTTTGCATGTAATGAGTCTCTCATATATTAGTTTCACCTTATAAGTTGCATTACTGAAATAAATTAACTTTGCACGATATTCTAATTTTTCGAGTTTCACCTGTAATTACCAAAGTGTTTAGCAGCATCTGGACCACCAAACACTCGCTCCCCGTACACACAAACATCAATGTATTTACATTTTACACTATCCATATTTAGTCCATTCCCGATATTTAACGATACCAGGTACATGCTACAGTAATAGTGATAACGATTATTACTAGAGAGGAATGTCTAATATACTTCTGACGGAAGACATTTTTGCTCACTATCACTATAAGCAATCATTTTAAATTTGTTTTACAAAAAACAAAAAGTCACATGTAACCCAAAACGGTATCAATGAAAATGTCATCTCAACCCCATAGAAAAAAAACAGGCCTTCACAAAGTTCCATTGATGGAAAAATAAAAAAGTCATGGCTCTCTAAAATGAGGCAATGCAAAAAACAAATGATAATTTTTTGAAAGTGTTTCTATTGCACAATAGTAGTTAGAACATAAAAAATCTACACATATCATACTAACCCATCATTATACTTTGTACCCTGATGATCGCTGGCAGGCAGCCGGCCAATTAAAGGGAATGCCAGCCTGGCTGGTGTGATGACGTTGCGGGGGACACGTGACTCTAGAAGTACCATCTCCATAGTGACTAGCCCGGGCCTCCAAGTGTAGGAGCGCTGGCCAATTAAAGGGAACGCCAGCACTTCTAGGACACATGACTACAGATGTCCCAGATGACTTCAAGTGTAGCCTATTTAAACAGGCAACTGCTGCCCACAGTTGCCTGTGAATTTAAGTCTTCTGCGTCAGTGTGTTTTGCTCTTCGTATCTGATGATTGTTGCCTGGATTTTCAGCTGCCTTTGGTATACGCTACTGTCTTCTGATTTTGGCTCTGATTGTCTCTCCTGGTTTGACTCGGTCTGCTTGTTACTGTTATCTTGCCGTTTTTGGTATATTGTTGCTTGTGCTTGTCTGTCACTTTGTTTATTATTTCATCCTTTACATTGCTTCTGCATAGGGCCCTGCACTTAGTCAAGAAGGGACGGTCGTCCAGTTGCAGGCCGTTGTTTAGAATGGATCGTGCAAGTAGAGACAGTGGTATGAGTAGAGTTCAGGGCTTCACTGTTTCCTACAGTGACACCCAGAGAATAAAGGCAACGTTATTTGTGCTGAACTTGTAAAAATTTATTTTTTTTTTCATTTTTTTGTTGTCTAAAATCTGGCTGCGTGCTATAGTCAGGTGTGTCTTAGACTCTGAGAAATACTGTATACTTCGGAACTGCATACTAACCCACAGAACAAAGGTAACTTATTTATGCTGAATGTTGTCTAAATTCTGGGTGCGTCCTATGGTAAGGTGTATCTTAGAATCTGAAAAATATGGTATATGTATGTAACTAGTCTGTCATAAATTAGTCCATCCTCTCAATTTGAAATGCATTTTTACACTGGTGATGTAGTGTGTATTTTATGATTTAGCCCAATTCTAACTTTTGCGGTGTAGTATGAATGACACAAATAAAGTCTGGCTTATAATTTGTGGTGGAACTGCTTCTTGGCCCTGAAGATGTGGAGACAATTCAAAGGGATGTTCAGAGGTCTGGGGTAGTGGGCGAGTGTTCCTGGTGCACAGGGCACCCAATCCACTCATCATTTATCTTGATTTTGTCATGATATTGGTATGTATTTGTCTTTATCCTGAAATATACAGTACAGACCAAAAGTTTGGACACACCTTCTCATTCAAAGAGTTTTCTTTATTTTCATGACTATGAAAATTGTAGATTCACACTGAAGGCATCAAAACTATGAATTAACACATGTGGAATTATATACATAACAAACAAGTGTGAAACAACTGAAAATATGTCATATTCTAGGTTCTTCAAATTAGCCACCTTTTGCTTTGATTACTGCTTTGCACACTCTTGGCATTCTCTTGATGAGCTTCAAGAGGTAGTCCCCTGAAATGGTTTTCACTTCACAGGTGTGCCCTGTCAGGTTTAATAAGTGGGATTTCTTGCCTTATAAATGGGGTTGGGACCATCAGTTGCGTTGAGGAGAAGTCAGGTGGATACACAGCTGATAGTCCTACTGAATAGACTGTTAGAATTAGTATTATGGCAAGAAAAAAGCAGCTAAGTAAAGAAAAACGAGTGGCCATCATTACTTTAAGAAATGAAGGTCAGTCAGCCGAAAAATTGGGAAAACTTTGAAAGTAAGGGCTATTTGACCATGAAGGAGAGTGATGGGGTGCTGCGCCAGATGACCTGGCCTCCACAGTCACCGGACCTGAACCCAATCGAGATGGTTTGGGGTGAGCTGGACCGCAGAGTGAAGGGAAAAGGGCCAACAAGTGCTAAGCATCTCTGGGAACTTCTTCAAGACTGTTGGAAGACCATTTCAGGTGACTACCTCTTGAAGCTCATCAAGAGAATGCCAAGAGTGTGCAAAGCAGTAATCAAAGCAAAAGGTGGCTACTTTGAAGAACCTAGAATATGACATATTTTCAGTTGTTTCACACTTGTTTGTTATGTATATAATTCCACATGTGTTAATTCATAGTTTTGATGCCTTCATAGTCATGAAAATAAAGAAAACTCTTTGAATGAGAAGGCGTGTCCAAACTTTTGGTCTGTACTGTAGGTCAGAAATAGAAGATACCATATCAAGAAATAATATCCAGTAGATGTTTGGCTTTGAATTGTGTCATTTCTCAGAACATTTGAATAAAATCTGTTTATTATCATGTTCTGGAGCCAAGAGGACAATGATAACCAAGTTGTAGAAGAGCACAACTTGAACAAAAAGAGATGTTATTCATAGAATTTAAATCAATTTACAAGAATACTGCTGAAGAAGCAAAGGAATGTCTTATGACAAGAACAAAACATTTTCTGCATTTGAAGATAAATCAAACTATAGAGTTCTTTTCCAAAAAGTAATAAAGTGCTTATGTTTTTTCCTCAAGTAAAGCAAATAAAAGAGTTTTTTTTTAACCTTATTTTAAAATTATTAAGAAATGATGTACTGATAGAGGTGGGAGCCTCATTCGGCAGAGCAAAAAGTGTCTACAAAGAGCATCTCTTCTTGTGGAGGACCCCTCAAATCCATACAATACATGGACAGGCCATTAACTTCTATGGGGACTGTGTAATACTTAATTTCCCCAGTGGTGGTGCTGCATAGGAATTACGGGATTGTTATCAGGCTGATCATTGGGGTCTCAGCAGCAGGACACAATGTAACCAGCTAATCATTAAGAAATCCTTTTAACAAAAAGGAATTCTCCAAAGCTGGCAATCCCATTGAGGCAGGATTCACATCCAGTGTAACGAAGCTGCAGTATAGCATCACTTGGAAACTTTACTCCATTCTTCTGTTCACGCCCCTCACGCCCCTTCTGGCCATGCCCCTCAGTTCAGTTTAGATACGAAAATGCCATACACAATGACATACAGAGAAATGGGCCTTAAGACACGGATTTTAAAAAGCCAGCACCAGGTTAGAAGCTGTGTAGCAATGCATTCATACAACCAATTGGTCCTCTTTGGATATATGTCTTTGACATGGTGTTCCTAGGAGTGCCAATTAAAAGATGAGAAATTGGATCCTTTATGAAGTCCTTGTTCTCCACCAGATACAGTTGCAAGAAAAAGTGTGTGAACCCTTTGGAATGATCTGGATTTCTGCACAAATTGGTCATAAAATGTGATCTGATCTTCCTCTAAGTCACAACAATAGACAATCACAGTCTGCTTAAACTAATAACACACAAATAATTAAATGTTACCATGTTTTTATTTAACACAATGTAAACATTCACAGTGCAGGTGGAAAAAGTATGTGAACCGTTGGATTTAATAACTGGTTGAACCTCCTTTGGCAGCAATAACTTCAACCAAACGTTTCCTGTAGTTGCAGATCAGACGTGCACAACGGTCAGGAGTAATTCTTGACCACTCCTCTTTGCAGAACTGTTTCAGTTCAGCAATATTCTTGGGATGTCTGGTGTGAATCGCTTTCTTGAGGTCATGCCACAGCATCTCAATTGGGTTGAGGTCAGGACTCTGACTGGGCCACTCCAGAAGGCGTATTTTCTTCTGTTTAAGCCATTCTATTTTTGATTTACTTCTATGCTTTGGGTCGTTGTCCTGTTGCAACATCCACCTTCTGTTGAGCTTCAGCTGGTGGACAGATGGCCTTAAGTTCTCCTGCAAAATGTCTTGATAAACTTGGTAATTCATTTTTCCTTCGATGATAGCAATCCGTCCAGGCCCTGACGCAGCAAAGCAGCCCCAAACCATGATGCCCCCACCACCATACTTCACAGTTAGGATGAGGTTTTGATGTTGGTGTGCTGTGCCTCTTTTTCTCCACACATAGTGTTGTGTGTTTCTTCCAAACAACTCAACTTTGGTTTCATCCGTCCACAGAATATTTTGCCAGTACTGCTGTGGAACATCCAGATGCTCTTGTGCAAACTGTAAACGTGCAGCAATGTTTTTTTTCGGACAGCAGTGGCTTCCTCTGTGGTATCCTCCCATAAAATCCATTCTTGTTTAGTGTTTTACGTATCGTAGATTCGCTAACAGGGATGTTAGCATATGCCAGAGACTTTTGTAAGTCTTTAGCTGACACTCTAGGATTCTTCTTCACCTCATTGAGCAGTCTGCGCAGTGCTCTTGCAGTCATCTTTACAGGACGGCCACTCCTAGGGAGAGTAGCAGCAGTGCTGAACTTTCTCCATTTATAGACAATTTGTCTTACCGTGGACTGATGAACAGCAAGGCTTTTGGAGATACTTTTATAACCCTTTCCAGCTTTATGCAAGTCAACAATTCTTAATCGTAGGTCTTCTGAGAGCTCTTTTGTGTGAGGCATCATTCACATTAGGCAATGCTTCTTGTGAAAAGCAAACCCAGAACTGGTGTGTGTTTTTTATAGGGCAGGACAGCTGTAACCAACACCTCCAATCTCATCTCATTGATTGGACTCCAGGTGGCTGACACCTCACTCCAATTAGCTCTTGGAGATGTTATTAGTCTAGGGGTTCACATACTTTTTCCACCTGCACTGTAAATGTTTACATGGTGTGTTCAATAAAAACATGGTAACATTTAATTCTTTGTGTGTTATTAGTTTTATCAGACTGTGATTGTCTATTGTTGTGACTTAGATGAAGATCAGATCACATTTTATGACCAATTTGTGCAGAAATCCATATCATTCCAAAGGGTTCACACACTTTTTCTTGCAACTGTATGTTGTATCTGTTGTGACATTATGATTTAGCCAATACTTGTAATATCTTTGTTCTATGGACAAGAGCCATACCATCTGATATGTTACAGAAGATTACTGTTGAGTTATGACAACATTAGTCCAGCAAACATTAAGAAGATTGTCTCATGAAGACAACCCCTGTCTATATGCCTATGACCACTATAGAGGGGATCCTGTCCAAAGAGAGAATCACTGTGTCAAAGGAAATTTATATCAATGGCTGCAATGTCAAAGGCGGCCATTTCAGGCTTCTTTCACATCTGGATCTTGCTCTCCGGCAGGCTGTTCTCGCAGAGCTCTCTGGATTCGTCATAGCTGGATGTTACCGCAATGCACGCTGGCCTATCCATCTGGTGGAGATCCGGACACTGCCCAGCAAATATGCCAGGATTCGTTGTGTGTAGCTGTTTTTGTCTGTCCGAATCTTGACATATTTGCCGCAGAATTCAGCAAGCTTCAGGCTGTCCAAAGTGTTAAAAACGGCTCTGTATATACGAGTCATATGGAGTAGTCTCTGGTGTTTTTACGTGTGTCTGGCAGCATGACCTGTTCACAGCTATTCCCTGTACAGAATGCAATGTTTTTCTGCTACTTACTGGTTGGGATACCATAAAAGTAATCTGAAACTTTTATAGATGTTGGGAGGCACTCTATGTTTCCAAGCTTTGAACAGCAGTGTATAGCGCTCACATTCCTTTCTTTCATTGGAAAAAGAGAATGTCTGCATTAACACGGGAACTAAAACATGTGGATCTTATTTTTGGTCTGAAGCAAGAAAAATAAAACATCTGAAAAGTAGAGGACATATTTTCCTATGGATGACCTCCATTATCTGGTAGTATCTCCATAATACTATATAATCCTCAAAATGATTGTCAAGTCAGGATCATCAAGGTGAGAATGTCGAATGCACAAATAATTATCCAGTATCTCCAGAACCTTGAGAATCTTTCTCAAATTAGGTAAGGTCAACATTCATGATTCCACCTGAAATGAAAACTATTGTTAACCGGGGAGCGTGGCCTCCCGCAGGATGGAGTAGGACGCGTGTTACTTCGCTCCTGAAAGGATCCTGTCATCTAGGCTCATTCTCGGCCAGCCAGTGGAGGCAAGTGGCTCTTCTTATTTCACGAACAGCAGCGGCTCCCTCTGCGCTTGTGTTAGGAGCCAGAAAACATGCCGAAGCGGGGGAAATGCGGCGCCCGTATGGATAAGGTGGAGGCCGGCCAAGATGGCGCCGGATCAGTGAAGGAAGACAGCGTGCAGGAGGCGAGCGGCACAAGCATAGTGGCGTGCCTCAGTAGATATGCCAGGGTGCCGGGCAGAACATCGGAGCGCTCTCAAGCTGTTGCAGGTGACCATTTATCCTCCTCAGACCGGGAGGAACATTCCTCAGATGAAGAGGGGGGCCAGGGAATTGGTGTCCAGAGCTCTGGGTCCCTCATTAACGCTCAGGGCTGTGCAGATATCCCTACTGAGCCCTCCTCTGAGAAAGAGCCTACATTAAAAGATGTAAAGTACTTAAAGCAGTATCCTGCTGCAACTCCTCGCTTAAAGCTCTTCACTTACAAGTGGGTAGTTTGAGAGAAGATATAGTGCTGATCAGACATGATGTTTACAAGATAAGTGAAAGAACCTTAGAGGTTGAGAAAAGAGTCTCTGTATTAGAAGATGACACCAAGCCCCTTAAGATGGCAGCTAAGTGGGCGGCGAGAGACGTGGCTGCTTTGTTTGCAAAAACAGATGATTTAGAGAATCACTCGCGGCGCAATAATATAAGGATTTTGGGGATCCCGGAAAAAACAGAGGGGACAAATGCCACAGAATTTATCGAAAAATGGTTATTTCAACTTTTCCAGGACAAAGGACTGTCCGCGTTGAATGCTGTGGAAAGAGCACACAGGGTGCCCACAAGACCCTTACCCCTTGGTAGACCTCCAAGACCTATCCTGGCCAAAATTATACACTTTAAGGACAGAGACACTATATTGCGGCAATCGCGGGACAATGTAGACATGGTCCTAAATGCAAGTAAAATCTCCATCTTCCCGGATTATTCTGCTGAGGTACAGAAGAAGCGAACAAAGTTCTTGGATGTCAAGAGACGGCTCCGATCCTTAGCGGTCCAGTATTCTATGCTATTCCCTGCAAAGCTAAGGGTGTTAGCTCTGGGTTATACTAGGTTCTTTGAAGATCCGGAGGAAGCGTCAAACTGGTTGGACTGCCATGAAAAACAACTGAGGCTGCAAGACAAGAATGGTTGAAGAGAGGGTGTCGAGTCTTTATGATGACACTGTGTTATATGCTGCCTCTATATTATTTCTCTTTTTCAGGTGTCGGGAACTGATGGACTCTTTCGCAGTCGCTTCCACGGTTGGGACTTTATGAGAATGAGGTTCCTGTCGTTTCTCCTGACACAGAAGTTTTGTTAGAGTGCGCGAAGAGCTTTCTACAATAAGTTTGTGATTTATATTTTGTTCGCTGTTCGGTTATACCTTGCTGGGTTTACTCATGTTATTTCATAGGGTAGGAATGATTGTTAAAAGCTGCCCTAAGAGAGTACAAGTTGAGAGTTATTCCTTATGGAGTGATTCCACTATGGAAGGGGGGGATAGGGGAGGGAGGGGTTCTCACCATGACATGACTGCTAATATTTGGTTGGGTTCTGCTGGTAGTTATGGTATTAGTCAGGTTTGCAAGTGCCTTATGCAATACTATTAATGGGAGGACGGGGTTACACTTACGTTCTATTACTATTCTATGCCACGTAAGATTAATGTGCTCAGCTGGAATGTGAGGGGCATGGCTGAGTTGAGGAAGCGTCATAGCATTTTTAGTTACTTATCTTGAATTTAGCCAGCTATATGCTGTCTTCAAGAAACACATCTGACCTTGGATACTATTCACTGGCTTAGGAAGAAGTGGGTGGGTTATGTGCAATGAGCAGGACACTGGGTCATTGGGGCTGCTATGCAGTGGGTCAGATTTAGATGTGTATATAAGTTTGTGACGCCAGTTGCAGCTTGTGCAGGTACTGTAGCAGGGCCCTTTAAGATGGTATGAGCACACGTACTAGGTTAGGAATGCCAGAGGGGGAATATTGTCTCTGTATTGTGTCAACGGTGTCTCCTACCTGTATTACGGCTGGACTCCTGTATCCTGGCCCACATACAACAAAATTGAGTGTTGTCAATAGGAGTAACTGAGGAATGATGGGATTTCCACACAGAAAATAGGGTCCAACTTGTCTTTACTGAATGCAGCATAAATCCATACGAGTTACAGCTTTAGTTTAGGATCCCAGCAGGCGTTGGCAATATGTGGCAGGAATTATATATATTCTGCATCTAGTACATACGCCTTTAAGAATCTGGCAGGTATCTGTCTTCTGCTCTGTCTGTAGTCTGCTTGATATGGGCCTGACTAGCTATGGAGGTACTTATCTTCTCCTTGTATTGGGATCTGTACTTACAGGACTGCTCGCAGGGTATGGTGGTTTCTTCCTGGAGATCTGATAGTTCTGAAGTTGGCTGCTTCCTTGGTCATTCAGCTGAGGTAAGAGACTCAGGCTGGGAAGGTTGATCTTGGGCCTCAGGGAGGCTTGGATCCCTGGTTGGGGTCCCTGTTTCTGGGAGCTCCTATTCACACAGCCTACCCCAACAGGGGGTGGCTGGTACACTGCTAGAACTTTCTTTCCTCCTCCTGAAGTAGGATGTGGGAACATTCCACTCCTCCTCAGATAGGGGGAAGCTAGCCTGGAATGGTCTGTTCCAGTCTAGGTCTATTAACTAGCAAGGGTTAGCCTACATATTGCTGCCACCTGCTGGTGTACATGGAAATTACAGCAAATACATATAATACAGACACAGTAAATCCAGATAACATAAATGCAATGTCATATTACACAGGATGTTAACACATTTACACCTTAACATCACATAGCAGGTTGAAAGAATTTTAGTGACATACTCTGGGATGTTACATATGCAGCACATGCGGTTTTCTCCTCACATTCCAGGGGAGTGAGTATTTTGGTGCACAAGAATATTAGATGGGAATGCACTAGTGAGTTTATTGATACAGAAGGGAGGTTCGTGTGTGTGTGTTGCAGGATAGAAAATGTTCAATTGATTCTGGTGGCGCTATATATCCCCCCTCCGTTTGCGTCACCTATACTGAGATCGATTTTGAACTTTGTGTCTACTTTCCCAGGGATTCCATGGTTACTTGTAGGAGACTTTAACTGTACCCCTGATGACCAAATGGACAGGTGTAGGGTGGAGGGTTCGGGGAGGTCACCGGGGAGCTCAGCGTTGCGAGGTATTATGACGGGTGGGACTTATGGACTTGTGGACTTATTATTTTAAGTGGGACTTATGGACTTGTGGCGGCTGCGTCACCCGAGGGTCCGTGCATATTCGTGCTGTTCGTCCACATACTCTACTTTATCCAGAATAGACCTGGGCTTGGGTAATAGTGAAATGCTTCCATTGGTTCACTCCTCTGATTATCTTCCTAGATCGTTATTAGATCATTCCTTATTGAAAATAGAGCTGAGATTGGGAGAAGATAGGATCGGGGCGAGAATATGAAAGTGTAATCTGGTTTGGCTTCAGGTCTTGGGAGACTTGACAGGGATGGAGATGGATATAAGGGAATACTTTGTTAATAACTCAGGTACAACGTCCCGACACGTTATTTGGGATGCCATGAAAGCATTTTTGAGGGGACTTCTGATTAAGTCCATTAGCTTGCATAAAACTAAATCTAGAGCAACGGATGTTCAATTGCATGGTGCTGTAGCGGAGGCAGAAAGGGCGTTTGAGATCGATCCCTCTCCACTTACCAGCAGGGTGTTGAGGGAGGTAAAGGAGCAATTAAGGAGTCATTTGCTACAGGTTGCAGATAGGAAACAGGCTTTTTACAGACAGCAGAGTTTTATGGAAGGAGAGAGTGTGGGGCATACTTTGTCGCTTGTTTCTAAGGCACAGCAAGGTCTGGCATGTATAGTGGAGCTAATGGACTCACAGGGCAGTTCGTATACAAGCTCAGGGGAAATCTTGGGGATACTCCGGGAGTTTTACCTCCAGGTCCGTGGGCGTTAGGGAGGAGGAACTGTTGTCATTCATCAGGGAGGCAGATTTACCCACTTTGTCAGCTGAGGATAGGGATTCACTTGATGCACCTCTCAGCATAGATGAGTTGGAGGAGGCTTTAAGGGATATGACTGGTAACAAAGCCCCGGGAGTGGATAGTATTCCTATAAAAAATTTACAGACATTTTCAGGGAGTGTTGCTGCCAGAATTGTTGGAAGTATTTAATTATTCGTTGGAAGTGGGTAGTTTACCAGCTACAATGCAGGAAGCCCTTATTGTAGTACTCCCCAAGCCCGGGTAGGATCCGAGATATCCCGACTCTTATAGGCCCATATCCCTTTTGACCTCAGATGTCAAACTCCTGGCGAAGGTCTTGGCGAAGCGTCTGTCAAAAGTAATACTTAATATAATACACCCGGACCAGACGGGCTTTATGCCCCTGAAATCCACAGCTATTAATATCCGTAGGGTGTATACTAGCTTGCAGGTGGAGGAAGATAACGGAGGTGACAGGGATGTTCTATCGCTTGACGCTGCCAAGGCCTTTGACAGTGTAGAATGGAACTATCTTTGGGATGTGTTGAGATTTATGGGCTTTGGTCCACAGTTTATTAAATGGGTGCAGGTGTTGTACTCAAGTCCGAAATCAAGAATTAGGGCTAATGGGGGGGTATCGGACTGCTGCCAGTTAGCGAGGGGTACAAGGCAGGGATGCCCATTGTCCCCTCTCCTTTTTGCAATAGCTATTGAACCTTTGGCGGCAACAGTGCGGAAGTCTCCTGACATTAAAGGTTTCCAATATGGTCGGCTGTAAAATAAAATTGCATTGTATGCTAATGACACTCTTCTATTTTTAGGGCAGGGGTGGCCAAACTTTCGGACACAAAGAGCCAGAAAAAAAACCATATGACTACCAGGAGCCACAAGCCATACATCGCGCGTTTGTGATTTTTTTTTCTGTTACGGCGTTCACCGCATAGGAAATTTTTACAAATATTTTAATAGTTCACACTTTTTCGGGCATGGCGATATGTAATATGTTTATTTTTTATTGTTTGTAAATTTTATGTGTAAAATTGGGAAAGGGAGCGATTTAAACTTTTAGTATTTTGGTGCTTTTTTTTTAGTTTTTAGTTTTTTACATTTATTTACTATTATCCCCCTTAGGGGCTAGAATTATTGTCCTATTTACCCTAATAGAGCTCTATTAGGGTGAATAGGACTTCACCATGGCAGCCAGGGCTTCAGAAGCATCCTGACTGCTATGGTAACAGATCGGAGCCCTCCGATCGGAACTGCCACCAATGAAGAGGGGGAGGGAACCTGTGGCCATTGCCACCAATGATACTAATACTTGGGGGGGGGGGCACTGCACCACCAATGGTTAGAATTTACAATACTGGGGGGGCGCAATGCGCCACCAATGAATGTAATTAACACATTAATTCAAGTATACGAGGCAGCGGGTGCCGGCGGCGGAATCACATACCCGGTCTCAATAACAGGGCATGCAATCCGCTGAACCGCGGCAATTAACCCCTTAGGTGAGGCACCTGAGGGGTTAATTTCCGCGGTTCGGCGGATTGCATGCCCTGTTATTGAAGCCGGGTATGTGATACCACTGCAGGCACCCGCTGCCTCCTATACTTGAATTAATTACATTCATTGGTGGTGCAGTGGCCACAGCAGCTCCCCTTCTCCTCCCTGCTATCTCCCCATTGGTGGCAGCGGCAGCCGCATCACAGTAGAGAGGGAGGGACTCCCTCCTTCTCCACTGTGCTAGTGAATAGAACATGGAAGGCGCTGAAAGCGGTGCATACCATGTTCTCTATTAGGCTGTGCAGCTGCTTTCCATCTCCACCGCAAGAGCCGCACTTGAAGCGGCAAAGAGCCATGGGTTGTCCACCCCTGTTTTAGGGGATACGTCTTCCTCTCTGGAGGCGACCATGTCCTTAATGGATAGGTTCGGCAGATTGTCGGGCTTGACCATTAATTGGCAAAAGTCGGCACTGATGGCTATTGATGGGCAGGAGATGTGTTGTGGCTAGGGCTCATAAAATTCCTTGGGTGCAGTCTATCAAATATTTAGGAATTCAGATTTCTCCCAGGTTAAAGGATTTTGAAAATTTGAATCTATCCCCATTGTTGGTGCAGTTTAAGCAGAAAGTTAAGGGGGTACTGATGCCACAATTGTTATATGTACTTCAAAATGCTCCAGTTTGGATCTCCCAGGATAGATTCCACAAAATTAATACTATCTTCAGGGATCTCATTTGGAGGGGAGGGGGGGGGGGGGCGTAGTCCCAGGATTAAATTGGAAACACTACAGTATCCTAAGGCGGCCGGGGGTCTGGCGGTACCAAATCCTTGGCTGTATTACTTAGCAGCACAATGTCAGTACTTTATGGGTTGGAAATCTTACACACTGGTCGATGTTACTGGACAAATCCTGAAGTATAAATTAGGTAAAGATGACCTCATGTGGATACTGAAGGGAGCTGGGTTATCATTTCTAGAAGTTAAGTTGCCTTTGATTACTCTCATGCGAAAAGTGTGGTCCAAAGTTAAGCAGGTGAGGGGAGTGGTGGGTATTTGTGAGCTTACTCCGCTTTGGAATAACTCTCTCCTCCCGGAGTTTCTTTCCATACCAGGTCTTCAGGTCTGGAGGGAAAAGGGAATCTTAAGGATAGGAGATTTAGTGGTTGATGGAGTCTTTAAAGCTTTTTCGGACATACAGAAGGAATTCCTGTTGGCTCGTACGCATTTTTACCAATACCCACAGGTACGACACGCATATGATGCCATGAGAAGGAGAGGAGGGAGGGAGACGGCTGTTCAGGTAGTCAAGTTGGATGCGGCTCAAAAGTATATACTTACAGGCTGTGATAAAAGGGGTATGATATCCATGCTGTATGCTATGTTATTGGATAAGTTTCTGGCCCTCCATCCACTGTCCAGAATGAAGAAGTGGGAGTCCGACCTTGGGGACATTTCAAGTGACGTATGGAATGATGTATTGGAGGCGGTTCAGCTGGATTCTCTCAGTAAGCAAGAGAAATTATCCCAACTCTTTATTATTCATAGAGTGTACAAAACGCCAGTATTATTACACTGCATCGGTGTAAGGTCTGATGCCTGTTGTCCGAGATGTGGGGTGGAACCGGCGGATCTGCTCCATATGTTATGGAGTTGTAGCGTTATAGGGAGGTATTGGGTAGATGTATTAGAGGTAATTCACCTGTGTATGAAGGTTAGAGTTGAAAAAGACCCCAAAGTTTGTATCTTGGGATGTGTCTCTGCTTTAGGGGCGGATGAATATAGTAGGACCGCGGTGGGTAGGCTATTATATGTGGCCAGGAAGCTTGTTGCTTTACATTGCATACAGTTGTGTCCTCCAACCAAGGAATAATTTGTAGTTAAAGTGCATGATATGCTGGTTTGCGAGAAGGCAATTTTTCTTAAGAGAGGTTGTCCCCAAAAATTTGAGAAATTGTGGGGTACTTGGCTACTTGCTCAACGCATTAATATGTGATGGTAAAGGTAATAAGCGTCATGTCAGGGGTAGGTGGTTGGCAGGTGAATCGGGGTTATTTTTGCAGTTCTTGTGTATTTTAAGTATGTAACTGATGAAACTATGACAGTATACAAAGAGTTGTTTCCAACAATTTATTTGCAATATGTAATGGTCAAGCTGTATGACTGCTGTAATATCATCTTGATTCTCTGTCAATAAAAAAACTATCTGATTTAAAAAAAGAAAACTATTGCTAACCAATCGAACACAAAGAATTATCTTACATTTTCCAAAAACATGTTGGTGACCACCTTTCCGGAGACCTAAATGATCTCCACCTAAATTTGTAAGAGAGCCTTCAACCCACCATGTGCTTTTAGAAAATTGTCATGTGGCCTTTGGGCCAATTAAGGTATTAGGTCTGCTACCTCTCCATCCCCTTCTTTGAGCATTTTGGGATAATTTACTGTGACTTGATGAGTGGAAAGTAGAATTTTTGCAGGGACATAGAGGGTGGCTGGCAGGGCCTTTGGTGCTGGATTCCAGAGGGTCCGCCAACATGCCCCTGTACAGTCGTGGCCAAAAGTTTTGAGAATTACATAAATATTGGAAATTGGAAAAGTTGCTGCTTAAGTTTTTATAATAGCAATTTGCATATACTCCAGAATGTTATGAAGAGTGATCAGATGAATTGCATAGTCCTTCTTTGCCATGAAAATTAACTTAATCCCAAAAAAAACTTTCCACTGCATTTCATTGCTGTCATTAAAGGACCTGCTGAGATAATTTCAGTAATCGTCTTGTTAACTCAGGTGAGAATGTTGACGAGCACAAGGCTGGAGATCATTATGTCAGGCTGATTGGGTTAAAATGGCAGACTTGACATGTTAAAAGAAGGGTGATGCTTGAAATCATTGTTCTTCCATTGTTAACCATGGTGACCTGCAAAGAAACGCGTGCAGCCATCATTGCGTTGCATAAAAATGGCTTCACAGGCAAGGATAAAGTGGCTACTAAGATTGCACCTCAATCAACAATTTATAGGATCATCAAGAACTTCAAGGAAAGAGGTTCAATTCTTGTTAAGAAGGCTTCAGGGCGTCCAATAATGTCCAGCAAGCGCCAGGATTGTCTCCTAAAGAGGATTCAGCTGCGGGATCAGAGTGCCACCAGTGCAGAGCTTGCTCAGGATCGGCAGCAGGCAGGTGTGAGCGCATCTGCACGCACAGTGAGGCGAAGACTTTTGGAAGATGGCCTGGTGTCAAGAAGGGCAGCAAAGAAGCCACTTCTCTCCAAAAAAAACATCAGGGACAGATTGATCTTCTGCAGAAAGTATGGTGAATGGACTGCTGAGGACTGGGGCAAAGTCATATTCTCCGATGAAGCCTCTTTCCGATTGTTTGGGGCATCTGGAAAAAGGCTTGTCCGGAGAAGAAAAGGTGAGCGCTACCATCAGTCCTGTGTCATGCCAACAGTAAAGCATCCTGAGACCATTCATGTGTGGGGTTGCTTCTCATCCAAGGGAGTGGGCTCACTCACAATTTTGCCCAAAAACACAGCCATGAATAAAGAATGGTACCAAAACACCCTCCAAGAGCAACTTCTTCCAACAATCCAACAACAGTTTGTTGAAGAACAATGCATTTTCCAGCACGATGGAGCACCGTGCCATAAGGCAAAAGTGATAACTAAGTGGCTCGGGGACCAAAACGTTGACATTTTGGGTCCATGGCCTGGAAACTCCCCAGATCTTAATCCCATTGAGAACTTGTGGTCAATCCTCAAGAGGCGGGTGGACAAACAAAAACCCACTAATTCTGACAAACTCCAAGAAGTGATTATGGAAGAATGGGTTGCTATCAGTCAGGAATTGGCCCAGAAGTTGATTGAGAGCATGCCCAGTCGAATTGCAGAGGTCCTGAAAAAGAAGGGCCAACACTGCAAATACTGACTCTTTGCATAAATGTCATGTAATTGTCGATAAAAGCCTTTGAAACGTATGAAGTGCGTGTAATTCTATTTCACTACATCACAGAAACAACTGAAACAAAGATCTAAAAGCAGTTTAGCAGCAAACTTTGTGAAAACGAATATTTTTTCATTCTCATAACTTTGGCCACGACTGTACATTGACAAAAGTATTTAGATACAAAGCTAGAGCAGCAGACTAAATCCAGAAGAAGTTACAGCATTGCTTTTTGTCTGACATGGGTTTTGATTTTGCTAAAGGTAGCATCATTTTACAATAAGAACATTGTAGCAAAAATCAAACTTGATGGGGTAGTGTGATTATGTGGGGATGCTATTATCTCATGGTCTGGACAACTTGCCATAAATGATGGAACCATCCTGAGGAAGAATTTATAGTCATTAGTCCAGGATTTGAAGCTCAATAAGCAACATATTTATGAGAATGATCTAAATCATAAGAGGAAACCCACCTCTGAGCCACACACATTTAAAGGCATTTTGCTGATAGCGCTTCTCTGTAAATACGTTAGTGATAACCAGATGATTTATCCATTCAGTAAAAAAAGCCTAGATCTGTAGGGGTAGGTACTCAACCAGTTTTAGTAAAGGTTTATAGTTTGCAAGGGCCTGTGTGAAGGTCAAGATCCGAGCTGAACACCAATAGTAAAAATGTCATCAAGAGGTATTATTATTTGTTAGTAGAAAAATAAAACCAGACCCCAAAATTAATTTACTATAGATTCCCAGGCTCCTTCAGACCCCAAACCTGACTGCAAAAATGAATTCAGACCCAATACCAGAGTCCTAAAATTAACCATGCCCTAAAATTAATTCAGATCCCATACCATAATTCTAAAATTAATCAGAAGCTAAAATTAATCAGAGTTTCAGTGTACATTATTTGCCCAAAAAAGCAAATAACTATTGGACTTCGGGATGACACACAAAAAGTTGACTCTGCTACTTATTCACTTCAAGCATCTCGAAGTACTTGAAGTATGGCTAAATATGTCTTTTTTCACACTAAGTATATGAAATGCTTTTGGAATGCCAAACCTCTAAACTGAGTCCATAGCAACCCAATCTGAAGACCTCAGGCTTGTAGATGACAGCTCTGCCCTTGGACGACTTAGTGAAAATGAACAGAACGCACTGATAAGTGGAACAAGCTCAGGGACAACATGATTTAGCTTTTAGATCAGAATGGCACCAAATTATTTTCTATTCGCCCATGGAGTTGGTGAAATATTTTGCCTAGATGGCTTTGACTTAAAGCGGTATTCCCATCTGGACAGTTATGGCATATTTTATAGGTGCGGGACATGCCTTTTATCTTGAGAACAGGTCCCTGTTTCACAACTCCTGCACGGCCACCCCTCCATTCACAGCAGTGCAAGAAACGGCCATGTTCTCCAGATAGGCGACCCACACCTACTGGACGCATATGGCCATAACTGTCCAGATGGGACAGGGAAATTATTCTACAGTTTTCAAACCAGCGCCTGGATCTGAATACTTTTGTAATTGCATGTAATTAAAAATGTTATTCAGTAAAATGTATCTGTATGGCGCCACCTGCTGTTTGTTATTTTCTTATTTCTTTGACCTGCTCACTGAGATGGCCGCACATGCTCAGTTTCATCCTTCAACTGCCTCCTGAGCTGTGATAGGGAGAGAGCTGCAGCAGAAAAGACACGCCCCCGAGCTTTCAGCTTGATATGAATTTAGCAGAGCAATGAATGGGGAGATCTCTGGATCCATGTGAGGTACAGGGCTGGTTCTAGCTTTGTTAGGAGGAACTTGTCATGTACTGTATGATGTCTGATTTTTCATTTTTCAAAATTAATCATAGGATTACCCCTTTAACCACCTCAGCCCCCAGTGCTTAAACACCCTGAAAGACCAGGCCACTTTTTACACTTCTGACCTACACTACTTTCACCGTTTATTGCTCGGTCATGCAACTTACCACCCAAATGAATTTTACCTCCTTTTCTTCTCACTAATAGAGCTTTCATTTGGTGGTATTTCATTGCTGCTGACATTTTTACTTTTTTTGTTATTAATCGAAATTTAACGATTTTTTTGCAAAAAAATGACATTTTTCACTTTCAGTTGTAAAATTTTGCAAAAAAAAACGAGATCCATATAGAAATTTTGCTCTAAATTTATAGTTCTACATGTCTTTGATAAAAAAAAAATGTTTGGGTAAAAAAAAAATGGTTTGGGTAAAAGTTATAGCGTTTACAAACTATGGTACAAAAATGTGAATTTCCGCTTTTTGAAGCAGCTCTGACTTTCTGAGCACCTGTCATGTTTCCTGAGGTTCTACAATGGCCAGACAGTACAAACACCCCACAAATGACCCCATTTCGGAAAGTACACACCCTAAGGTATTCGCTGATGGGCATAGTGAGTTCATAGAACTTTTTATTTTTTGTCACAAGTTAGCGGAAAATGATGATTTTTTTTTTTTTTTTTTTTTCCTTACAAAGTCTCATATTCCACTAACTTGTGACAAAAAATAAAAACTTCTATGAACTCACTATGCCCATCACGAAATACCTTGGGGTCTCTTCTTTCCAAAATGGGGTCACTTGTGGGGTAGTTATACTGCCCTGGCATTCTAGGGGCCCAAATGTGTGGTAAGGAGTTTGAAATCAAATTCTGTAAAAAATGACGAGTGAAATCCGAAAGGTGCTCTTTGGAATATGGGCCCCTTTGCCCACCTAGGCTGCAAAAAAGTGTCACACATCTGGTATCTCTGTATTCAGGAGAAGTTGAGGAATGTGTTTAGGGGTGTCTTTTTACATATACCCATGCTGGGTGAGAGAAATATCTTGGTCAAATGCCAACTTTGTATAAAAAAATGGGAAAAGTTGTCTTTTGCCAAGATATTTCTCTCACCCAGCATGGGTATATGTAAAAAGACACCCCAAAACACATTCCCCACCTTCTCCTGAGTACGGAAATACCAGATGTGTGACACTTTTTTGCAGCCTAGGTGGGCAAAGGGGCCCATATTCCAAAGAGCACCTTTCGGATTTCACTCGTCATTTTTTACAGAATTTGATTTCAAACTCCTTACCACACATTTGGGCCCCTAGAATGCCAGGGCAGTATAACTACCCCACAAGTGACCCCATTTTGGAAAGAAGACACCCCAAGGTATTTCGTGAGGGGCATGGCAAGTTCCTAGAATTTTTTATTTTTTGTCACAAGTTAGTGGAAAATGATGAATTTTTTTTTTTTTTTTTTTTTCATACAAAGTCTCATATTCCACTAACTTGTGACAAAAAATAAAAACTTCCATGAACTCACTATGCCCATCAGCGAATACCTTGGGGTCTCTTCTTTCCAAAATGGGGTCACTTGTGGGGTAGTTATACTGCCCTGGCATTCTAGGGGCCCAAATGTGTGGTAAGGAGTTTGAAATCAAATTCTGTAAAAAATGACGAGTGAAATCCGAAAGGTGCTCTTTGGAATATGGGCCCCTTTGCCCACCTAGGCTGCAAAAAAGTGTCACACATCTGGTATCTCCGTATTCAGTAGAAGTTGGGGAATGTGTTTTGGGGTGTCTTTTTACATATACCCATGCTGGGTGAGAGAAATATCTTGGTCAAATGCCAACTTTGTATAAAAAAATGGGAAAAGTTGTCTTTTGCCAAGATATTTCTCTCACCCAGCAGGGGTATATGTAAAATGACACCCCAAAACACATTCCCCACCTTCTCCTGAGTACGGAGATACCAGATGTGTGACACTTTTTTGCAGCCTAGGTGGGCAAAGGGGCCCATATTCCAAAGAGCACCTTTCGGATTTCACAGGTCATTTATTACAGAATTTGATTTCAAACTCCTTACCACACATTTGGGCCACTAGAATGCCAGGGCAGTATAACTACCCCACAAGTGACCCCATTTTGGAAAGAAGACACCCCAAGGTATTCGCTGATGGGCATAGTGAGTTCATGGAAGTTTTTATTTTTTGTCACAAGTTAGTGGAATATGAGACTTTGTATGAAAAAAAAAAAAAAAAAAAAAATCAGCATTTTCCACTAACTTGTGACAAAAAATAAAAAATTCTAGGAACTCGCCATGCCCCTCACGGAATACCTTGGGGTGTCTTCTTTCCAAAATGGGGTCACTTGTGGGGTAGTTATACTGCCCTGGCATTTTCCAGGGGCCCTAATGTGTGGTAAGTAGGTAAATGACCTGTGAAATCCGAAAGGTGCTCTTTGGAATATGGGCCCCTTTGCCCACCTAGGCTGCAAAAAAGTGTCACACATGTGGTATCGCCGTATTCAGGAGAAGTTGGGGAATGTGTTTTGGGGTGTCATTTTACATATACCCTTGCTGGGTGAGAGAAATATCTTGGCAAAAGACAACTTTTCCCATTTTTTTATACAAAGTTGGCATTTGACCAAGATATTTCTCTCACCCAGCATGGGTATATGTAAAATGACACCCCAAAACACATTCCCCAACTTCTCCTGAGTACGGCGATACCAGATGTGTGACACTTTTTTGCAGCCTAGATGCGCAAAGGTGCCCAAATTCCTTTTAGGAGGGCATTTTTAGACATTTGGATACCAGACTTCTTCTCACGCTTTGGGGCCCCTAGAATGCCAGGGCAGTATAAATACCCCACATGTGACCCCATTTTGGAAAGAAGACACCCCAAGGTATTCAATGAGGGGCATGGCGAGTTCATAGAAAAAAAATTTTTTGGGCACAAGTTAGCGGAAATTGATATTTTTAATTTTTTTCTCACAAAGTCTCCCGTTCCGCTAACTTGGGACAAAAATTTCAATCTTTCATGGACTCAATATGCCCCTCACGGAATACCTGGGGGTGTCTTCTTTCCGAAATGGGGTCACATGTGGGGTATTTATACTGCCCTGGCATTCTAGGGGCCCTAAAGCGTGAGAAGAAGTCTGGAATATAAATGTCTAAAAAATTTTACGCATTTGGATTCCGTGAGGGGTATGGTGAGTTCATGTGAGATTTTATTTTTTGACACAAGTTAGTGGAATATGAGACTTTGTAAGAAAAAAAAAAATAAATTCCGCTAACTTGGGCCAAAAAAATGTCTGAATGGAGCCTTACAGGGGGGTGATCAATGACAGGGGGGTTATAAATGACAGGGGGGTGATCAATGACAGGGGGGTGATCAATGACAGGGGGGGTGATCAATGACAGGGGGGTGATCAGGGAGTCTATATGGGGTGATAACCACAGTCATTGATCATGCCCGTGTAAGGCTTCATTCAGACGTCCGGATGCGTTTTGCGGATCCGATCCATCTATCAGTGCATCCGTAAAAATCATGCGGACATCTGAATGGAGCTTTACAGGGGGTTGATCAATGACAGGGGGGTGATCAGGGAGTCTATATGGGGTGATCACCACAGTCATTGATCACGCCCCTGTAAGGCTTCATTCAGACGTCCGGATGCGTTTTGCGGATCCGATCCATCTATCAGTGGATCCGTAAAAATCATGCGGACGTCTGAATGGAGCTTTACAGGGGTGTGATCAATGACAGGGGGGTGATCAGGGAGTCTATATGGGGTGATCACCACAGTCATTGATCACGCCCCTGTAAGGCTTCATTCAGACGTCCGGATGCGTTTTGCGGATCCGATCCATCTATCAGTGGATCCGTAAAAATCATGCGGACGTCTGAATGGAGCTTTACAGGGGGGTAATCAATGACAGGGGGGTGATCAGGGAGTCTATATGGGGTGATCACCACAGTCATTGATCACGCCCCTGTAAGGCTTCATTCAGACGTCCGGATGCGTTTTGCGGATCCGATCCATCTATCAGTGCATCCGTAAAAATCATGCGGACATCTGAATGGAGCTTTACAGGGGGGGTGATCAGGGAGTCTATATGGGGTGATCACCACAGTCATTGATCATGCCCCTGTAAGGCTTCATTCAGACGTCCGGATGCGTTTTGCGGATCGGATCCATCTATCAGTGCATCCGTAAAAATCATGCGGACATCTGAATGGAGCTTTACAGGGGGGTGATCAGGGAGTCTATATGGGGTGATCACCACAGTCATTGATCACGCCCCTGTAAGGCTTCATTCAGACGTCCGGATGCGTTTTGCGGATCCGATCCATCTATCAGTGCATCCGTAAAAATCATGCGGACATCTGAATGGAGCTTTACAGGGGGGGTGATCAGGGAGTCTATATGGGGTGATCACCACAGTCATTGATCATGCCCCTGTAAGGCTTCATTCAGACGTCCGGATGCGTTTTGCGGATCGGATCCATCTATCAGTGCATCCGTAAAAATCATGCGGACATCTGAATGGAGCTTTACAGGGGGGTGATCAGGGAGTCTATATGGGGTGATCACCACAGTCATTGATCACGCCCCTGTAAGGCTTCATTCAGACGTCCGGATGCGTTTTGCGGATCGGATCCATCTATCAGTGCATCCGTAAAAATCATGCGGACATCTGAATGGAGCTTTACAGGGGGGTGATCAGGGAGTCTATATGGGGTGATCACCACAGTCATTGATCACGCCCCTGTAAGGCTTCATTCAGACGTCCGGATGCGTTTTGCGGATCCGATCCATCTATCAGTGGATCCGTAAAAATCATGCGGACGTCTGTATGGAGCTTTACAGGGGGGTAATCAATGACAGGGGTGTAATCAATGACAGGGGGGTGATCAGGGAGTCTATATGGGGTGATAACCACAGTCATTGATCACGCCCCTGTAAGGCTTCATTCAGACGTCCGTATGCGTTTTGCGGATCCGATCCATCTATCAGTGGATCCGTAAAAATCATGCGGACGTCTGAATGGAGCTTTACAGGGGGTTGATCAATGACAGGGGGCTAATCAATGACAGGGGGGTGATCAGGGAGTCTATATGGGGTGATCAGGGGTGATCAGGGGCTAATAAGGGGTTAATAAGTGACGGGGGGGGGGTGTAGTGTAGTGTAGTGGTGCTTGGTGGGACTTTACTGAGCTACCTGTGTCCTCTGGTGGTCGATCCAAACAAAGGGGACCACCAGAGGACCAGGTAGCAGGTATATTAGACGCTGTTATCAAAACAGCGTCTAATATACCTGTTAGGGTTAAAAAAAAACACATCTCCAGCCTGCCAGCGAACGATCGCCGCTGGCAGGCTGGAGATCAACTCTCTTACCTTCCGTTCCTGTGAGCGCGCGCGCCTGTGTGCGCGCGTTCACAGGAAATCTCGCGTCTCGCGAGATGACGCATATATGCGTGACTGTGCGCAGGGCTGCCACCTCCGGAACGCGATCCTGCGTTAGGCGGTCCGGAGGTGGTTAAGTGAATAATAAATAACAATATGTACAGTAATATCTGAAGTGGAAGGATTCAATAATGAATATTCCGTATTTTTCGCCCTATAAGACGCACCTCCTCATAAGACACACCTAGGTTTTTGAGGAGGAAAATAATAAATAAAAAAAAATTGAACCAAAAGGTGTGCTTTTAGTGGGTTTTGGGCTAATGGTGGTCTGTGGATGACACTATTATGGGGGATCTGTGGGTGACACTGTTATGGGGGATCTGTTGGTGACACTGTTATGGGGGATCTGTGGGTGACACTGTTATAGGGGATCTGTGGGTGACACTGTTATGGGGGATCTGTGGGTGAAACTGTTATGGGGGATCTGTGGTTGACACTGTTATGGGGATCTGTGGGTGACACTGTTATGGGGGATCTGTGGGGGACACTGTTATGGGGATCTGTGGGTGACACTGTTATAGGGGATCTGTGGGTGAAACTGTTATGGGGACCTGTGGGTGACACTGTTATGGGGATCTCTGGATGGCTCTTATTGGGGTCTCTGGATGGCACTGTTATGGGGATCTGTGGATGACCCTGTTATGGGGGGATCTGTGGATGACACATATATAGCATCTTATGCTATGTGTCATCCACAGATCCACTCCATAACAGTGTCCCTGTAGTGTGAATGACCCCCAATACAGGGGGTGGGGGTCGCATCTGGTTTTATAATGACAGCGGGGCTTGTGCAGTGACTGTATTCTACTAGACGGGCCCCACTCACTGTATATAATCTTATCTATAATTGTAGGCATTGTTAATATATAAAAATTCAGGGTAATCAGCGCCTGTATTACTTACAAGCGCTCGGTAGCAGAGAGGAGGGAGGAGGCAGGCCGGGAGGACGGGCGCTGGCAGCGTGAGTCACTACGTCACGCGCCTGCACCGCCCACTTTATGAATGAAGCAGGCAGCATGGGCGCATGACGTAGTGACTCACGCTGCCAGCGTCCGTCCTCCCGGCCTGCCTCCTCCCTTCTTTCTGCTACTGAGCGCTTGTAAGTAATACAGGCGCTGATTACCCTGAATTTTTATATCTTAACAATGCCTACAATTATAGATAAGATTATATACAGTGAGCGGGGCCCGTGTAGTAGAATACAGTCACTGCACGGGCCCCGCTGTCATTATAAAAGCAGATGCCGGTCCCCAGCCCCTCCTCCCTCTCAGCTGACACACCCGCGGCGCGGCATATCATTGAAAATTTGGCAAAATGCTGCATTCACCCCATAAGACGCACTGCTGTTCCCCCCCACTTTGGGGGGGAAAAAGTGCGTCTTACAGGGCGAAAAATACGGTACCTATCTCCAAATACTAAGCCACTGTCATCTGTTGCATGGCCATAGGGTAGATAGAAGGGCTGACAGAATATGTGTCATATGGAGGCTGGGAGTGAGGATAGGGAGCCGTTGGCGCCAACAGCAGTAGTTAGTAGTAACTTTTGACTTGCATAATATTGGAGATTCATACTACAGTATTTTGGCAGTAGACTCAATTTGCATGGTGGAAGTGAGTGGTCTGCACCATTTTATGGCCACTTAACAGAACATTTGTATCAGAGCTATCAGTGAATAAAGCTACAGTCCTTCTTCAGGATTGTTTTCTGAATTCTTGACCCTGCTGAGATGCTATTGTGTTGGTGAGGTAAAGGAAATCATTGATGGACCTCGAGGGACAACTACTTATCAGAAGAACATGCAACTAAGGCCACACTAGATATTTTGGATATAAGGACACTTTGGGAGAGATTTATCAAAACTGGTTTGAAGGAAAACTGGCTTAGTTGCCCATGCCAGACTTAATTTTCATCAGTTTTGATAAATCTCCCATTTTGTATTATATTAAGAATTTGATTAAACCATGATGTGGTTGGGGTGATTTGTGGAAATTTCATTTGAAGTAGTTTAGTTGTAAAAATGTTGCTTCATGCCAAAAACATTTACCTGAATCAGAAAAATGTCAACAACTTTTGACCACTATATGGACGGAGCCACCTGTGCACTGCAGCCATTGACTTGCCTCAGGGGTGACTTGTCCTTAAGCATATCATTGCTGGGTCAACTGCCACTTGGAGACACATCACCTCTGAGGCCAGTCACAGGCTATAGCGGTGCACGTGACCCTGTCCATCCAGAATATTACAGACGGGGTCTAGAAGACCAGTGAAGACAGCCAGGGAGCCGGAAAGGAGTGCTGGGGACCAGGTGACTATGTTTTTTCTTTAACACAGGTGCAGCAGGCTGAAGTTGAAATTTAAAAATCTAAAAAAAAGAAGTTAGACATTTTTTTCCAATGTCATAACTTTTTTCTTTTTCCATTAATGCATGAGGGCTTGTTTTTTTCTGACTGAATTATATTTTTTGCACCATTTTGAGGTCTCCAGTATAATGTTTTGATTTGCTTTTATTCTTATTTTTTTTGGGTGGGGGGGGGGACGCAGTGGACAGGAGGGGACCTCATTGACTTCTATGGGGGAGTTTTCTGGGCATGCTCTGTGACCTGTGAAGAGATCATTACACAAGGAAAGAATAGATACACTTTGATAATCACCTATTGTGAATGGTGGATCCCGTCTTATCTACACATAGAGGTGATATCATTTCAGGCAGGATTAGATTGACAGATAAGCAGATAACTGCAGAACAGGAAGTGGTGCCTATTATTAAGCTTAGTGGGCAGTGCAAAAACTGCCGTATTTTTTTAAAATATAGATATTGACATGGAAAATTAAAAATAACTTTTTTGTTAAATATGTTAAACATAAACATGAGGTCATTTTCTGATGACACATTCCCTTTAAAAATAACGACTTGGTGATACCAAATATGTATAGTTTTTATAGGTTTTACTTTTCAATAATAAAAACAGGCTTCACGTGAACAGGGCTGGAAAAGCAGGAAGTGTCTTGGTCTACCGAAAAAGAGCCTGGGAATCGGTGGATCTACAGCTAAAAAGATGAAAAGGAGGTCACCAGGTAAGTGTTCTGTTCATTATGCAATTCATGTGAATTTCTTCGGAGGGTGGCTTTAGGATGCAGCAAATCAGAGCACATTCGTTGTATGGCCTTATATAAATGGAGAAGTTTTTTTGTTATAAATCTATATGTAATTTACATGTTTTATATAGTTTTTAACTTTTCCCGATAATAGGCTATATAACGCCTTTTTTGTACTATTTGCTTCCACCAGCCTTATATGGAAAGGATCACAGCTGCAGCTTCTGTGGTGGAGCCCGGCCAACATGGGCTTCCTGAGAGCAGACAGCTAAATGAGTCACTTGTTCTAAAAAAGCCAGAGCTGTGAAGCAGTCCCCTGGAATCCGAAGAATGCCGCGATATTTATTAAGAGCTAAAAGTCAGTGAACGGAGTCAATGGATTGTAACAGGTCATTCCTGCTTATGAACCATAGGGACCTTGTGTTACCTGGACCTTCTAATAACTTTTTATTGACTTTAATTTTGCACAGATATTACATACTGACGTCGGTAGCGGTAGCGTTGCATGTAATTATTATCACATAGCACCATTCTGTAGATGGAAGGACTGGGTCCACCACAGTAAGAGCCACTCACTGTTAGCGGCCCACACTGTGGATATTGTCATGATTCCGCTGCAAAATCTGCGCGGTTTTGTCATGGATTTTGCAGTGCATTGCCAAGGGTGGTATCGGCGGTCATACTGTAATACACTGTGTAGTTTCTACTTGCGGTTCCTCGGCAGAAAATCCACAGCTTTTCCGCAAAATGATTAAAGGGGATATCCGGGTATAAATTTTTCCCTGGGCTTCACCTGCCAGGCTTTGCATCTTACTAATCTACTTGCGCTAATTTTTCGGTCTTGCTCCAGAGATGGTCACATGGGCGAGAGGAGTCCACTCCTTCTCATATTGAAGCTGTGCGGGAGGAAACATTAGGAGGAGACAGCAACGGGATGATGGAGGGTGTAGTGGGCAGAGTTTTTGGCTCAGGGAAGGGTGTAGAAGGCATTTACATTTCTGGCTGATCTTGCAGTAGACCTACGGGAAGTGTTGTGTCTGCACATCATCTACACCCACAACCTGTAGGTTCAGGCTGTAAACAATGGAGAAGTGAAGACTCAGGAAGAGCTGACAGGTCTACTATTATGACCTTTAGGAGACTAGATTAATTTTTCATAATTAAATTAAAAATTTTAGGATCCCACACAACCCCTTAAATGAGAAAAATTAAAATCAGACATCATACAGTACATGACGATCTCTTTCTAACAAAGCTAGAACCAGCCCTGTACCTCACATGGATCCAAAGATCTCCGCATTCATTGCTTCATTTGTTCTGCTAGATTTATTTTAACCTGGCATCTCAGGGAGGGGAGTGTCCTTTCTTAGGGAAGTGTCCTTTCTGCTGCAACTCTCTCCCAGTCAAAAAAACTGGGCATGTCCTTTCTGGTGCAGCTCTCTCCCTATCGAAGCTCAGGGGGCTTGTCTTTTCTGCTGCAACTCCTGTAAGTGTTTACGTGGGTTTCCTCCGGATACTCCGGGGTTTCCTCCCACCTACCAAAGACATACTGATAGGGAACTTAGATTGTGTGCCCCATTGGGGACAGCTAGATGTTAATGTCTGTGGAATGTAGTAGTGCTTTATAAATGCATAAGATAAATAAATAAATAATTGTCACAGCTTCTGACTGTAGATCTGGTTGGTGGCAGTTAAAGGACGGAACTGAGCATGTGCGTCCACCTCAGTGAGGTGGACGGAGAAGTAAGGAGAATAACAAACAGCAGGTGGTGCTATTGAATAACTCAGTGGCTATACTAAATGTTAACATGCAGTTCAAAAATATTCAGATCCAGGTGCTGTAGAATATTTTTTGTGGGACAACTCTTTAATGAGGTCCAAAAACCTATACAAATCATTTTTTTAAAAATCCATATTCTACCTATATATGTATGGTTTTAGGGGTCATGCACAAGACTGTAATTGCCTCAGTGTTCTCTCCATTTTTAAAACAGATTTTTTTTTTGGTTAACAGATCCATGGGCCCGTTTTGCAAAACTCACTGCAGGTCCTATTCATTGTCTGCCCTTACTATTGAAAAGAGTGAGGAAAAATGCAGTGCACATGTTTTTCCAAGACCTGTTTTTTGTGGACGGAAAATCAGATATGGCTGTGTGCATGATTCTTCATTAGCTGTAAGATTTTTATTGGCCTATAAATGTCCTGCAGGTTTATGAAGACACCATATCAGATATCTATTGAGCCCAACAGGCCACGCTTCTTGTAAAAACATGCCCTGAAAGACACTCCAGTCACAGGAGCTTTTATTTCTTCTATTATTGCCTCTGCACAGTGGGCATTGTTATTTCATTGCCGATGTTCTGGCTTTCGTTGTTGGCTCGGCACAGTGGTGACGGAAAATTGGATAACAACCAAATCAAGTTTGAAGAATTCTGAATCATAAATCAAATGGGTAATGTGACAAATGTGTGGCGTGTTTCAACTTCCCACATTATGAGTTCACACTCTATTCTACGACCGGCCATTGCCCCAAACGAGGAATGCAAATAATATGGCATTTTCAAAATTTAAGTTCTAGCAGCTGTGTCTACAGATTTGACTTTCAGCCTCATCAGATACTTCTCTTTCTTCACCTTGTATTGTATATAGTTTATATAAAATGTGGGTGAGTTCCCACGGTGGGTTCTGTCTACAGATTGCAGGGCAAATTCTGTACTAAAAAAACGTGGCATCCACACCTGGTGGTCTCTGCCACCACAGATGCAGATTTATTTAAGTGTGTTTTTTCCCAGAGATGTCCATACCTGGTGCAGTTTCTGCATGGACACCACTGGAAATCATATCAGGAGTCAGGAGGAATGGGGCTAAAAGTGCGACATTTAAATTGAAAAACCACATCAGAAAGCAGAAGCTTTTGCCGAGCCTAAAGGAAGAAATTCGGTAATCATGATTAAATTGTGTTCTATGTATGTATCACCAGGGTCACTAGTGCAGTAACTGGCACAGGGTGGAAGCATCGGTGTTGTGACTGGCACAGGATGGAGGGATCGGAGTAACATCAGGATAGAAAGATGAGCCTGGCTGATGCATTCAGAATAGAGGGGAGAGTTTAGAAGACCCAATTAATAATGAGTTACAGTAATCAAGATGAGAATGAGTCAGGGCAACAATGAGAGTTATTACTAATTCCACAGTGAGAAAAGCTCAGATTCTGCAGATGTTTTTTGAGGTGCAGGACACGTGCGCAAGTGATTGAATATAGAGTCAAAAATAATCCCAAGGCAGTGGACATGTTTCCTAGGAGTTATGGTTGTACCTTGTACTGAAACAGAAATATTACTAGATGGTGGAAACACAAGAAGTTGAGTTGTTTTTGACAGATTTGGTTTCAGGAGAGAACTGAGGACTGACCCCTGAGAAACCTAAACAGCAAGGGGAAGAAGAGGAGAAGTAGAGTGCGGACAACAATTGTAAGGATCGAGAAGAGACCAAGAGTTTCATTTGCATAACCTCTTCCCAGACTTCCAGAGGAGTGTGTATGGCCTATAAGACTCCTCACACTGTTTAAGGCGCTCTCCATAAGGAGATATTGTATTTTCGTCCTGACCTAGGCCTCTCACACAGTGCCCTCTGCTCTGCCCTGATGAGGAGCAATCACCCTGAAACAACTGTCTGCAGATGAGAGGTTGGCTTAAATATTATCCAAGTCATGTCTGAAAAGGCCTTTCAAAAGGTTGAACATTGACTTATAGGATAGTTACCTTCGGGGCCGGACTGGCCATAGGGCAGACCGGGCATTTGCCCGGTGGGCCGGGCCGCCACAGGGGGGCCGCCTCAGGGCTCGAGTGGGTGTGACGGGTATGGCCTAATCACACCCCTGTGCTCCGCCTCCTGCCAGCCCCGGCCGCACAGCTTAATAATCATCATGACTGTCTGATCAGGGCCGGACTGGCCATAGGGCTGGCCGGGCCGCCTCAGGGCTCGAGTGGGTGTGCCGGTATGGCCTAATCACACCCCTCCCTGTGCTCCGCCTCCTGCCAGCCCCGGCCGCACAGCTTAATCATCATTCATGACCGACTCTGAGACGAGTGACACAAAGACACATAGATACTGACTGTGAGTCCACCCCCACTGCTTCGCCTCCTGTGCTCCGCCTTCGTGACTCCATCTTCCGGCGGCCGGCAGCTCACTCCGACGTCACGCGCCTGCTCCGCCTTCATTAATAAAGTGGGAGGAGCATGCGCGTGCGGCGTTACGTAGTGAGTGACGTCACGTCACGTTACGCTGCCGCCGGCCGCCTAGTTTGAATGTTGAGCTTGTTGAAGAGCGGGACTGGAGCCACCAGCTTCTGCCTGCCCGCCCCAGTAGTGTCCAACTGGCTGTGGCTGCCGCCTGCCCATGCCTACTGACTGTCCAAGGCAGTAAGTTAGTGATAGTGATAGATTATTAGATAGTAACTTATGTAAGTGAGCTATTGAGCTTGTAAATAAACTTGTGCAAAGTATATGAGTAGTTACTAACTACTCATATACTTTGCACAAGTTTATTTACAAGCTCAATAGCTCACTTACATATGGAACGGCGGGGTCTGTCTTACAATAGGGAGGGACATTGTTATGGGGGGGGGGGGGAGATATCTGTGGATCATGTGGATGATGACACATATATATAGCACAAGATGCTTGCGCTGCCATATATGTGTGTCATCCACAGATCCCCCCGGCCACCCATAACAGTGTCATCCACAGATGCCGCCATAACAGTGCCATGCAATCCACAGATATCCCCTTAACAGTCTATTAAGGGGATATCTGTGGATTACACTGTTATGGGGTGGGGGTCTGTGGATGACGCACTGTTAATAACAGTGCATCATCCACAGATGCCCCCATAACTGTGTGTCATCCACTGATGCCCATAACACTTGAGTGTTCTCCACAGATGCCCATAACAGTGCGTCATCCACTGATGCCCCCATAATAGTGTCATCCACAGATGCCCCATTAAAGTGTCATTCACAGATCCCCCATAACAGTGCGTCATCCACAGATGCCCCCATAACCGTGTGTCATCCACTGATGCCCATAACAGTGTGTCATCCACAGGTCCCCCATAACAGTGTGTCATCCACAGATCCCCCATAACAGTGCGCCTGCGCACTGAGGAGAGACAGAAAGGAGGGCAAATAATCAGTGGAAGCAAGCAGAGGACGGCACAGCAGACGACCGAATAGCTTCTTTTGTAAGTAAATTGTTTTATTATAAATGTAGTTTAATGTCTGTTTTTGTCTTTTATTATATTCTGGCTTTTGCTTAAAGGGACAGTAAAAAATTGGTGTTTTTTTTTGTTATGTATGATGATTTTTGATAATAAATAAATGTAAATGTAGTGGTGCTGTAATGTGGACCCCAGGCCTCTCTGATGTCCTGCAGGCTGGGCTGGCGCTGTGGCAGCATACGGTTGGCCAGGCAGCAGAAAGGCTCTGGGGCTGTCATTCTGTGCTCTGGAACGTTCCCCTTCACAGCCACAGCTATCTCTCTCTCCTACAGTGCGGACTCTGCAGGAGGCTTTCCGTTTGCTCTCCGTCCTAATAGAAGTCTATGGGAATCAAAACGGATCCGTCTGGTTCCCGTTATGCAAGACGGAAAACAAAGTCCTGTCGACAGGACCCAGACGGATCGGTTATACTTTCTCATAAACTTCTATTAGGACAGAGCAAAACTGAATGCCTCTTAAAGGTTTCTGTTTTGCATTCCATCTGGCCATTCCGTTATATTCCGTTTGAAACGGAACCTATAACGGAATGGCATAACGCAGATGTAAACCCACCCTGTACGGAATAGGTGGTATTTACCAGAGTTGCTGGAGAACTGTGAGTGCTATTTCGGGGGCACTGACCTGTACAGGGTGTGGAGGATGGGGAGGTTGAGATCCACTGAGGATATTATAAGACTTTTCTGTAGCTTCCTATATTGTTGCAAGATCTGTATGTTGGTTGTTGCAAAGCTTGTGTGTTGGCTGAAGCCTTTCTATCTTACTGGTGGCTGGCCAGGCCCCTCAATTGTGCTTCCGGGTTTGGCTCCGCCCCTAGACTGCAAGGGGGTGGGGCCTGTTGGGGGTCATGTGATTGGGCTGCTCAGTCAAAAATGCCCGGGCCTATTTTTTGTCCCAGTCCGGCCCTGGTTACCTTACATCTGGTGGCATTAGCAGCAGAGTTAAGAGCTCATTTGCAAACCATCTTCTCAGAATTACAGAGGAGCATGCATGGCCTATAAAACTCCTCATACCATTTAAAGTTCTCTCCATAAGCAGATATTGTATTCCCCAAATCCTGATTAGCACTTACTGTGAATCTGCTGCCTGTTCTGCCTATACTCCATAGCTGAAGGACCTGCGATGACATCATAGTCATGTGATATTTTCAACACTGGAAGTGGTGGTAGGACCTGTGATGAGGTCACCATCATGTGACCAGTGCAGAAAAAGGCAGCGCGCAGCAGTGGAGACCTGTGATGCCATTGAATGAATGTGAGTGCCAGAAAACGGCTGGGAGATGTGGTTCTCCCCTATTACACCTCCTCCCCTATTTAACTGGGACTGTATGTTAGAGGGGCTGAATGGAGGGGTGTCATTTACATGGGACTGTATGTTATTGAAGATTGCAGGGAGATAACTGGTGTTATTTACATGGGACTGGATATTATAGAGGACTGGAGGGTAAGGAGTAATGTTACTTACATGGAACTATGTGTTGAAGGGGCTGAAGGATGGGGTTTAAGTTATTTACATGGGAATGTATGTTATAGAAGACTGTAAGGAAGAGATGTTATTTACTTGGGACTGTATCAAAAAGAAGACTGGTGGGAGAGGATTGGTGTTATTTACATGGGACTGCATGGTATAGAAGACTGGAGAGAGAGGAGTGATGTTATTTACATGGGACTGTATTATATAGAAGACTGTAGGGCGAGGACAGGCATTATAATTATGGGGGCACTACAGAGACGATTATAACTCCAGGGGGTATGGCTGGAGGTATTATAATTACAGGGGGCACTACAGGGAACATTCTAAATACTGTGGGCAGTGGTGGTGGGCATTACTACTGAGGGCTCCATAGGAGTGCCTTATTTCTATTAGGGGTGCCTTATTAGTACTGAGGGCAGTGTAAGGGTACTATGGAAGGGGGTGGGCGTCACCGCCACTAACCGGCACCGGACAGGCTTTAGCGCTGTCTTAGCCTGTGAAGCCGCCCATCAGTGCCTACTGCTAGGGCTGTAAACAAAACAGCCCTTGCCCTACGCTTTACAGAGCAGGCCATGGTAGAGCATCGGAGTATATAATGTCAGAGGGGCTGAGTGGAGGGAGAAGGGGATATGTCCGGACAACTGCTTTAAAGGGCATCTGTCAGCAATTTTTAACCTATGTCTGATTGTGCGCTTGGCAGCTGAAGACATCTGTGTTGGTCCCATGTTCATATGTGCCCGCATTGCTGAGAAAAATGATGTTTTAATTTATGCAAATGAGCCTCTAGGAGCAACGGGGGCGTTACCATTACACCTAGAGGCTTCAGTTTCTTTGCAACTGCTGCTCCCAGTCTACTTTGACAGGACAGTGAAAATGTCACCACACCTGGCCATGTCAAAGTGCAGAGGGCGTGGCAGTTACAGAGAGAGCGGAGCCTTTAGGAGTGATCGTAACGCCCCGTTTGCAAATAATAAAACATCATTTTTCTCAGTAATGCGGGCACATAAGAACATGTGGACCAACACAGATGCCTTCAGCTGCCAAGTGCACATGTAACAGGTCAGCCCTATAATTGTGCAAGCATATGAGGGAGTCCTGAGGGATAGCTGAAGGCCTAGGGAGCACTTTACTGTCAGCTATGTAAAAAATATGGACTTCAGTTGGGGGAGGAAGCCGGCATTAAAGTGCCTAGGGCAGTATAAAAACTAAATATGGCCCTGGCTCCACAGCAGCAGCAGGAGGTAGTGTCACACATCACACTGCTACTGTAAAGGAGGCACAATATCTGGACATAACTACTGTGAAGTGCACATATCTGGACATAACTACTGTGAGGGGCACATATCTGGACATAACTACTGTGAAGGGGCACATATCCGGACATAACTACTGTGAAGGGGGCACATATCTGGACATAACTACTGTGAAGGGGGCACATATCTGGACATAACTACTGTGAAGGGGGCACATATCCGGACATAACTACTGTGAAGAGGGCACCTATCCGGACATAACTACTGTGAAGGGAGCACATATCTGGACATAACTACTGTGAAGGGGGCACATATCTGGACATAACTACTGTGAAGGGGGCACATATCTGGACATTACTGTGAGGAGGGCACATATCTGGACATAACTGCTGTGAGGGCGGCAGATATCTGGACATTACTGTGAGGGGTGCACATATTTGGACATAACTACTGTTAAGGGGGCACATATCTGTACATAATTACTGTGAAGTGCACTATTCTGAGCATAACTACTGTGAAGTGCACATATCTGAGCATAACTACTGTGAAGGGGGCACATATCTGGACATAACTATTGTAAGGGGGGCACATATCTGGCGTAGCTACTGTGAAGGCAGCACATATTTGGGCATAACTACTGTGAAGGGGGCACATATCTGGGCATAGCTACTGTGAAGGGGGCACATATCTGGACATAACTACTGTGAAGGGGGTATATCTAGACATAACTGTTGTGAAGTAGGCACATATCTGGGCATAACTACTGTGAAGGGGGCACATATCTGAACATAACTACTGTGAAGGGGGTATATCTAGACATAACTGTTGTGAAGTAGGCACATATCTGGGCATAACTACTGTGAAGGGGCACATATCTGGGCATAACTGCTGTGAAGGGGGCACATATCTTGGCATAACTGCTGTGAAATTGGCACAGGTCTGGGCATAACTGCTATAAGGGGGCATATATCTGGGCATGACTGCTGTGAAGTGGGCATCTCTGGTCATAGCTAATGTGAAGGGGGCACAGTGTGGGCATTACTACTATGTACAGGTACAAAGGGGGAATAATTACTATGTGGGGGCATTAAGGGGACTGGTTGTGTATAGTTATGCTTTGGGCAGAATTAGAGGCGTGACCTAGTATAAAAAAAATATGTGAACATACTGTAAACATATTGACCCATATTAACAAGATATTTTTATTTGCACGTATATATTTATCGCTGGATCACCTCTGTGTCTCACTTTCTGGTTGCTTGGTATCTGTTAACGATGAGGAAAAAAATTGTACTCCGAAACGCGTTTGGTTCGTTCAAAGAAATCGGCTTCCAGTGCCAATTGAGAAACAAACAACTTTAAGAAATACTGCCGGCAGCAAACATCTTGGAAAGACCAGCCTGATATGGAAATCAAGCAAAACCATCGTTAACAGATACCAAGCAACCAGGAAGTGAGACACAGAGGTGATCCAGCGATATATACCCTGAACCTTCGGGTAATGAAAGCAATGCATGCCGACAACATGCGGTAAATTGGAAACCTTGGAACACGTGCAAGGTCGAAAATAATCGTGAGTACTTCATGAACATTGTTTTATCGTGTCTACAAAGACTGCACGTAAGGCCGAAAAAATCGAGAGGCCGAGAAAATCGTGAGTACTCTACGAACTCTGTTCTATTGTGCCTATACTAAATCTTTGGCATTAGAAAGTCCGCATGTATAATATACATGAACTTATGCATCATAAAATCGCGAGCACCTCATAAATACTGTCCCACTGGGTCTATATCGAATTTTCTGAACAAGAAGGTTTGCAAAAACGCAATACGCGAACATTCGATATACTTACGAATATACAAGACTGGCCGTTTAAATAAATGTGTACAGTCATGGCCAAAAGTTTTGAGAATTAGAAGACTTTTGGAAGATGGCCTGGTGTCAAGAAGGGCAGCAAAGAAGCCACTTCTCTCCAAAAAAAACATCAGGTACAGATTGATCTTCTGCAGAAAGTATGGTGAATGGACTGCTGAGGACTGGGGCAAAGTCATATTCTCCGATGAAGCCTCTTTCCGATTGTTTGGGGCATCTGGAAAAAGGCTTGTCTGGAGAAGAAAAGGTGAGCGCTACCATCAGTCCTGTGTCATGCCAACAGTAAAGCATCCTGAGACCATTCATGTGTGGGGTTGCTTCTCATCCAAGGGAGTGGGCTCACTCACAATTTTGCCCAAAAACACAGCCATGAATAAAGAATGGTACCAAAACACCCTCCAACAGCAACTTCTTCCAACAATCCAACAACAGTTTGGTGAAGAACAATGTATTTTCCAGCACGATGGAGCACCGTGCCATAAGGCAAAAGTGATAACTAAGTGGCTCGGGGACCAAAACGTTGACATTTTGGCTCCATGGCCTGGAAACTCCCCAGATCTTAATCCCATTGAGAACTTGTGGTCAATCCTCAAGAGCCGGGTGGACAAACAAAAACCCACTAATTCTGACAAACTCCAAGAAGTGATTATGAAAGAATGGGTTGCTATCAGTCAGGAATTGGCCCAGAAGTTGATTGAGAGCATGCCCAGTCGGATTGCAGAGGTCCTGAAAAAGAAGGGCCAACACTGCAAATACTGACTCTTTGCATAAATGTCATGTAATTGTCGATAAAAGCCTTTGAAACGTATGAAGTGCGTGTAATTATATTTCACTACATCACAGAAACAACTGAAACAAAGATCTAAAAGCAGTTTAGCAGCAAACTTTGTGAAAACTAATATTTGTGTCATTCTCAAAACTTTTGGCCACGACTGTACACTGAACTTTTGATTCAGCAAGTTCTCAAGCCACTTTAACAGAACTGTGTAGCCTTTTGCAAGTTATCCAGCTACCTCTGCTTGCCTTAAAGGAGCCATTCACATACAATTTGTAACATTTGATGAACCATTAGCCATACAGTCAGGTCCATAAATATTGGGACATCTACACAATTCTAACATTTTTGGCTCTATGCACCACCACAATGGATTTGAAATGAAACGAACAAGATGTGCTCTAACTGCTGACTGTCAGCTTTAATTTGAGGGTATTTATATCCAAATCAGGTGATCAGTGTAGGAATTATAACAGTTTGTATATGTGCCTCCCCCTTGTTAAGGGACCAAAAGTAATGGGACAATTGGCTTCTCAGCTGTTCCATGGCCGGGTGTGTGTTATTCCTTCATTATCCCAATTACAATGAGCAGATAAAAGGTCCAGAGTTCATTTCAAGTTGCATTTGGAATCTGTTGCTGTCAACTCTCAAGATGAGATCCAAAGAGCTGTCAATATCAGTGAAGCAAGCCATCATTAGGCTGAAAAAACACAACAAACCCATCAGATAGATAGCAAAAACATTAGGCGTGGCCAAAACAACTGTTTGGAACATTCTTAAAAAGAAGAAACGCACCAGTGAGCTCAGCAACTCCAAAAGACCTGGAAGACCACGGAAAACAATTGTGGTGGATGACCGAAGAATTCTTTCCCTGGTGAAGAAAACACCCTTCACAACAGTTGGCCAGATCAAGAATCTTCCAGGAGGTAGGTGTATGTGTGTCAAAGTCAACAATCAAGAGAAGACTTCACCAGAGTGAATACAGAGGGTTCACCACTAAATGTAAACCATTGGTGAACCTCAAAAACAGGAAGGCCAGATTAGAGTTTGCCAAATGACATCTAAAAAAGCCTTTACAGTTCTGGAACAACATCCTATGGACAGATGAGACCAAGATCAACTTGTACCAGAGTGATAGGAAGAGAAGAGTATGGAGAAGGAAAGGAACTGCTCGTGATCCTAAGCATACCACCTCATTAGTGAAGCATGGTGGTGGTAGTGTCATGGCGTGGGCATGTATGGCTGCCAATGGAACTGGTTCTCTTGTATTTATTGATGATGTGACTGCTGACAAAAGGAGCAGTGTGAATTCTGAAGTGTTTCAGGCAATATTATCTGCTCATATTCAGCCAAATGCTTCAGAACTCATTGGACGGCTCTTCACAGTGCAGATGGACAATGACCCAAAGCATACTGCAAAAGCAACTAAAGAGTTTTTTTTAAGGGAAAAAAGTGGAATGTTATGCAATGGCCAAGTCAATCACCGGACCTGAATCCAATTGAGCATGCATTTCACTTGCTGAAGACAAAACTGAAAGGAAAATGCCCCAAGAACAAGCAGGAACTGAAGACAGTTGCAGTAGAGGCCTGGCAGAGCATCACCAGGGATGAAACCCAGCGTCTGGTGATGTCTATGCGTTCCAGACTTCAGGCTGTAATTGACTGCAAAGGATTTGCAGCCAAGTATTAAAAAGTGAAAGTTTGATTTATGATTATTATTCTGTCCCATTACTTTTAGTTCCTTAACAAGTGGGAGGCACATATACAAAGTGTTGTAATTCCTGCACCGTTCACCTGATTTGGATGTAAATACCCTCAAATTAAAGCTGACAGTCTGCAGGTAAAGCACATCTTGTTCAGTTCATTTCAAATCCATTGTGGTGGTGTATAGAGCCAAAAAATTTTGAATTGTGTCGATGTCCCAATATTTATGGACCTGACTGTCTATGCGAATTAACGTTTTATATATGAGTTTCAGGACTAATGTTTGTACAATGTTTTAAATATTGAGTATTGGCCAATACATACTGTGTTATTTTTATGTATAGGGAATTTTAACATAAATACATTTTAATACTGTTGCATCTGCGTGACCCCTGTATTTGTGAGTGCCAATCTAATCATCCAATTCTCCTTTGATTTATGTTGTCAACCTGATATATTTTTTATTCAATCTATGGTCTTGTCTTTGAACCAATTCCACATGATCTTTTCCCTTCCTGTCATATGGTGTCCGATATTATTACTCAGATAAAATTTTTGGCCTCAGAACAAATTTCTGTATGAACAATACTGTAACAAAGGTACATATTTTTATTATGCGACAATGACCAAATCAGTCGATTTTCATATTACCTTCCTGAACGTCCAGTACTATTAGTACTGGAAATTTAGGAACAGATTGATTTGTACATAGTGTACTAGGGCCATCTCAATCCATACCACCATGCCATTTACCATAGGTCTTGATGTACTGTCAGACCTGGAAAATTATTTTCCTTTAATAAAATTTATAACATTACATTCTGTATCTCTCAATGCTCTGGCAACTAAAGTGTAAACTTATATCTGCCCCAGAAACCAGTCTCCAAGTTCACAGGTACATGTCGGAAACTCTAAAGGTCTGATTCTGTGTGCTGAAAACACATTGAGATCATTGTTGGCAAAGCTACGAAATTACTCAGTAGAACACTGATGCATAGATTGTGGACCTGTACTCCTGGCAGATGTCAGCCATCCCTCATGTAAATGTTTTCCATTCTCTACAATTGTAGTATAACCCTTGTACTGGTGCCTGTCATATGGCTTTTGTTTATTGAGGAGAAGAACATCATGAATCTTGCTTTGGTTTTTACCTTGAGGGCTCTTTTTATTGAAATAGTTCCTTGTAATTCTTTTTGTAATAGGCACCTTGAGGAAACAGGAATTAATTTAGTGCCAGTATACGTATGGTATGTATGAGGTGTGTGAATGAAGTATAATACTACAGCTACAGAAGTGCAATGTGAGGACAATTGATTTAAAGAGACATCTTGGCCTATTAACAACCTGGAAAAAAAGTGTAGAACATAGTCTGACGTTGAGGTCCACCCTGTGGTTGCATTGCAGAAAGAGAAGTATTACACCTCATTCCTAGGTGTAATACTACAGCTACAGAAGTGCAGTATGAGGAGAATTGCTTTAAAGAGACATCTTGGCCTATTAACTACCTTTGCAGCCGTGTAACCTGTAAGATATATGTACTGTACATTTGTGTAACATCTGCCAGTGCATGCTTGCTAAGAACTGTAACTATGTGCTTGAACTTGAATCTTCAGTTAAGAACTGTTCGACTGCAAGGCTGCTGCATTATTGCCTTATCCAACACTACAGGCCACCCTGCCTTGCACCTCACAATTCGTCACCAATCAAGGGCACCCCGAACCACCATTAGGCAGGAGAAATCCCAAGACCAGGGTGTGCCCTGATAGGAAGAGAGATGCGCCCTTCCCATCACTGCACGTCAGAGTGAGCACCAACTGCAACCACCATTCTTGCTACCATCACTCTTATCCTCTACTCCTTTGGGTGTGTTTAAATTTATGAATGCAAAGATGGTTTCCCAGCATAGAAACTTTACTTTGGAGTTGGTAACCTCATTCTACGATGTTCATATTCCCTACTAGAACATAAGAAAAGGGGTTGGTCTGTTGGAACAATCAGCTATTTGTGTAGAAAATAGAGATGTCGCGAACTATTCGCCGGCGAACATTTCCCGGCAAACATCGCTTGTTCGCGTTCGCCGTGGTGGGCGAACATATGTGATGTTCGGTCCGCCCCCTATACATCATCATTGAGCAAACTTTGACCCTGTACCTCACAGTCAGCAGACACATTCCAGCCAATCAGCAGCATACCCTCCCTCCCAGACCCTCCCACCTCCTACCGCCGCCGCCACCACCAACACTAGCACCACAGCTGCTTCACTTGATCTGTCAGAGGAGTTATTTACACATCAGTTGGAAGAAATGAGTGATGCGCAACCATTATTGCCAGAGGATGTAGATAACAGGGATATGTCTCAGTCAGGCAGCATTACAAACATGGACGTACGGTGTGATGATGATGTTATACCCGCTGCTGCTTCCTTTGCTGAGTTGTCAGATACCAGTGAAGCGGTTGATGATGACGATGTGTCCGTGGATGTCACGTGGGTGCCCGCTAGAAGAGAAGAAGAACAGGGGGAAAGTTCAGATGGGGAGACAGAGAGGAGGAGGAGACGAGTTGGAAGCAGGGGGAGGTCGTCGCAAGGAACCATTATTGCCAGAGGATGTAGATAACAGGGATATGTCTCAGTCAGGCAGCATTACAAACATGGATGTACGGTGTGATGATGATGTTGTTGTACCCGTAACGCATGCTGTTGCCACCACCAGAATGCCATCATTGCAAAGCTCAGCAGTGTGGAATTTTTTTTTGTGCGTCTGCCTCTGATAACAGCGATGCCATTTGCAACCTGTGCCAAAAGAAACAGAGTCGTGGGAAGTCCAACACCCACCTAGGTACAACTGCTTTGCAAAGGCACATAATCTCACATCACAAACGCCTATGGGATCAACACATGATGAGTACAAGCAGCACAGAAACTCAAAGCCATCATCCTCCTCCTGGTCCAGCATCTTCTGCCACGTCAACCACTGCTGTCCTCCTTGCCCCCTCTCAACCATCTGCCTCTCACCTTCAGCAGTTCCTGCTCATCTACCCACAGTCAGGTGTCTGTCAAGGAAATGTTTGAGCGTAAGAAGCCAATGTCACAGAGTCACCCCCTTGCCCGGCGTCTGACAGCTGGCTTGTCGGAACTCTTAGCCCGCCAGCTTTTACCATACAAGCTGGTGGAGTCTGAGGCCTTCAAAAAATTTGTAGCTATTGGGACACCGCAGTGGAAGGTACCCGGCTGAATTTTTTTTTCACAAAAGGCAATCCCCAACCTGTACTCTATTGTGGAAAAGGAAGTCATGGCATGTCGGGCACACAGTGTTGGGGCAAGGGTCCATCTGACCACTGATACCTGGTCTGCAAAGCACAGTCAGGGTAGGTATATCACGTACACTGCGCATTGGGTAAACCTGCTGACGGCTGCCAAGCATGGAATTCGTGGCTCTGCAGAGGAGTTGGTGACACTGCCACGACTTGCAGGCAGGCCTGCTGCCACCTCCTCTACTCCTCCTACTCCATCCTCTTTGCTAACCTCCTCGGCTGAGTCCTCTTCTGCTGCTGCGTCTTGCTCCACATCAACGGCACCCTCCCAGCTCCCCAGGGGCTATTCCACATCCCGGATACGACAGTGTCATGCCGTCTTGGGGTGGACTTGCCTGAAAGCAGAGAGTCACACCGGACCAGCACTCCTGTCCGCCCTGAACGCACAGGTGGATTAGTGGCTGACTCCACACCAACTGGAGAACGGCAAAGTGGTGTGTGACAACGGAAGCAATTTGTTGGCGGCATTGAATTTGGGCTAGTTGACACATGTGCCGTGCATGGCACATGTGTTGAATCTCATCGTACTACGCTTTGTGCATAAGTACCCAGGCTTACAGGACGTCCTCAAGCAGGCCAGGAAGGTGTGTGGCCATTTCAGGCATTCCTACACGGCCATGGCGCACTTTTCCGATATTCAGCGGCGAAACAACATGCCAGTGAGGCGCTTGATTTGCGACAGCCCGACACTTTGGAATTCAAGACTCCTAATGTTCGACCACCTGCTCCAACAAGAAAAAGCCGTCATCGAGTATTTGTATGACCGGGGTGCCTCTGCAGTGCTGGGTAATTTTTTGCCACGTTACTGGACGCTCATGCGCAATGCCTGTAGGCTCATGCGTCCTTTTGAGGAGGTGACAAACCTAGTCAGTCACACCGAAGGCACCATCAGCGACATCATCCCATTTGTTTTCTTCCTGGAGCGTGCCCTGCGAAGAGTGCTGGATCAGACCGTAGATGAGCGTGAAGAGGAAGAGTTGTGGTCACCATCACCACCAGAAACAGCCTTATCAGCATCGCTTGCTGGACCTGCGGCAACGCTGGAAGAGGAGTCTGAGGAAGAGGAGTCAGAGGAGGAATGTGGCTTTGAGGAGGAGGAAGACCAATTACAGCAGGCATCCCAGGGTGCTCGTTGTCACCTATCTGGTACCCGTGGTGTTGTATGTGGCTGGGGGGAAGAACAGACCTTCAATGAGATCAGTGAGGACGAGGAACGGGACATGAGTAGCTCGGCATCCAACCTTGTGCAAATGGGGTCTTTCATGCTGTCATGCCTGTTGAGGGACCCTCATATAAAAAGGCTGAAGGAGAACGACCTGTACTGGGTGGCCACGCTACTAGACCCGCGGTATAAGCAGAATGTGGCTGAAATGTTACCGAATTACCAGAAGTCGGAAAGGATGCAGCAGTTCCAAAACAAGTTAAAAAGTATGCTTTACACAGCGTATAAGGGTGATGTCACAGCACAACAGGAATCTAACCTCACCTTTATTAAGATGAATGAGGCATGGATCCTGCAGCAACGCAGAGAGAGGAGTCTGAAGAAGAGGAGTCAGAGGAGGAAGGTGGCTTTGAGGAGGTGGAAGACCAACCACAGCAGGCATCCCAGGGGGCTTGTTGTCACCTTTCGGGGGCCCTTGGTGTTGTACGTGGCTGGGTGGAGGAAGAGACCTTCAATGACGTCAGTGAGGACAAGGAACGGGACATGGCTAGCTTGGTATCCAACCTTGTGCAAATGGAGAGTTTGCGGTTGTACAAATGGACTGTTTGCGGTTGTTTGTGGTGCGTTAAACGGGGAGTTTGGTCTGTCACTGTGAAGCGGGCGTAACCCTTACACTACCTGAATCATACAACATCATACCTGATGTTTTAAAGCACGTTATTCCAAACAATTTAGGAATGTTAAGTGATTTATACCCTTTATGGATTAAAACCCGACTCTGCGTCAACTACGTAATTTTCCATGGGAGTTTTGCCATGGATCCCCCTCCGGCACGCCACAGTCCAGGTGTTAGTCCCCTTGAAACAACTTTTCCATCACTATTGTGGCCTGTGGGTTTTAAAATTCGCCTGCCTATTGAAGTCTATGGCGGTTCGCCCGTTTGCGAACATTTGCGGAAATTCGCGTTCGCCGTTCGCGAATGGAAAATTTTATGTTCGCGACATCTCTAGTAGAGAATTGTAAGGGACTCTTGGCATATATGTACTTATTCTGCTCTTGGGTTTTTCATGTTTTTGATTTTCAGCAGAGAAGTGAGTCCTTAAACCACTTTTGGTCTGGCACTGGCTGGAGGTGCAGAGTCTTAAGAACCTCCCTGTTCATCTCCGTTAATCCCAGATTAAGAAGATATGAACTTTACTAGTCGGTTGCCCAGATCTTCAGTTGTCATAGATTGGCAACAATGAACGTCTGGAGGAGAAGGACAAAGTCAGAACAAAACAAAGGGTCTTCACCATGAGATTGTTCATGATATGATGGGGGAGAGGTGAGCTACAATCTACATCAGTTACCAATAGTCATTAGCTGTTGCATGGGTAATGTTATCATTGGTAACTTGGAATATCTGACAGGTAGGAACATTTTTTAAACCCTGTTTGATGTGAGTACTCCATTTCTTCATGTGAAGCCAACATTGAAGCTATTTAACCACCATGTGATGTCTGTCATTCAAGACTTTCACATCTTTAAAAGGTTGCCGTAGAAAAGCACAGTCTTTTTTTATTGTCAATTGCAGTATACACAGAGACATCTGCTGTTGTTCTGATCCAGATGTTAGCATTATAAAATATTTGTCTGGAAAAAACATCAGCTCTCCATACATGTATTTAGGAGAAGTCGTTTCTCTACGTATGAGTCAAAAAGTAGATTGGACATCGTGTTCCATTTGAATGTGTAAAGCTCTTGGCTATTTTTAATCACAGACAAAATAGGCTTCCACACAAAGACAGTCATTTTCGAATACTGCCATACATATTCCCTTATATTTATGAGCTGTCTGGATGCTCCTCTTTGTGGTATAATCTTACTCTTCATGAGGTGTCTAAGACATATGACAAAGTGTTTGCAAAAATGTGATTTCTCACAACTAAACTTACTTTTTATTCTGTTTGAAATTTCACAATAAAGAGATAACGGATTAACTTTTTTAGGGCCAGTGACCTATGCCATGAAACCAATATTTCACTAAACTTTTAAGGGTTTGTTCCAAGATATAAACTTATCCCCTGTTCATATGATTGGACATAAGCATGTGATTGATGGTGGTCTGACCGCTCGAGTTCCTCAAATTAATGAATGTTGGTCAAGCATGCATGCTTCCCCTCCATTTATTCTCTTTGGGACTGTCAAAGATAGTGATGAAAACAAAACTCTAAGTTAATGGGTCAATAATGATAAATGTTGGGCAACCCTGTAAGCAGAATATATAATGACAAAATGGGTGACCTTGTTAAAGCTTAACTTTTAATCAACAATAAATATAAGATAATCCGTAAGTACAATAATATACAAAAATATGTGCTGCATGAGTGTGCCTTCATTACCAGTGCTCAGTAGAAAAGGAACAGTCTTACCACAGGGTGTCAAAGTGGTGCCACCATTGGGGTCTCCAGGATCCAAGTGCTGGGTCTCTGACCCTATCTCGCCCTATTTGGCCTGGACTTATACCTATCAGAGGAGCACCACGATTACCCTATTGAGGGTGACCCCAGTGGACAAAAAGAACTTACCTACCTGATTATCCCTACCAATTCCCCTACGCAGCCTAGTGACTGCCCAGCTTCGTCAATAGAGGTGGAGGGAGACCCCAATGTCTGACCTGTTCGTCCCTACGCGTTTCACTGGCCGTCGCCAGATCATCAGGGGACCATCAATCCAGGCTGAGTCTACTGAAGTTGTAGTGAAAAAGACCTCAGACATAGAGTGCAAAACTTGGTAGGGATAATCAGGTAGGTAAGTTCTTTTTGTCCACTGGGGTCACCCTCAATAGGGTAATCGTGGTGCTCCTCTGATAGGTATAAGTCCAGGCCAAGTAGGGCGAGATAGGGTCAGAGACCCAGCACTTGGATCCTGGAGACCCCAATGGTGGCACAACTTTGAGACCCTGTGGTAAGACTGTTCCTTTTTTACTGAGCACTGGTAATCAAGGCACACTTGTGCAGCACATCTTTTTGTATATTATTGTACTTACAGGCTATTATCTTATATTTATTGTTGATTAAAAGTTAACCTTTAACAAGGTCACCCATTTTGTCGTTATATAGACTGTCAAAGATAGCCAAGTACATCTAACTCCGGCAGTCCCATAGTGAATAAATGGAGCGGTACAACACCCGCTCGTTACGTTCATTCTCTTTCCTGTGATCGGTGGTGGTCCCAGAGGTCGGAAACCCACAGATCAGATGTGTATCTCCTATACTGAGTAACTTTAGATAACAGTGAAAGTTGGACTGGGAAACCACTGCCTTGCTACCCTAGAATGTTCTAAATATTCTTTAAATGATGATGTCCAGTATAATGGCATCGTCAAAATCTCTTCCAAGCTTGGTCTTATGAGCTCATGATACTTTGATGTTGACATTTTTGTGCAAGGTGGACCATGTTCCTTAACATATGAAGTTTAATGTGTTAAGAATATTCCTCCATCAAGCATTTGAGGAATAACCCCTTAAAATTTCAAGATTTTCAATTGTATGTTTCAAACAACAGGGCTGGCCCTAAGTTGGATAGCATGCTGTACTGTGATCCTTCTCTTGAAGTGAAAAAATAAGATTTTAAAACTGGGCACTCCACTGCTACACCTCACTCTTGATACACATATTGCCCTAAATATTAAGCTTTCCTGGCTAGCACCACACAAAGAAGCTTACAGCAGTGTCCCCCTCCTGTCATATTTCTCATACCTTCTTTGCCACTACATAACTTCTTTAAGGAGTCATCAGGCCCTTAAGTCTGATGGCACCCACTTAGAGGTGAGCAAATCAATTCAACGCAGATCAAATTTGTTTCAAATCTCCCCAAAAATTCAGATTTCATTGAAGCTGCGCAAAATAGTGACCACCATTTTACCGTTCAGAAGACAGAGAAGACATCTGCCCCCAAAAAGGGATATTTTTTGGACTGTTTTAAAAAAATATATCCGACTGCAGTGTGCTATTAAACAGGCTACCATCTGTGTACCCATAGACATATTTGTTTGCTATCACTTTGACTTATGCTGTCTTGGCGTTAAAGAACTTTAAAGGGGTTGGATATAGTCCAGGGAGATCCCAGGGTGTCATACTAAACTTTTCAGGGCAATTGGGGCACTTTAGATTCTGACAAAATTTATTTGGATCAAATTGAATCTGACAGCTGATTTGACTGAATCTCACCCAAAATGTATTTTGGTAAATTTTTCTCATTTTTACAACAGAAGCTTTACAGGTGAGAGAAAAGAGTACCACCTGTAATGCCACTTTCCTAGTACAAATATGTGGAGGAACAGCACTCCATGTACATGTTTGAAGATAGCGTAGAGAGGCGTGTGCTTGCCACAATGGGGTTTAGTCCAACTCACCCCAATATTAGCCTCCAAAAATAAAAAGTAAGGCAACGCTCCAACTTAGCGATAGACAATGTAAAAAGTATTGTAGTTGCATATCCACTAGATGGGAAGTTTCAGCTTAGTAGACTTCATTGTCTATTGCAACAAGTGGGAGTTGCCCCAATTTTTTACTTTCCTAGAACCAGTCAGTGATGTCCCTTAAGAGTGACTAATGTCTCCTTCCACTCGCCATGCACATTAGAGATGTGAAGAGTGGGCACTAAAAGGACCTACATGCAGCTAGCTTGGCTGTTCAAGGTGCAGTTGAGGGAGGTGGTCACAATTGAGGTTGAAGGGTATGACCCCTCCTTTATCAGGACAGAGTGATGTGCCCTAGGCAGCAGCACAGGTTGCACACCCATCAGGCCATCCCTGATAAGATTTCATAATATTACAGGTAGCAAGGACTCCTGATCGTGTAGACACTGATATCACAAAAAATTCTGCACGACACAGGTCTTGAAACATGACTAAGGGAAAGCATTCCCTGGAGGGACACAGACCAACCATTTACAATGCAGCACAGAAGCCAAGTGTTGTATCATCTCGGTACTTTTCTCTAATAGAAGGAAAACTTTTGTAATTGAAATTTCTACATGATTGTGCAACCAAATCCAAAATGTATGGAAAGTATGGTGATAATTCAGCAGAAGAATGTCAGAGTGAAGCCTCTTCCCGCAATAACTGATTTTTTATAGCCTTCTGACAGGCTTAAATGAACAACAGATATCTATTGTAATCCTGGAGGCTACATGCACATAGCACATTATACAATAGGAAACCAGAGCCTTGTAGGGCTAGCTCAGCTAAATGTAATAATACCTTTCACTTAGGGATCTGTTGCTTCATTCTAAAGAAAAAGTACTTTTAATCCTTATGCAAATGTGCAGTTAAGTGCACTGAGGGCGGGTCCAAGTCATCCTGTGCACCCTTGCTCATCCTGCTTCCTCTGCCAGCCCCTCCCTCTCCTGCATTATTGATAGGACCAGGTTCCTGCATTGTCATTTCACCTAGTCCTGTCAATCAAGAAGGAGAGGGACCAGCAGAAAAGGCAGGAGCAGCAAGGGTGCACACAGTGGCTTGGGCCCGCCCTCAGTGCTCTTAACTGCCCAGGAGTGGATCAAAAAGAGGAGAACACTTAGGGCCAGATCTATCATTACACTTACATCTTAATTAAAGATGACCGAACTTCTGTTTTAAGTTCGGCGTCTAAAGTTCGGCTTCCGGTTAGCGGAGGATCCCGATATGGATTCCGAATTCCGTTGTGGTCCGTGGTAGCGGAATCAATAATGGCCATTATTGATTCCGCTACCACGGACCACAACGGAATTCGGAATCCATATCGGGATTCTTCGCTAACCGGAAGCCGAACTTTAGACGCCGAACTTAAAACAGACGTTCGCTCATCTCTAATCTTAATCCACTTTTGGCTAAGTCAGATTTATTAATGGTCCTTTAATACTGTGATAAATGTGGTTTGACGGTAGCAGTTTATCCTTCAGTAAGCGGCTTTACAAAAGTCTCATGTCTTTACGAAAAAGTTGCATGTTTTATTCAAAAGTCGCATAAGATAAGCATGGTCCTCACTGGAGTGAAATTGCGCAATTTTTTCCAACTTTTTAAATTGTCGCAATATTAAATCTGTCTAGAGATTCATTTACATAAGAAAACACGCCCACTTTCAGAAAACTGGCGAGCATAGCGCAGAGCCATTAAGTCACACATTTTTGCGCAGTTTTAGCGATTGCGCAAAATTTTTTTTTTTTTTTTCCCCACTCCATTATTTTGACTTGAGCTAATGATAAATCTGACCCTTAGTCTTTCCCTTATATGTGTCCCCCATTTATGATCCGTTTCTGGCTTTGGCTTCAAAACTGGAAAAAAAATGTACAAGACAACCCGACCTGATACAGATCACTAGTAATTAGGACATATAAAAAAGGGGTTAGGCATGTAGGGAAGTGAGTCAAAAAGGTATATTTGGAAGATGTACTAATGTTTGTAAATGGCCTTGTCTCTGTGACAAGTTCCCCTAAAGGCACATTTGGTGAAAGCAGCAGTGATGAATACTGAAGAAAAACATTTTTATATGCAGGTTTGAAAGAAGTACATCATTAGCTTGGGGCTAATAAAGACAAGTTTTAATTCCCAGCAAGGCATTGTCTTTATAAGTTTAAAAAGGAAAATGTCTATCACATTGCACTTCAATGTTACCTCCTAATGGTGTAACCATGTGGAGCTTTTTACATTTTCAGAGATTTCTGAAAAGATAATACAACCTTGAGGATGGCCCTTGGATCATCTTTACACTGTCCCCTCAGAAGTGAAATGACCAGATAATAGATGTTTCCACAATGTGATAATAACTAATACCACTATCATGATAGGTATAACATTTTGGTGAACCGGGGGGTGGCCTTAATCCAGGTCATTCTCACATTGTTACTTCTCAATGTATGCCCCCTTATATGCCCCTCTTCTATATACGTGCCCCCATATATGTGTCCCCTTATAGTTAATATTAGAGTCCCCTTATAGTATACCCCCCATATCCATAGGCCCCATTGATGACCCCTGATTCACCTGAAACCAGGGGTATCAGTGTGAATGTGCCCCAAGCATTCACACTGATGCCATCTGGCTAATTGCATCAGAATGACCGGACAAGAGTCTGGTCATCCTGCCTGCTTCAAAGAACTCTGATTCAATAGAATCGGAGTCCTTTGTATTAATTATCTCCAGCGCGGCTGGAGATAATTATGCATAATAGGAAGAGGGGAGAAACCCCCCCTCCTTCTATTATGTGCATTCCGGCAGCGCGATTACCATTGCGCTGCCCGGAATGCAAAGTACTACAGGCGGGAGATCAAAGGCTTCTCCAGCCTGTCAGGAAGTGGCGCGGCCCCGATGCGCTCGTGCGGGGACGCGCGGGCTGGCGCAGTGACGTCATCTCACTGCGCCGGCCCACGTGTTCCTGATGGTGGCACGCGCCCGCGCGCCACAGTGTGGGCGGTGCAGCAGTGCGGGCCGCCGGACATAAATATCCGGCGGCCCCTGCACTGGGGGGGAGAAGAGCCGAGCCGCCCCCCTGAAGAGGAGACCCCCCCTACCCCCCCAGCAGAGGACGGAGAGCGCAGGCAGCGCTCGCTGGGGGAGTTAGAATCATCCCCAGGACGACGAGCATCCCCTGGACAACGAGCAATTAACCCCTGGAGGCTGAGTATTGATGCCCTATCCCTACCACTATCCCACCAACTATTCCCCTACCACTATCCCACCAACGACCACCACCTATATTTAACCCTCATATTACCTGCCCTGATTTCCCTATAACCCCTACCTGCCCATATTCCCTTGACCCTCACATACCCTAATTACCCCAGCATTCACCTGCAGGGTATTAACCCTTGCATTGCCTGCTGCACCCCTACCCTTCAGTAACCCCTGACCACCAATCCCCTACCCTAACCCTGTAGGAGCATCCCTGCTCCCTATTCTGTGTTAACCCCGCTGTACCCCTGGAACCCTATGTCTGTGGCCTGCATTTACCCTTGCAGCGCCACCGTTAACCCTTCGTTCATAGGGATAGTTTAGAGCCAGGTGAGGTGGGCTGCTAATGAATGTATGTAAGTGTATTGTATAGTTAGTTTGTGGGTGGAACTTGGGATTGAATAGTGTATTTAGTGCTGTATTTATGGTACTGTATAGTGTGTATTGTGTACTGTAGGTGATAATAAATATCTTGTATTATTATACCTACTGTGTAACCTGTTGTTATTAGCGGTAGCTAGCTCAGTTAGGCGCTTGCAGCTAGTTTAGCGGGTAGTGTGAAACAAAGGAATAGTGTATTACTAATATAAAGGTATAAATAGGTGGAGTCATCGGTAGACGGCTCCTCCTATTTATGAATATTAATTATTGATATTTGCATAAATATTGGTAATTAATATTCTCCCTTTACAGTAGGCTTGGTAGAGGAACCTCCCCAGTCCACCCCATTCCAGGGCATGTTTTCCCCTAGCCTGAGGGATCTCCAGGTGTAGCCATCTGCGATTATTAAGGGGAAATAAAAACCTGTCCCAGGCTGTCAGTCTGCGGGAAGTGATGCCTGGAGATAAGTCCAGGAGGCTGGCTGCTGTCCTGACTAAAGAAAAACCTGATGCCCTGTTTTTTATAGGTGAGGCACATACTATCTGTATTAGTTAGTGCTCAGACGAGCAGGATTTGTTTCACGTTTTTGTTGACGAAAGTGTAAACTCTATTTATTTCTGCTGTTTGTGCCACAATAAAGTGGATCCTGATTTGAACTTTATCCTGTTGTCTGCACCAGAATCTGTCACCGCCGCCCTGCTTCAGAGAGCAATCCCTGACACTATATAGTTATTTTTTAGCATATTGCACAGTATTGTGTGTGAGATAGAAGTGTGGTAGGCCATAGCTCCTAGTGAGACATTTTCATGGCCCGCAGGTTTCCACATTCAGTTTCATAGTCTTTTATCTTACACTTTCTTGGAATGACACTTTGTGAGTCAAGATAGTTACTCAAACTTCCCAGGAGGCTGAATGGAGTGTCTATGCATCGCTAGAGATCTGCCACCTGGACGGTGTGATTCATTCACCTGCTCAAGGCTCTTAACCAGGGGGAGAACAACTAATGATGATAATTCTTTCTATATTAGTAAATGTCCTTGTGTGTGTAATAAATGAGTGTTTTTTCGGGAACATGCTGAACCTGGAGACAACACAGTGGAGGTAAATTAGTAACGAGGAATGATGCATACACTCACCTAAAGAATTATTAGGAACACCTGTTCTATTTCTCATTAATGCAATTATCTAGTCAACCAATCACATGGCAGTTGCTTCAATGCATTTAGGGGGGTGGTCCTGGTCAAGACAATCTCCTGAACTCCAAACTGCATGTCAGAATGGGAAAGAAAGGGGATTTAAGCAATTTTGAGCGTGGCATGGTTGTTGGTGCCAGACGGGCCGGTCTGAGTATTTCACAATCTGCTCAGTTACTGGGATTTTCACGCACAACCATTTCTAGGGTTTACAAAGAATGGTGTGAAAAGGGAAAAACATCCAGTATGTGGCAGTCCTGTGGGCAAAAATGTCTTGTGGATGCTAGAGGTCAGAGGAGAATGGGCCGACTGATTCAAGCTGATAGAAGAGCAACGTTGACTGAAATAACCACTCGTTACAACCGAGGTATGCAGCAAAGCATTTGTGAAGCCACAACACGCACAACCTTGAGGCGGATGGGCTACAACAGCAGAAGACCCCACCGGGTACCACTCATCTCCACTACAAATAGAAAAAAGAGGCTACAATTTGCACGAGCTCACCAAAATTGGACTGTTTAAGACTGGAAAAATGTTGCCTGGTCTGATGAGTCTCGATTTCTGTTGAGACATTCAAATGGTAGAGTCCGAATTTGGCGTAAACAGAATGAGAACATGTATTCATCCTCTGATGGCTACTTCCAGCAGGATAATGCACCATGTCACAAAGCTCGAATCATTTCAAATTGGTTTCTTGAACATGACAATGAGTTCACTGTACTAAAATGGCCCTCACAGTCACCAGATCTCAACCCAATAGAGCATCTTTGGGATGTGGTGGAACGGGAGCTTCGTGCCCTGGATGTGCATCCCTCAAATCTCCATCAACTGCAAGATGCTATCCTATCAATATGGGCCAACATTTCTAAAGAATGCTATCAGCACCTTGTTGAATCAATGCCACGTAGAATTAAGGCAGTTCTGAAGGCAAAAGGGGGGTCCAACACCGTATTAGTATGGTGTTCCTAATAATTCTTTAGGAGAGTGTATAGAGGTCTTCACACAAATATTAGTCCAGTTCCGATGTTGGGGACATCCAACCCATGGTAGATCCTCTAGAAATTAGCTATGTCTATCACTCACAACTTTACAGATGCTAAGTTTCATCTCTGCGGGTTATGGTGGGTACTACCCACTACCATGCAGAACCCCAAGTGTCGGACGCCTCTGGTCAACTGGTACCTACTATGCCTCTATGTAGAACTACAGAATTTTTTAGGGTAGAGGGAAGGATTCAGAGTTTGGCTTTTCTACACAGTCACAGTACAACTCCAGGTTTTCCCAGTGTGAAGACGGGAGAGTCACAGTGATATGTAGCAGAATACAGCTTCCAGCAGGCCTCCAAAGACATCTCCAAGGTTTAGGATAAGGGTTAGGGGGGTTAGGATTAGAGCTGTTGGGGTGGTGGACTTGGTCCTGAAGATGCTGTGGAGGTGGGACGGGGATTCCAGGACATGTGCCTCCTATTTGTGTCTGCGGTCATAATGTGTGCTGCCTTATGGCGTTGTTGCCATGGTAACACAGACAATATACCCGCTTTGGAACCTGAAAGCGCCCTGTCCAGCTGCTGACACTGCAGCTCTACTCAAAACTGGGGGACACACGGGTGGACTGGACCATAGAAAGAGATACAGGAGGCCATAGGAGGGGCGCACATGACATACACACAAAAAAACGAACATCACTTTGGTGGGTGTTAACGTTACCCCCTCCCCTTCATACATGTTCTTTGTTTCTGACTGATACAAAGAGGCAGATTTATCAATGTATTTCTGCCATATTATTAGAGTCCCCTTGCCACATCTTCTGACATGAATGTTGGTGGTGGTTGTGAGCTGTGCCAAGCATGACAATTTTACTCCATTTTCTGTACAAAGTGCCCCCAATGAAGCCCCTCTTCACATATTGAAAGGCTTTAAGACTCAGATATATGTAATTTCCTACTGAATTCTTATTAAGAAGGGCAGACTTAGAACCCCTTTATTCTAGTGATTGCTGAGGTCATCCTCTGCAGTTAAATTCAAAAATTCTGCAGTAGCCCAAAAAAAGTAAGTGGAGGATGAGGGTGGTAGTAGTATTTACAGTTCACATTGGCAATCTCTTCCTCTGGTGTTCCCTGTGGTTGTACAGTGACTTTCCTCCCTCGGGTCACACTCTGGTGTTAGGGCTCCTGCCTGGTGGTACTTGGGATGACCTTGATGTTAGGTGTTGGTCTTGGGGCAAGGCAAAAGAGCAGGTGCAACAGCTGGAGAAAGGTGGAGTCAGTAACCAGGCTAGTTGGTATCAATAAACGAGTGAGGTTCTTGGTAAGCTTGGAAAATACCTCGCTGTCTGACTCCAAAGTACATTCTTGTAGATTCTAGACCTTCTAACATCCTTCTCTAAGGAGCCTTTTTGAAGGTAGAGGTGCTTCTTTGGCTGTAGAAGTCTGAGAGATGAAGGTTCTCTGAACTTGGGCCTAGCTCTGAGGAGCTTGCACATGTAGGTCCACATTGTAGCACAGCTAAAACTCAACTCTACTGACTAACCAGGGGGTGGACCCAAGTCTGTCTCCTGGCAACTTAACAGGATGAGCCAAGGTTTTAACCCTTAATTGTCCACATTGCTATTAGGTACACAAATATAACAAATCACAACATTTAACTTAGCAATATAACATCATATCAGTTAACCCTTTGCAGTGACCCTGTTCTGGGCTACTGCATTTCCTGCTAGTGAATACAATACAATACAATTCATAATCTTAGTATGAGCCATATACATACTTTTTTGGATTTTACAAATGTGAGTACTAATTTTTATACCCCAAATTCTGAAATATCGACGTATTCTTTGCTTCCATTGTATTCCATATTCAATGCTTTTTCCACTCTCGCAAGCCAAAATGTGTGATATAAAATGTGGCCATTATTCTAGACCATTCCATCTCGGTAGCATAATATCTCATTAGTGAGGGATGAAACCAGAAGTGAACTTCCAGTTATATAACATGCATACAAGGATGTGGTTGAGAGCCTGAATAATACATCTGGTGGTTAAGATTCTTTCTTCAGACCATTTCTGAGCATCTTGTAGCAATCTCTTGTCCGTCTGGGCTGTTATTATGGTAAGTACATGGAGAATGATTAATAATGTGACTGAAGTACATAAAATCCAAAGTGCCAAATTATATATAATACATCGTCCTACATATTTAGAGCTTGAATCACCCTCTGCACAGTGTAATATACTGACAATGATATGGGTCATTTCTGAATCCTAGTTATCTTGTGTGCCACATTTACATGCAGGGGTGGGATTAAAAAGCTTAAAGGGAGCCTGCCAACTGACTCAACCCTATTAAACAAGGAATACTACCTGGTAGAGTTGATCCTGCTGATTAAAAGGATACTTGTCTTGTGAAAATCGGTGGCGGCGTTCCTGAGAAAAATAAATTTGATTCTTTATCCGAATGAAAGCTTTTGGTGCTCTGAAGGGCGTGGCCAGCACTGGAAATCTAGGCCACGCCCCTCAGTTAACTGAAGTCTTTTTTTCTCAAGAACCTCGCCACCGATTTTCACAAGACAGGTATCATTTAAATCAGCAGGGTCAACCCTACCAGGTAGTGCATCTAGTTTGATAAGGTTGACCCTGCTGTTGGGTACTTTCCTTTCCTACGGGATGGCGGTGCTGCACAAAGTGTATAGTTGCAGATTATTCCTCCTGTAAAACAAAACCGTTAAAATGTTCAAATATACTACAAATGAATGGGCCAGGAATTTTGTAGTGTCAAATCTCAACAAGAAGGGAGTTGTAAGTTTGCGATCATAGCACTTTGTAAGCCAATGAAGGTACTTTTGAGGGTACTCCATCTCTTGACTTAAAGGGGTTGTCCCACAAATGTCAAATTGTACAGTATCTAGAGAATTTCCTTCCTTTTCTGTGGGTGGGCAGCAGCTCATTAAGCACCCACCAGGATGCACTGTAAGCAGCTCTTCTTAACCTCTTCCTCCTCTGAATATAAAATAGCCCTTTACATTTAGCCCCAGAGATAAATACAGTATTTAATGCCCCCACCGTTTCCTTCTCCACTGTCTCTAGAGAGATATAGCTGCATCTATTTCTATAAATTTAGAAGTAGGCCATGTCACTTGCTTCACTATGAGATTACTACACCAGCACTGAGAGGAGGGGAGCAGGTTCAACTCTATTAAACCAATCATAGCCTGGTAAGGTTAATCTAAAATGATCCATGTCTTGTGAGAATCAGTTCTTTAACCCCTAGAGCACCTTGCTATTCTCGGTTTTTGTGCTTTTGTTCTTTACCCCCACCTCCCCAGAGCTATAACTTTTTTATTTTTCAGTTCACGTAGCCATATGAGTACTTTTTTTTTTTTCATGGGACAAGTTGCACTAATGGCACTATCAAATTTTGCATATGATGTAGCGGGAAACAGGAAAAAATTCCAAAAGGGTGGAATTGGGGAAAAAGCGCAATTCTGCCACTGTTTTATGGATTATGTTTTTATGGTGTTCTCTATGAGATAAAATCGACCTGTTACCTTCATTTTCCAGGTTAGTACGATTACAACAATACCACACGTACTGATTTTTTTGTGTTTTAATACTGAAAAAAAGAAAAAACTTTGCAAAAAAAATGTTTTTTTTATTACCATACTCTAACCCCTATAACGTTAGCGTATTTAAGTCTATGGAACTGTGTGCAGGCTCATATTTTGCGCGGCGATTTGTACTTATCAGTACAGTGATAAAAAAAATTGTGAATTGGCCATTTAGAACCTTTTTCCATTATGCCATTTGTCCGAAAATGCCTATACTAATAAAATATGATGCCTATGATGTTTTTATTTTGGGGAAAGTGGGGTGATTAGAACTTTTATATTTTTTTATATTTTTAAAACCTTTTTGTTTTTACTTTTTTTTTTTAAGTCAGCCTATGTGACTATAGCCAGCAATCATTACATTGCCAATGGTATTCTGTGATGGGTACCATTCACAGTATTCCAATAGAGTGCTGCCACCTGTTGGCCTGTATTGGAATATACCAGTGATGGGTATTGGGGCCTGCTTGAGGCTCTGGCCTATCACTGTAACGTACCAGCTCCCCTGATCTCAGCTGGGGAAGGCTGTTACTGGCGAGGGAGCATGTAGCTCCCCACATCTTCACCGCTCACATGCCGTGGCTGATAGCAGACATTAGCCCCGGGCCTCTACTGTTTAAAACAGCAGAAACCCAGCGGCTATGGCGTCCGCCGCACTCACGAATGGACGCCATCTTTTAAGTGAGGACTTCACGTGTATATATACGGTGGAGCTTATGAAGGGTTTGAACAAATGAGGGGGCTTCAGTGCACCAGAAAGCTGAGAAGTTGAGGTGCACCAAAAGGCTACGTCCTGCCCTCAGTGCACTGAAGCTCTTCTTTTCTACAAAAAGAAAAAGGTTTTTTTTCTCTGGAACGCCACAACCAGTTTTCACAAGACCGGTATCATTTTAGTCCGCAGGATCAACCCTACCAGGCAGTAGTTTCAGGGGTTCCTTCAGATTTCTTATAATGCTGCTCGTGTCTATATGCTGGAAGATTCTATACCTTGGCTGACCCTTCCTTTGGGTTAACCTCCCAGTATTTAACGTTCTGCACAAATGTAGACCTTTTACTTAAGAATGCATTTCTGGGGAAGTGGTCGGCATTACTGTGAATTAGCATTTTATTATTGATTTATTATACAAATGAATTGTACAAAGCTACAAATTCTCCTCCCGAACGTTATTTTTTCCTTAAAAAGAACCTGTCTGCTTTTCTGACCTGTCTGCTATAGTACATTCCCCATGTTTGGACTATATGGACTCATCCTGGAGGAGAGCACCCATGATGTTTTTCCTTCCTCAGTTGGTTTATGGAGGCTTTGTAATGACACCTCCAATCTTTCCAAAACGGACAAGAATAGGACATGTTCTATCCTTTTTTTCGTTTGAAAATGACCCATTGAAATAAATGTGTCCACATCCGATCCGCAAAATTGCGTATCGGATGCGGAAAGAAAAATACGGGTTTGTGAATGGGCCTTAAAGAACAGGAGTGCTACTAGAATCTAAACATCCAGTTAACTCTAATTTCAGTTGCATAGTATGAACACAACAAAATAATACAATTAAAAAAATTAACTTTTACTTGAAGTGTCATGGAAAAATTGAAAGATTAAAAAGACGGAAAGGCATATAGCGATGCTCTGACATATCAATGTCGTAGGCCCTAAAGAGTAAAACCCATTCCTACGACAGGAGACCCACAAATAAGTCCTGACTCCAGTAACTATCATGAAATTGGATTGGCTTTCAAATAAACCAATGATGCTTGCCAAACTTGTCGATCGTGTTGTCTGTCCTTATTTTTCCAACCCATTGGCTCCTCAAGTAGACGCATCTGTTGCAATCTTAAGATCCACATTTTTAGAGTGGGAGGTGTTGTGTTTTTGGATGAATAGTATAATAGCTCCAGTGGCTGAACCCACCTGAATCTGTAGATTAGGTGCTCTCTCCACGACAAACCCACTGTAGATCAAAAGGAGAAAGTGAATAATATATGGTTTGGAGGGCACTCAGCTATCTGGTGTTGCATGAAATACTCGATGTGTAAAAAATTAACAATTTATTCCAAAGAATAATAAAATATAAATAAAAATTAAATTAAATTGAACTTGAACTTGAACTGAATGGTATTTAAAGATGATAAGTCACTATATAGGTAGTTGGAAGGTCACTTGGAATGGCGACCACGATTGTTTGTGAATAAAATGACCAATAAGGCGATTGTTGTTCTTGCTGAAAAATGGAACGTTCCACTGATGGATATATTGATACCATGTCAAAGATTGTTTAAGAAGGTTGGTAACATATCAAGATTAGTAGTAATTTACATAGTATTAATTCTATGCATACTAGCAGTAATCGAAGAAACACCAATCGCCTATGTGGTTTGTAAGAAAAGGCTCGTAGTTTACATTACCAGCCCATGCTGTAGGGGGACATCACTGCAAGCGAGGTACGGCTGTTTAGGAATGGCCGCTGTATCAAGTCGGCTCCACTTCTTCGGCATCCCACGTGGTCGGACACTTGTTGCTTTTGTTAATCACCGGGAGCCGGCAAGTGTGCAGATAATCTTGGATAATTTTGCTGCTGGGTGTCCGCTAGTGAGATGACTAGTATCGCTTGTTGCGGAGAGGAGATCTGTTACTTGACGGCGATGGTTCAATCCCAATGATAAAACAATGACTGCAATCAATAATGGGCCATATACATGTCCTCCGTCTCTGTGTATCAAACCAGACGCGTTTCGGAGCCTCGAGCTTCTTCCTCAGTGGTTGGCAGTGGACATGTTCTTGCTTCTTTATATAGGGTGATTTTTTTTAAAGGAGAGGTGTTTACTCTAATTAACGAATGAATAAAAACATGAACTGGATTACTGCAGGAGGATAATCATGCATTTCTTGTACTACTCAATCATCGTCCCAAATGAGATACAACCAAAACCACATACACTGAACAAAAATATAAACGCAACACTTTCGGTTTTGCTTCTATTTTGCATGAGCTGAACTCAAAGATCTGAAACATTTTCTACATACACAAAAGACCCATTACTCTCAAATATTGTTCACAAATCTGTCTAAATCTGTGTTAGTGAGCACTTCTCCTTTGCCGAGTTAATCCATCCCACCTCACAGGTGTGGCATATCAAGGTGCTGATTAGACAGCATGGATATTGCATACTCCAGGGACTATGTGGAAGAATGTAGGGATGGAGGCCTGCCCAGGAGGGGAGATAATGGTGCTGGTAAATTGCCGGACCCTGATGTCCCGGCAGGTATTATGGTGTCAAATTAAAAAATTCTTCTAGATTCTGTTCTAGACATGTTCGCTATGTGATTGCCACCTCTCCATTGTCTTTTTCACCTTCTCAAAAGCTGAAAATATGAGTTGTGTAGGATCATTTTTATGATGATCTTTGAAATGTTTGGAAACAGAATGTTGTTCATTTTTGATATTTGTAATACAGTATGTTCTGTTATCTGTCTTCTCAATGTACGTTTTGTTCTGCCAATGTATTGTTTTTGGCATGGACATTTCAATATATATATTACATCTGAGTCACATGATAGATGATCTTTGATATCAAAATAGTAATTATTGTGTGTAGAACGTATCTCAGTAGTTTTTTGGGGAAAGTTGGTGATCTTACAGTTGTTGCTTCTGCCGCATTTGTAAAAACCTTTTAAAGATAGCCAATTTGTTTTTATCTGATTTATTTTTCTCTTTACAGTTGGTGCGATTTTTAAACCTAAATGTGGGGCTTTTGTATGTGTTATTTGGGGATTGGTGTTTATTAGGAATCCTATAACTTTATCTCGTAAAAGATGATGCCAATGTTTATTAATTATCCTTTCAATCGTCCTGTATTGTGCGTGAAAAGGTAGGATGATACAAAGGTTTTCGTCCTGTTTTATTTCACTTTTAATGCTAGTAAAAAAAAGTTCTCTATTCATAGATTTTACTTTTTTTTTTTTTAAAGATCTTTCCACTATTGTGTTTGGATAATTCTTAGATATAAATTGATGTTTTAAGTCTATAGCCTCACTCTCAAACTGTTCATTTTTTGTGCAATTGCGTTTGATCCTCCTAAACTAACTAGTCGGAATGTTCATAAGCCATCTGGGGAGATGACAACTCGAATATAGAGATGGAGAACATCGGTGGACACCCCCACGATAATGAGAAATCACAGCAGCACCACCAACATAAGTCTGACAGACAAAGACCTATCATATACAAAAAAAGTGGGTGTTCTGTATCATCTTGACATAGGTTGAAGTGGATACATTGAAAAAAGTCATGCAAATGGGTCCAAGTCCTCTGGTTCAAGGAAAAAAAAATCACATTAACTGGGGAATGAACAGAACACTTACCTGATGACCTCATTTTCATTTTTTAGCTCCAGATTCCCAGGCTATACTTCCGCCTTCCTAGATGGACACACTGCTTCTCAGACTACCTGATGCACCTGATGTTGAATTGAAAATGATCAATTGGGATATGTCATCTGGGTTATATATGGCTCTCACAGAACAGCACTAAAGTCCACGACAAGAGGAAGCTGATGAGACTGCTCTGGGGTTCTTGGGCAGAGGTGAGAGAGGTCCTATGAACTTGTGATGGTGATGGTGAGAAACTGTGCAGAACTCAAAATAACGAGACGAGGTGGTGAATAGGCACAAGGGTTATGGAAAAGGCCCTCGTGACAAAACCCAGCATAATAATGTTGGTTGGGGCGAGGCATTTTGAACTTTGCTATTGTGTCCTTGTCATCTATTTATACCACTTTGTTGAAAATGATGGAGTTTATGCTGGAAAATCAAGGGTTCCTTCACACGCTGCAGATTTTGTTCTGGAATTTTCCGCGAATGAAAATCAATTACATTCACCTGATTGAAGCTTGCAAAAATCAATGTCCTTGCTGCTTCATTGAAATGCTTAAAATTATGGAAAAAAATCCACGGCATGTGAAGGCACCCTAAGTTTATTCTGTGCTAATTGCAATGTAAAAAAATACCTTTAAAGACAATGTACTGTTTCATTAGAAAATAACATTATCTAAATCAAGCTTTAGTTATCAGCATTTTTTATATGATCTTTCCATATTCCAGTTTTCACACTGGCTATTGGAGCATATTGAGCAGGCTGACATTTCCTGTTTTCTGCAGCTCACTTTTCAGCTTTGCAATGTAGACTGGGACAAGTCAGCAGAGCCATCTCATTATCAGTAAAACTTGAAATTTAAAGGGAATCTGTCTTTAGGTACCTTCCTATCCAAATGTTTGCATAGACACATAGTTTTAGTTCACCTGATTAACATGACCGGTCCATGGAATTTTTTAAACAAATGTATCTTGCACAGGAACCCCAACTATGAGTACTAAGGAGTAACTGCTTGCATGGAATAGCAAATTCCTGTATGTCATGATATACATATACAGTACAGACCAAAAGTTTGGACACACCTTCTCATTCAAAGAGTTTTCTTTATTTTCATGACTATGAAGGCATCAAAACTATGAATTAACACATGTGGAATTATATACATAACAAACAAGTGTGAAACAACTGAAAATATGTCATATTCTAGGTTCTTCAAAGTAGCCACCTTTTGCTTTGATTACTGCTTTGCACACTCTTGGCATTCTCTTGATGAGCTTCAAGAGGTAGTCACCTGAAATGGTCTTCCAACAGTCTTAAAGGAGTTCCCAGAGATGCTTAGCACTTGTTGGCCCTTTTGCCTTCACTCTGCGGTCCAGCTCACCCAAAACCATCTCGATTGGGTTCAGGTCCGGTGACTGTGGAGGCCAGGTCATCTGGCGCAGCACCCCATCACTCTCCTTCATGGTCAAATAGCCCTTACTTTCACGTTTTCCCCAATTTTTCGGCTGACTGACTGACCTTTATTTCTTAAAGTAATGATGGCCACTCGTTTTCTTTACTTAGCTGCTTTTTTCTTGCCATAATACAAATTCTAACAGTCTATTCAGTAGGACTATCAGCTGTGTATCCACCTGACTTCTCCTCAACGCAACTGATGGTCCCAACCCCATTTATAAGGCAAGAAATCCCACTTATTAAACCTGACAGGGCACACCTGTGAAGTGAAAACCATTTCAGGGGACTACCTCTTGAAGCTCATCAAGAGAATGCCAAGAGTGTGCAAAGCAGTAATCAAAGCAAAAGGTGGCTACTTTGAAGAACCTAGAATATGACATATTTTCAGTTGTTTCACACTTCTTTGTTATGTATATAATTCCACATGTGTTAATTCATAGTTTTGATGCCTTCAGTGTGAATCTACAATTTTCATAGTCATGAAAATAAAGAAAACTCTTTGAATGAGAAGGTGTGTCCAAACTTTTGGTCTGTACTGTACATCCTGTACAACCTTCTTCGGTAAATTTTACTATCAATATGCTGTGGATAAAACACAAATTCCTGTCTCTATACTTATTCTTGCCTCGATACATATATACAAACTCATGAGAACTTTATATAAAACACGCTGGCAGTGCTATGTGGGCACCTAGCATGGATAGATTTTTGAACAAGATGTCATACCCTGCAGGTTTATGGCACGTTTGTTCATCTCAAGTCAATTCACTCAGTCCCAACATCCACAGGGAACAGTCTGTGCCTTCCATTAGGGAAAGTAAAACAAAGAGAAAGTAGGAATGTCAGTCCCAGGCTCATAATTGACTGCATGACTCTCCATAGCACTGCCTTGGTGAAGAAAGGACCAGAAGATCAGCCTTGGCTTCCCAAGAGCTTGTGGTTTTCAGAGCTTGTACCTGTTTACCCATTCAACCATGTGTCCATCCTTTCTGAAGATTGATCTGCGGCCCATCTGGAAAAACACATGAATGCTTGGGTTATTGTGGTTGCAGTGTACTGTGTCAGAGAACATTGCTGTCGGGCATGCAATAACAGATACATCTTTTCATAAACGGATTGAGATGTCAGAGACCGTGAAGGAGGATGAATTAATTTCACTCTGACATTTTGAGAAATAGGGCAATGTCTAAAGAGCATTGGTTTATAGCCACAGATCTTTACAGGGTAGGACAAAAGCATCTTATGGGCCCCTTGCTTTTCAACTGATAATTGAAAGGGAACCTGTCACCATAACAATGTAGTGTCATCTGCAGGCAACATCTTATAGAGCAGAAGGAGCTGAGCAGATTAATATATAGTTTTATAGGAAAAGATTCAGTATATCTGGCATTTCATTCATTTAAATCCCTGCACATTCTGGCTTTGAAATCAAAGAGGAGGTCCTATCAGTGTCTGTCAGCTATCTCTGTATACACATTTATAAAGGCAAGCCTGTCAATCACTGATAGGACTAACTCCTTATAGAAGAAAGGCTGTTAATCACCGATAGAACCTCCTCATAGAGGGAAGGCTGTCAGTCACTGATAGAACCTCCTCATAGAGGGAAGGCTGTCAGTCACTGATAGGACCTCCTCCTCATAGAGGGAAGGCTGTCAGTCACTGATAGGACCTCCTCCTCATAGAGGGAAGGCTGTCAGTCACTGATAGGACCTCCTCCTCATAGAGGGAAGGCTGTCAGTCACTGATAGGACCTCCTCATAGAGGGAAGGCTGTCAGTCACTGATAGGACCTCCTCCTCATAGAGAGAAGGCTGTCAGTCACTGATAGGACCTCCTCCTCATAGAGGGAAGGCTGTCAATCATTGAGAGGACCTCCTCTTCATAGAGGGAAGGCTGTCAGTCACTGATAGGACCTCCTCCTCATAGAGGGAAGGCTGTCAGTCACTGATAGGACCAACTCCTCATAGAGGGATGGCTGTCAGTCACTGATAGGACCTTCTCCTAATAGAGGGAAGGCTGTCAGTCACTGATGTGACCTCCTGCAAAGGTACCCTGTTTAAAGCATAAGATGACTAAATTTAATGAGAAATAAAGACATAAACAAAACTCTACATGATCAATCCGAGGCGAGAGGCCAGATTACAGTCAGATGCACTGGGTAAGTGGTGGGGAAAATAAATCCCTAGCACTGATACCCTAAACTGGTCCTCTGCCCAGGGACGTCTCCTGGTGGTGGGGACGCCCTGTCCACGTACCTAATCTCAAGCTCCTGGCTGTCCCTGGTAAAGTGACGGGTGGAGAGAGATAGGTTAAAGTGGTGCCCTAACGGATCACTAGCACAACAATAGAAAGACTAAGAGGTGTCCACTGTATAGCGCCCTCGTGACAACTTGCCAGGAGGTACAGGGTCCACCTAGAGGATAAAATATACACACAAACACACATACATAGACACAAATAAAGTAAGGATAGATAACCTACAACCCCGACGCGTTTCACCCACAGCCGTGGGATCATCAGGGGGTGATATGGGGTAGGTAAGGTGAGGACTAGAGGCCCGTGACAATAACCATAGCAGGCCAAGTCCAATGATAAGTGCGTTAATGAATGCGTTGACAAATATACACATATAGCGCGACAACAGACCCACAGTTGATAAGAAGATGCCAAAATGGCAGATTACATACGGTCACTCAGCGGCACGGTTAATGAAGTAAGACTGCAATTCAATACAGAAAACAAAGGCATGGATAAGAACATGTCAAACAATAAATAGAATACACGCATAGTGTTAAGAAGATATAGAAGTAATAAGTACCTGAGATAAATGAAGGTTTTAGGGTCTCAAAAGGATAGATAATGTAGTGGCTCAATGTGGGGCATAAACGATAAACACCCCGAACCTACCTAGCTGTAAGAGACATAAAAAGAGCATAAAGAGAGCAAAATGATCCCTAAATACATGACCCTCGCCCAAAACAGGTAGACCAACAGTTAGAGGGTCATATGCAAATACCTGATAGATACTCCAAGGGTAGGGTCAAATAATAACAGAACACGTAGCTCCTAGGTATAGAGCTAACCACCAAGAGGATGCCTGCAATGCATACATGCCTGGAATTAATGCCAGGAACTAAGTGATAGGGAAAATGTAACACATATGATAGAAAAGTACTTACATGGTGCCGCCGTACATGTGAGGAGATGGGTCTGTGGGAATGGTGATGGGTGCCCCCGCCCTTTAAGAACCTTGTGCGCCCATTCAATAGGATAATAAAAGTGCCCGAGGGGAGTGGAAAACCGTCTAAATTAGTGCGTTCCAAGGTGGAACGCACGCCAGGATACAGCCACCCAGGTAACTGGCCAGACGGAGATCCTGTATGCAAACTGCAGCCAGCGTGCGATGTGCGTTCCAGGGTGGAACGCATACCGGAAGTGACGCGTCTGGACAACCGCCGGACCGGAAGTTAGATGTGTGGACCGCATAACCAGAAGGCCTAAGCTAGGGCAGACTGCTGTAAAACCTCAGTAGGCTTGGATGCCTATGGATACACATATTGGGAGGAGAAAAGAAATATCCCAGGCCACAAATGGGGTAGATGCTGGGGATAATGATGGTGGAATAACGGGCATGATCATAATGGAAAGAGAAGAGAATGGGTCAAGGGGGGGGGGGGGGGGGGGGGGGGGGGGGGGGGGGGGTGGGGGGGGGGGATAGTAAAATTGTGCCAGGGAAATAAAAGAATAGAAAGATACATTTATAAACACTATTCCTCAGATACAGGGATAGGGCTACCATGATGATAACAAAGACGCCCCAAAAGAGGTGTGACAAGATAATGGGCCACCCCTAATAAGTTACATTCGGGTCCTTCCCGGACCCTGGCTATGTAATAGGGAATACATAATGTTTTTACTGAGGCCTCAGGTGCTATAGGGACAACCCAAGCAGGGAGGACCCCGCACCAAGGCCAGAGCAGCGGGGCAACAGGTGGGATACATACTATGTGGGAATGAATAAATATGATGTTGGTGATTATAGAAAGCATGAAAAAGTCAGGCGCTCGTTTAGTCCACTGGGTGATTGAGAGCGGAACCTGTGAATCCACTCACTCTCCTTTTGTAGAATACGCCTGTCCAGGTCACCACCCCTTGGGGAGGGGGGTATCAATTCAAGGACAGTAAAACGGAGACAGGAGGGATCACCACCATGGCAGTCATTCACATGAGTGGCCACAGGGGTTGGCTCCTTCTTAATGACGTCATTAACATGTTCTAGGATTCTTCTCCTAAACTCCCGTATCGTTTTTCCCAGGTAATCCATGGGACACGGGCACTGGCATAGGTAAACTAGCCCCTTGGACAGGCAGTTAATGAAGTCCCGGACTTGAAACGAGTGGCCTGTAGCCGAGCAGGTGACAGATTTAGTGGTCAAGACATATTGGCAGGCCTTACAGCGACCACATTTAAAAACGCCCATGGGTTTGCGGTCAAGCCAGGAGCCACTCTTCAGGGGTGGTGAGAAGTGACTCTGAACCAAACGGTCCCTAAGGCTCCTGCCCCGTCTATAGGAGACAGAGGGGTATTTGCTCAGGATGTCCGAAAGGTCAGCATCCATGTGCAGGATCGGCCAGTACTTATTAAGGACTTCCCTGGTTTCTCGGTTAGCGGAGTCAAAATTTGCGATGATATGTGCCGGTTGAGGGCCCTCATCGATTCTCCTTCTCGGAACTAAGAGTTCAGTCCGCGGTCTAGTTGAAGCACTCTGGAACGCCTCCCGGAGTACTCCTCTAGGGTAGCCCCTTGACAAAAATCTATCCTGAAGCCTACCAGCCTCCTGAAAAAAGGAAGAATCATGATTCTTCCTTTTTTCAGGAGGCTGGTAGGCTTCAGGATAGATTTTTGTCAAGGGGCTACCCTAGAGGAGTACTCCGGGAGGCGTTCCAGAGTGCTTCAACTAGACTGCGGACTGAACTCTTAGTTCCGAGAAGGAGAATCGATGAGGGCCCTCAACCGGCACGTATCATCGCAAATTTTGACTCCGCTAACCGAGAAACCAGGGAAGTCCTTAATAAGTACTGGCCGATCCTGCATATGGATGCTGACCTTTCAGACATCCTGAGCAAATACCCCTCTGTCTCCTATAGACGGGGCAGGAGCCTTAGGGACCGTTTGGTTCAGAGTCACTTCTCACCACCCCTGAAGAGTGGCTCCTGGCTTGACCGCAAACCCATGGGCGTTTTTAAATGTGGTCGCTGTAAGGCCTGCCAATATGTCTTGACCACTAAATCTGTCACCTGCTCGGCTACAGGCCACTCGTTTCAAGTCCGGGACTTCATTAACTGCCTGTCCAAGGGGCTAGTTTACCTATGCCAGTGCCCGTGTCCCATGGATTACGTGGGAAAAACGATACGGGAGTTTAGGAGAAGAATCCTAGAACATGTTAATGACGTCATTAAGAAGGAGCCAACCCCTGTGGCCACTCATGTGAATGACTGCCATGGTGGTGATCCCTCCTGTCTCCGTTTTACTGTCCTTGAATTGATACCCCCCTCCCCAAGGGGTGGTGACCTGGACAGGCGTATTCTACAAAAGGAGAGTGAGTGGATTCACAGGTTCCGCTCTCAATCACCCCGTGGACTAAACGAGCGCCTGACTTTTTCATGCTTTCTATAATCACCAACATCATATTTAATTATTCCCACATAGTATGTATCCCACCTGTTGCCCCGCTGCTCTGGCCTTGGTGCGGGGTCCTCCCTGCTTGGGTTGTCCCTATAGCACCTGAGGCCTCAGTAAAAACATTATGTATTCCCTATTACATAGCCAGGGTCCGGGAAGGACCCGAATGTAACTTATTAGGGGTGGCCCATTATCTTGTCACACCTCTTTTGGGGCGTCTTTGTTATCATCATGGTAGCCCTATCCCTGTATCTGAGGAATAGTGTTTATAAATGTATCTTTCTATTCTTTTATTTCCCTGGCACAATTTTACTATAGCCCCCCCCAACCCCCCCCCCCCCCCTTGACCCATTCTCTTCTCTTTCCATTATGATCATGCCCGTTATTCCACCATCATTATCCCCAGCATCTACCCCATTTGTGGCCTGGGATATTTCTTTTCTCCTCCCAATATGTGTATCCATAGGCATCCAAGCCTACTGAGGTTTTACAGCAGTCTGCCCTAGCTTAGGCCTTCTGGTTATGCGGTCCACACATCTAACTTCCGGTCCGGCGGTTGTCCAGACGCGTCACTTCCGGTATGCGTTCCACCCTGGAACGCACATCGCACGCTGGCTGCAGTTTGCATACAGGATCTCCGTCTGGCCAGTTACCTGGGTGGCTGTATCCTGGCGTGCGTTCCACCTTGGAACGCACTAATTTAGACGGTTTTCCACTCCCCTCGGGCACTTTTATTATCCTATTGAATGGGCGCACAAGGTTCTTAAAGGGCGGGGGCACCCATCACCATTCCACAGACCCATCTCCTCACATGTACGGCGGCACCATGTAAGTACTTTCTATCATATGTGTTACATTTTCCCTATCACTTAGTTCCTGGCATTAATTCCAGGCATGTATGCATTGCAGGCATCCTCTTGGTGGTTAGCTCTATACCTAGGAGCTACGTGTTCTGTTATTATTTGACCCTACCCTTGGAGTATCTATCAGGTATTTGCATATGACCCTCTAACTGTTGGTCTACCTGTTTTGGGCGAGGGTCATGTATTTAGGGATCATTTTGCTCTCTTTATGCTCTTTTTATGTCTCTTACAGCTAGGTAGGTTCGGGGTGTTTATCGTTTATGCCCCACATTGAGCCACTACATTATCTATCCTTTTGAGACCCTAAAACCTTCATTTATCTCAGGTACTTATTACTTCTATATCTTCTTAACACTATGCGTGTATTCTATTTATTGTTTGACATGTTCTTATCCATGCCTTTGTTTTCTGTATTGAATTGCAGTCTTACTTCATTAACCGTGCCGCTGAGTGACCGTATGTAATCTGCCATTTTGGCATCTTCTTATCAACTGTGGGTCTGTTGTCGCGCTATATGTGTATATTTGTCAACGCATTCATTAACGCACTTATCATTGGACTTGGCCTGCTATGGTTATTGTCACGGGCCTCTAGTCCTCACCTTACCTACCCCATATCACCCCCTGATGCTCCCACGGCTGTGGGTGAAACGCGTCGGGGTTGTAGGTTATCTATCCTTACTTTATTTGTGTCTATGTGTGTGTGTTTGTGTGTATATTTTAGCCTCTAGGTGGACCCTGTACCTCCTGGCAAGTTGTCACGAGGGCGCTATACAGTGGACACCTCTTAGTCTTTCTATTGTTGTGCTAGTGATCCATTAGGGCACCACTTTAACCTATCTCTCTCCACCCGTCACTTTACCAGGGACAGCCAGGAGCTTGAGATTAGGTACGTGGACAGGGCGTCCCCACCACCAGGAGACGTCCCTGGGCAGAGGACCAGTTTAGGGTATCAGTGCTAGGGATTTATTTTCCCCACCACTTACCCAGTGCATCTGACTGTAATCTGGCCTCTCGCCTCGGATTGATCATGTAGAGTTTTGTTTATGTCTTTATTTCTCATTAAATTTAGTCATCTTATGCTTTAAACAGGGTACCTTTGCTGGACTTTTTGACTTCTATGTAAATACTCTGATATGCTATAATACTGGTATCATTCTTGCTGGACTTTTTTTTCACTGATGTGACCTCCTCCTCATAGAGGGAAGACTGTCAGTCACTGATAGGACCTCCTCCTCATAGAGGGAAGGCTGTCAGTCACTGATAGGACCTCCTCCTCATAGAGGGAAGGCTGTCAGTCACTGATAGGACCTCCTCCTCATAGAAGGAAGGCTGTCAGTCACTGATAGGACCTCCTCATAGAGGGAAGGCTGTCAGTCACTGATAGGACCTCCTCTTCATAGAGGGAAGACTGTCAGTCACTGATAGGACCTCCTCCTCATAAAGGGAAGGCTGTCAGTCACTGATGTGACCTCCTCCTCATAGAGGGAAGACTGTCAGTCACTGATAGGACCTCCTCCTCATAGAGGGAGGGCTGTCAGTCACTGATGGGACCTCCTCCTCATAGAGGGAGGGCTGTCAGTCACTGTTAGGACCTCCTCCTCATAGAGGGAAGGCTGTCAACCACTGATAGGACCTCCTCATAGAGGGAAGGCTGTCAGTCACTGATAGGACCTCCTCCTCATAGAGGGAAGGCTGTCAGTCACTGATAGGACCTCCTCCTCATAGAGGGAAGGCTGTCAGTCACTGATAGGACCCCCTCATAGAGGGAAGGCTGTCAGTCACTGATAGGACCTCCTCCTCATAGAGGGAAGGCTGTCAGTCACTGATAAGACCTCCTCCTCATAGAGGGAAGGCTGTCAGTCACTGATAGGACCTCCTCTTCATAGAGGGAAGGCTGTCAGTCACTGATAGGACCTCCTCCTCATAGAGGGAAGGCTGTCAGTCACTGATAGGACCTCCTCATAGAGGGGAGGCTGTCAGTCACTGATAGGACCTCCTCTTCATAGAGGGAAGGCTGTCAATCACTGATAGGACCTCCTCCTCATAGAGGGAAGCCAGTAAGTCACTGATAGGACCTCCTCCTCATAGAGGGAAGGCTGTCAGTCACTGATAGGACCTCCTCCTCATAGAGGGAAGGCTGTCAATAACTGATAGGACCTCCTCCTCATAGAGGGAAGCCAGTAAGTCACTGATAGGACCTCTTTCTCATAGAGGGAAGGCTGTCAGTCACTGATAGGACCTCCTCCTCATAGAGGGAAGGCTGTCAATAACTGATAGGACCTCCTCCTCATAGAGGGAAGGCTGTCAATAACTGATAGGACCTCCTCCTCATAGAGTGAAGGCTGCCAGTCACTGATAGAACCTTCTTCTCATAGAGGGAAGGCTGTCAGTCACTGATAGGACCTCCTCCTCATAGAGGAAAGGCTGTCAGTCACTGATAGGACCTCCTCCTCATAGAGGAAAGGCTGTCAGTCACTGATAGGACCTCCTCCTCATAGAGGGAAGGCTGTCAGTCACTGATAGGACCTCCTCTTCATAGAGGGAAGGCTGTCAGTCACTGATAGGACCTCCTCTTCATAGAGGGAAGGCTGTCAGTCACTGATAGGACCTCCTCCTCATAGGGGAAGGCTGTCAATCACCGATAGGACCTCCTTCTCATAGAGGGAAAGATGTCAATCACAGATAGGACCTACTCCTCATAGGGGGAAGACTGTCAATCACCGATAGGACCTACTCCGCATAGAGAGAAGGCTTTCAGTCACTGATAAGACCTCCTCCTCATAGAGAGAAGGCTGTCAGTCACTGATAGGACCTCCTCCTCATAGAGGGAAGACTGTCAATCACACATAGGACCTCCTCATAGAGGGAAGACTGTCAGTCACTGATAGGACCTCCTCCTCATAGAAGGAAGGCTGTCAGTCACTGATAGGACCTCCTCATAGAGGGAAGGATGTCAGTCACTGATAGGACCTCCTCCTCATAGAGGGAAGGCTGTCAGTCACTGATAGGACCTCCTCCTCATAGAGGGAAGGCTCTCAGTCACTGATAGGACCTCCTCCTCATAGAGGAAAGACTCTCAGTCACTGATAGGACCTCCTCCTCATAGAGGGAAAGCTGTCAATCACTGATAGGACCTCCTCCTCATAGAGGGAAAGCTGTCAATCACTGATAGGACCTCATGCTCATAAACGAAAGGCTGTCAATCACTGATAAGACTTCCTCCTTGACTTCAAAGTTCAAGGCGGACTGTGAACTTAAAGTAGTCCTGGAAAAAAAACCTAAAAGTGGCCCTGTATTGTTGACAAATCTAAACTGACAGAAGGGGGGGGGGGGGCAACACAACAAGCCGCGAAGAGGACTCGGGCAGGTCCCTGGGCATTAGCCCACTGGGAAATTTCCCATTTCCCTGTAGTGTCTATTGCCAATCCACCCCTGAGAAAATGACAAGTCATAATGAATCTTTCCCAACAAAACTGTATATCAATCTACTCAGCATCTTCTGCTCTATAACATGCTGCCCGCAGATTACACTTCATTTTCATGGTGACAGTTTCCCTGGCACCTCCATCATGACTCTCCAGAAAATTCCTCATCAGTGAAACAGTCTACTAATAATTGTTATGGAAGTCATGGAAGCATAATCCCTTGCACGAAATATAATTGTTAGAAAAAACATGACTGCTTTCTTCCAGAAACAGCAACACCTGTCCATAGGTTGCATCTGGTATTGGAACTTATGTCCATTGAAGTGGACTTGGCTGAGCTGCAAAAATGCACATAACCTGTTGACACATACAGTCAGGTCCATAAATATTGGGACATCGACACAATTCTAACATTTTTGGCTCTATACACCACCACAATGGATTTGAAATGAAACGAACAAGATGTGCTTTAACTGCAGACTGTCAGCTTTAATTTGAGGGTATTTACATCCAAATCAGGTGAACGGTGCAGGAATTACAACAGTTTGCATATGTGCCTCCCACTTGTTAAGGAACCAAAAGTAATGGGACATAATAATAATCATAAATCAAACTTTCACTTTTTAATACTTGGTTGCAAATCATTTGCAGTCAATTGCAGCCTGAAGTCTGGAACGCATAGACATCACCAGACGCTGGGTTTCATCCCTGGTGATGCTCTGCCAGGCCTCTACTGCAACTGTCTTCAGTTCCTGCTTGTTCTTGGGGCATTTTCTCTTCAGTTTTGTCTTCAGCAAGTGAAATGCATGCTCAATCGGATTCAGGTCCGGTGATTGACTCGGCCATTGCATAACATTCCACTTCTTTCTTTTAAAAAACTCTTTGGTTGCTTTTGCAGTATGCTTTGGGTTATTGTCCATCTGCACGTGAAACGCCGTCCAATGAGTTCTGAAACATTTGGCTGAATATGAGCAGATAATATTGCCCGAAACACTTCAGAATTCATCCTGCTGCTTTTGTCAGCAGTCACATCATCAATAAATACAAGAGAACCAGTTCCATTGGCAGCCATACATGCCCACGCCATGACACTACCACCACCATGCTACACTGATAAGGTGGTATGCTTAAGATCATGAGCAGTTCCTTTCCTTCTCCATACTCTTCTCTTCCCATCACTCTGGTACAAGTTGATCTTGGTCTCATCTGTCCATAGGATGTTGTTCCAGAACTGTGAAGGCTTTTTTAGATTTCGTTTGGCAAACTCTAATCTGGCCTTCCTGTTTTTGAGGCTCACCAATGGTTTACATCTTGTGGTGAACCCTCTGTATTCACTCTGGTGAAGTCTTCTCTTGATTGTTGACTTTGACACACATACACCTACCTCCTGGAGAGTGTTCTTGATCTGGCCAACTGTTGTAAAGGGTGTTTTCTTCAACAGGGAAATCATTATTTGGTCATGCACCACAGTTGTTTTTCATGGTCTTCCGGGTCTTTTGGTGTTGCTGAGCTCACCGGTGCGTTCCTTCTTTTTAAGAATGTTCCAAACAGTTGTTTTGGCCAGGCCTAATGTTTTTGCTATCTCTCTGATGGGTTTGTTGTGTTTTTTCAGCCTAATGATGGCTTGCTTCACTGATAATGACAGCTCTTTGGATCTCATCTTGAGAGTTGACAGCAACAGATTCCAAATGCAAATAGCAGACTTGTAATGAACGCTGGACCTTTTATCTGCTCATTGTAATTGGGATAATGAGGGAATAACACACACCTGGCCATAGAACAGCTGAGAAGCCAGTTGTCCCATTACTTTTGGTTCCTTAACAAGTGGGAGGCACATATGGAAACTGTTGTGATTCCTACACTGTTCTCCTGATTTGGATGTAAATACCCTCAAATTAAAGCTGACAGTCTGCAGTTAAAGCACATCTTGTTCGTTTCATTTCAAATCCATTGTGGTGGTGGTGTATAGAGCCAAAAATGTTAGAATTGTGTTGATGTCCCAATATTTATGGACCTGACTGTATTTCATGGATCTGACATTGGCGTACAGGTGGCACTCAAGAGACTGTTTGTTCGGTTCCGGTGCAACGAAAATCTCAAAACTTGGTGCTTGACAGTTAGTAGAACTAGTTGTTGAAGATACTTTAACATTTTCTTTGTTCTGATGTTTCATTCCTTCTCCCGATTAAATGCAGCATGAATTTTTGCAAAACAATGTGTATTGTTAAATTGGCCCAGAGCATGTAGCTTCTTTGTGTCCTCATTCTTTCCATCCATGTTTACCAATCCAGAATTACAGTTTGGCACCAGTCAGTGTGGTTTGCTTGCGCACAGATGTTACTAGTATCATACTTAATTGGTTAATGTGCAGCAAACAATTCCTGAGAATTTCTTTTAAAGCTGTCCACCAGTTACAGCAGCTTAAATCTATTTATCTCCAAAAAGTTTACTTTAGGGTACTTTCACACTTGCGGCAGAGGAATCCGGCAAGCAGTTCCGTCGCCACGTATGCCAATTGATGGCATTTGTAAGACGGATCTGGATCCTGATCCGTCTTACAAATGCATTGAAATGCCGGATCCGTCTTTCCAGTGTCATCCGGAAAAACGGATCCGGCATTTATTTTTTTCAACTTTTTTTTCCGGAAGGACGGATCCAGCATTGCGGTATTTTGAATGCCGGATCCGGCACTAATACATTCCTATGGGGAAAAAAATGACGGCAAGTGTTCCGGATTTTTGGCCGGAGATAAAACCGTAGCATGCTGCGGTATTATCTCCGTCCTGAACAGTCAAAAAGACTGAACTGAAGACATCCTGATGCTTCCTAAACGGATTGCTCTCCATTCAGAATGCATTAGGATAAAACCGATCAGTTATTTTCCGGTATTGAGCCCCGAGGACGGAACTCTATGCCGGAAAAGAAAAACGCTAGTGTGAAAGTACCCTTACACTTTTTGAAAAAATACAATTTTGCTTCATTTCTGCCTGTTTTGTTAAATACACAGTGAATGGGTCAAACCATGGCAGAAATATGTTGGTTTTGTGAAGATGCTAAGGTCTCCCGCACATGGCTGCATTAACAATCCACAAGGTGCATATCTTTAGGATACATCCATACTGTACCTGTGTGCATCTCTGATGTGATACAGAGACATTCATGGAAAATCCATAAGAAATCATTTGTGGCATGCTCAATTACATGTTATACTCTGTCGGTATTTTCCCGTAATAGTAAAGCCTAGGGGACAGGACAAGGCACCATATGAATACAGCGGCTGGCTATCTCCAGCAGTCCCATAGCAAATACATGGCATGCTTGACTTACGATCCCATTCTTTATAGCATGCAGACCCTTCTTTCTCATGGTCGGTGATGGTTTCATTGGTCAGACTGCCACCGACCAGATGCTTATTCCCTATCCTGTGTATAGTGGAGAAATTAATATCATGGTACAACCCCTTTAAAGAGTTAAAGAGCTGTTCCTTGCAGCCTCTGGCACCAGAACTATCACTGTGAATGGAGAAGGAAGCACAGGTCTATAAGTAGTGGCCGTACTAGGTTAAAATACTGCAGTAAACTGGCATGGCCACTACACTTTGAATGGTACTGTGATAGTTCCAACTCTAGAGGCTGTAGGTTATAGCTGGTTCTGGAAATGTGTGGTGTTGGAGGATAGGTCATCAAGTTTAGAACCCTGAAAAAGCCAGTGTCAGCATGATCAACCCTATTGAACCAGGCTTATTGTCTAGTAGAGTTGATCATTTATCTTTGTAGGTTGCATCGTTCCCAAGATATGAGGATTTTTATCTTTATGCAAATCAGGCAGTTGGAGCACCAAGTGATGGGCGGTAGAGCTTCAAGCACCATTACAGCTATGCCCCTACTGCTCATAACACCCCCCCCCTTTGATTGACAGGTTTAATAGCCCTTTCTTCCTGTGTATGCTGTGACTCACTAATAATCATAGGTGGTCCAGCGCTAATATGGTATATGGGTCATTGATGTCAGTCATTCCCCTAGGTAATGTGTGGTATTGATAATGTGGTGTGCCTTGTATGCAATCATTGGTGGCAGTGGAGCTTCTGCGGAGGGGAGCGTTAGGGTAGGGAAAAATTACGGGCCAGTGCGCAGGTGCGTTGATCGGATGGAAGTTCTCAGCTGGACACCGGCCGACACTGCGCATGCGCTGGGAGCCTCACCAGCGGTTAGGGTAGGGAAAAATTATGGGCCAGTGCTTTTTCCCTACCCTAACAGCTGGTGAGGCTCCCAGTACATGCGCAGTGTCGGCCGGTGTCCAGCTGAGAACATCCATCCGATCACCGCGCCTGCGCAATGGCCCGTAATTTTTCCCTACCCTAACCGCTGGTGAGGCTCCCAGCGCATGCGCAGTGTCGGCCGGTGTCCAGCTGAGAACTTCCATCCGATCAACGCACCTGCACACTGGCCCGTAATTTTTCCCTACCCTAACCGCTGGTGAGGCTCCCGGCGCATGCGCAGTGTCGGCTGGTGTCCAGCTGAGAACTTCCATCCGATCAACGCACCTGCGCACTGGCCCGTAATTTTTCCCTACCCTAACCGCTGGTGAGGCTCCCGGCGCATGCGCAGTGTCGGCCGGTGTCCAGCTAACTCTGCTGTGAAATTTCCCTACCCAGTCGTTGTGCGCCTGCGTCGCGCGGCACACCTCCTCACATCATGTCCGGTGCGGCCGGAAGTGACGAGGGTAGGGAAATCTCCCGGGGTAGGGAAATCTAACGGAACACCGGCACCTCCACTTCCGTCAGCTTCACACAAAGCGGAGGAGCACAGCTGCCGGCAGCAGGATGGAAAAGGAAACATTCTCCCCACACAGCACTCACTGCCCAACAACGCTGCAACCTACAAAGATAAATAAGTTATCGTTTTAATCAGCATGATCAACCCTACCAGGTAATATGGGTTGATCATGATGACAGAGGCTCTTTAGAGAGAAGTCCCCCTCCCCTGTACTGACATGTAGTAATGTTAGTAACTACTTGCATCCCCCTTCTAATAACAATTCTGTAGCATCTATTCTTATGTCTGTATGTTGTGCCGTTCCTTTATTATTTCTACTAGAAGTTATAAATGAATTGCTAGCAGTCTGCAATGAAGGGGTTGGGGGGGGGGGAGGGGTCCCTGCACAGTTTTATACTTTCAGCACTGATTGGGTAGTGTCAGAATGTGCAGGGACATCCCCCTGAACTGGTAACACCCAGCAGGACCTTCGTTACAAACTGCTAGTAATTAATTCATTAATGTAGATGCTACAAAATTAGAGGTTAGATGTCCTCTTTTAAGCAAGTCAATCAAACCCCACTTTAGAGTCTCATCAGTTCTGCACAAGAAGAAGCTGTCACTAGCAGAGGTGGAAGTAGCAGAGGTGGAAGTAGCAGAGGTGGAAGTAGCAGAGGTGGAAGTAGCAGAGGTGGAAGTAGCAGAGGTGGAACTAGCAGAGGTGGAACTAGCAGAGGTGGAACTAGCAGAGGTGGAACTAGCAGAGGTGGAACTAGCAGAGGTGGAAGTAGCAGAGGTGGAACTAGCAGAGGTGGAACTAGCAGAGGTGGAACTAGCAGAGGTGGAAGTAGCAGAGGTGGAACTAGCAGAGGTGGAACTAGCAGAGGTGGAACTAGCAGAGGTGGAACTAGCAGAGGTGGAACTAGCAGAGGTGGAACTAGCAGAGGTGGAAGTAGCAGAGGTGGAAGTAGCAGAGGTGGAACTAGCAGAGGTGGAACTTGAAGCTCCTGCAAAATCTATGACAGGGCCCCCATCGGGCACGTGTCATTTATAATGCTGGTGTATCATTTCTCATGATTGTTGAATGAAATTCAAATAGATGAACTTAATTTGCATTCAGAACAAAGCCAGAAAGGAGGTCACTAGAGATGGCCTTGCGGTTCGCCTGGCGGTCGTTTCGCGGCGAACTTTGCTTGTTCGCGATTCGCTGCACCTGCAAACTTATGGAGAAAATCGTGCCCGCCATGTTCTTTTACATTGTGAAGAACTTTGACCCATGACACATCCATCAGGTGGTACAGGACAGCCAATTGAGATGTTTCAGCACATGGACATACCCCCTACCTTATAAATAAACCTGATCTGGCCGCCATTTTACATTCAGTCTTTTGTCAGTGTAGGGAGAGGTTGCTGTGTGGAGCAGGGACAGACTGTTAGGGACACCAAACGCTAATAGGGCCACAAAAGTCCTTTTAAGCACTAGTATAGGTGTGCTATCGATAGATGTGATACACAGAGGGGTGCAATATACTTATACTCTTATAATGAGTCAAAAACACATAGATCTATATAGTGATCACCTGGAAGGGGGCTAGGGGCTTACTAGGACCATTTTTATATAGGGTAAGGTGTTATATACGGGGTCGCTCTTATCAGGGCGGGTGGTCTGTGGTTAGGCTATCAGGGCCAGAATAGCACCCCCTGTAGGGCAATATCAGGGACAGTTCTTTGCCCACCTGGTCCTTCAATACCACATCATCATCTAGCCCAGGGATGGATGTTTTTTTGCTTTCCCTCCTGGATTCATCGATGTGCACTGGAACCCCCCGGATTGTGGTAGGACATATGGTTTCTGATTTGGTGCCGCCGAGCACTTGTTATTGCCGACCACATCTATGCTTTTTGCTTAGCTTTAATAATTTCATTTATTTTCATTTTGAGGGATATCTTTTCCATTCACACGTCCGCAAAATGGGTCTGCATACGTTACGCAAAATTGCGGAACAGGTGCAGACCTACTCATTTTCAATGGGGCCGGAATGTGCTGTCCGCATCCGCATTTGTGGATCCGCACTTCCGCATTAGTGCTTCCGTTTCCGCCAAAAAATAGAACATGTCCTATTCTTGTCCGCAATTGCAGACAAGATTAGGCATTTTCTATTATAGTGCCGGCGATGTGCGGTCCGCAAATTCCGGAATTCACATTGGCGGTGTCCATGTCCGCAAAACACTTACGGACGTGTGAATGGACCCTCATAGTAACATTATTAAAGGTTACGTTTTATCTTCATGTATATTCTAATGAATTGCCTTCCTTGTACAATGTTATAATATACTTTCTATGTTAGAAAGTATATTATAGTGCATTTGTATTGTGCGGCAGTTGTGTGCGGTTCTGCTGCGATACTGCAGGTATATAGAGGGACAAGCGTTATTGGAACAAATAATTTTTACTGGTGTGATATACCAGTCGTCCCCCAAAAAAACTGATTGAAGCGGGGTGTTATATACCAATATACTTTCTTTATAGTGCATTTGGGTACTGTATAGTGCATTTGCGCATACGCGAAAAATATTTTGCATTGAAAAAAATTATGACTGGAGATCGCAAATTCATATAATACATCTGTTATGTCACTGTCCATGTTGTGGGACTATTTGTGCACTTCTAGTAATTATTTCTTGGCTGCAAATATGAGCTGAATGTTTTTCAGGTTCACCTGCCATTAAAATGAATGGGACCCGCCGCGAACTTGTGGTTCGCGAACATTTGATCGCATTCGCGAACCGTCCCGGCAGATGTTCATCCATCACTAGAGGTCACCTCCACCGTTTAAGACCCTCAACCACTCTCCTCAGAATATGTCTCTGGTACTTAAACCTAGGACGTCAGCATTGCCATCTGCGGACAGTACTGCATAAGCACAGTTATCTAGGCAGCTCACGTCCATATTATTGGGGTACTGGTTGTACATTTTGTACATGGTTGCGGTGTATTATTTGGATACTGTATGGAATTGTTTGCCCAAGGACCTCAACAGACCATGATGTGCCCCTGCCCCACTCCACTGATTATAACAATGGAATCCAGGCTTGGAAGACCAGTATAAACTTTGAAGAATTTAATATGAAATAATAAATGCTATAAATGATCTATGTTGAGGTCCATAAAAAATGTGTTCAACAGTATTTAGCACCTACTGTATAATGAATACTTCAGGAGTGTTGACATTCCAGCAGATAGTCATGGTTTGGCTGACTACATAATACTGCGGGATCCAAAGTCAATATTTCACGTCTCCTCCTGTACTAATTTTTCTGTTGGAGACAACACGACTGTCATTTGTCAAGGAACGTGATCAGATCTACGTGGCTGAACCAAGGGTGGATCAGAAGCAAAATGCTTTTTTCATGCTTCCTTTGACTTTAACAATAATGACTTGGAAGGCTTAAGTCTGGTAGAATTTGTTGTTCTCAGGTCTACAATGCTCAAGGAAAGCAGGTTTCCATTCAGTTTTGCTGAATATCATTGTAATATCATTCGTAGGAATATTTGCTTTGCTTCCATTTATCTCCTAAAGGGGTCATCCACTTTTTTTTAAAATCTCCTCCCCACCCAATGGAATCTGTGAAGGGAACCATACTTACCTGCTCCCTGGTGTTTAGTTCAGTGGATCGTGTTCTGTCTTCACTGCACTTCCGGTCTCTGCATGGTCATGTGCGCCACTGCAGCCAATGATTAGCCTTAGCTGTGTTGTGGCCTCCAAGTGGCACCTAACCCAGCAGTGGACATGTCACCACCGAGACCAGTTATTGGCTCCAGAGGGACACATGACCCCATCCATGCAGGACGTTTACATGCGGGGACCAGAAGTGCAGTGAAGAGAACTTGGGACCCATAGAGTAGGAACCAAGTGGCGTTGAGGAGGTAGGTACAGTTCCCATCACAGGTCCCACTGAGTGGGTGGAGATTTTTAAGACAATCACGGAATAATGGAATATCCTCACAGATGGGACCAAGTTCATGAATAGAAAGTGGCAACTAGAAGATTAGAACCAGGAAAAAAGCACAAAAGTTTTGGGAACAGGGCAAAAAGCATTAAAAAATGGGGCAAGAGGTCAACATAAGGTCCATCCCCTGCACAAATGACTGTGGGTGTTATATGAAGCACCATGGAAGTCAGCATTTCATTGCTAAACAAAGACCCTCTAGGAGACCTGACCCTCATATAAGTATACCTAGAAAATAATAGGAATGCCCTCAGTTGGACTCTGAGATAATTAACGTTACTAATGCTGTAATTGCAACCTGTAAACCAGTTAATACTGGCACGATATACATTTCATTGGTTTTATAAAAGTATTTCACCTCGAGGCCTTTTTACACAATATACCCTTGTCTGAAATACACTTGTTGACTTGCTGACTCATCATTGGTCTCTACATGCCGATCTTATTCTCACCATTAAATGTATAATTTTTTTTATAGACTTGAATTCATTTTTGTCAGAGCTTTAAAAAAAAGGTCTATTGTTTAGTCAATCCTTCACTCCAATACCGTGTAGATTCAGAAAATGAGTCATTTCCAATACAAGTACACACCATGGAGGCAGACCGTGCATCTGCAATGGGTTCCTATAGAGAGAGGGGGGCGCAGATTGTATGGTATGTGTCCTTATTTAGAAAGATTGTAAGTTTGAATGTTTGCTCCCGATGACTAGCCTGTAGGGTGATTGCATCTTTCATGCAGCACCAAAAATCTTTTTTTGTCGGCAGCACATTGGCCTGTGTAAATAGGGGTCAGCTGCTGATAAGCAATGAAATTATGGGGAAAAACAATCGTATTAACGATCGTTTATCCCCATACATCATTTACAGTCATTGCTGCCTGTAAATGAAAACATAGCTAACGAGCGGGCAATGATCAGGAATAACCTTCTTCCTCCCCTTTGACCCAGACCTTAAATGGGTTGTCTCATCTCAGACAATGGGGTCATATCGCTAGGATATTCCCCTATTGTCTTATGGGACCTGCACCTATATCGGGAATGGAGCCCTGCAAAGTGGTGGCTGGAGGACTCTGGTCCGGCCACCACCAAACGCTCTTCCCATAGAAGTAAATGGGAGCACACCGAGCATAACCGGCCACCGCTCCCATTCACTTCTATGGGTCCGAAGGAAATAGCCGAGCCAATGCTCAGCTATTTGCGGCGGCCCTATGCAAAATGAATGGAGGGCGGCTGTGCATGTGCAGTGTGCCCTCCACTACGTTCGGGGCTCCGTTCTTGATATATGTGCGGGTCCCAGCGCCTGTCAAAGATGGGAAAACCCTTTAAGATCTCCTGTCTCAAGTGGTTAGGGTGTTGTATTATTAACCAAGCCCACAAAGGATCCTCATGTTGATATTTGCCACAGAGCACCCTCACCTCTGTTTAAAACTGTACTTATATTTGTGAGCAAAATAAGATGGGTCCGCGACCACCTAGTATATGAAAATCAAAACAGCAGCATAAGTAGCAATAATTAAATGTATGTTATGATAGCAATATATGTCCGAAAAACTGCATTATAGCAAAAAGCCACCATATTGTTAGTTCACACAAAACGGTGCTATGTTCTTGCACCTGACCCTCAACCTCAGGGCCCCATAGTAAGTACTATGGCTATAGTTACGCCACTGATTACGAGAATGGGTTATCTGTGTCCTCTTTTTGCTGTTGAAAATGTCACATAAAGGGAGGCATGAACAGGAGCAAAAACTGAGCGTAAATGAGGCATGATCCATTGTAGCCTTTAGGAGTTCAGGTAAGTCACCAGGTCCAAAGTGTAGCATCACACACATGATCCATTCCTCTTCCTCTCTCTGATGTAATTTTCATCCTAGCAAATAAGGAACATGTTGGGGGGGGGGGGATTTATCATAAGGGGAGTATTTGAAGTCACTTTTTGCGTACTTCATGCCACTATTATCAAATGTTGCATGTGATTTGATAAATTTGCCTTATCCTTAGACCTAACACTTTTATCTAGGAAAGCGACTCCAATTTTCCTACTTCACCCTCCTACTGGAATGAGATTTTGACTTTTATTTTAGTCTAGAGTAAAACTCATTAACATAGCTAACCATGTCCACTTTCCCACCCATATTTCAAAACTGGAGTGAGTGGTGTAGAAATGCAAAAAGTCACAAAATTTGGGAGCAAGTGGGCCTAAAAAGTCTGAAAAGTCCAATTTTGCAACTTTTTGAAGCCAGAATTCAGGACTAAAGGCATGATAAATCAGAGTCCATGGAGTTTTCAGGAATTGTTGGAGAACAGAGACCAGAGAGTTCAGGGCAGGTGCAAACAGAGCCTTATCCATATGTACTGTATATGGTATAATGTTGCTAACCTGCTGTATTTAGGTCTTCAGGAGTACAATCTAGATCTCCTGGCATGAAATCCCCTGTAATATTAATAAGATGACTCTGCTAACCTTGTCCCAGTCTACACAGCAAAAGTGAATAGTCAGCTGCAGAAAACAAGGAATGTCAAGCTTTCTTAATTTTTTCTTGAACAACACAAAAAAAAAATGGAGAGGTCAAGGCATGATATAGTCTATAAAATACCTTCCCCTTCATCAGCACTTTGTATTGTGATATTTCTATAGTAATCTGTCCACAGAATGTAAAAAACAACATAATGAATAATTAAAATGAAAGGCAATAGAAAAAGATCTCGTCTGGCAGTAGAGGAAATGGGAAGACCAAACTGAATCTGGGAATAAAAAGTTTACACAGAAGAAAATCACATTGGAATTTCAGGGCCAAACAAGTTTACAAAAAGTGGCCTTTTTCAAATGTTCATGTGCTTAGTAATGGAAAAGCCTCGACTATCAATTAATTTTGTTTAGTGACTCATACTGTAGCTGTGATGTTAATGTACAGCAGCTATTCGGATATGACATCATCCGAGCCTTGTTACTATTGTCTGTGACATTGCACAGGGCCAAGCAAGGAAAAAAGCAGCTCTTTCATGCATTATCACCCCTGCCAACGACTGGTTCCCTGACATCATTGTTCTAATTTGCTCTCTTGCCAGAAATGTACAGTGGTATAAAAGATCCAGCGACATCACAAATGATGAACGAGAAAGTCCAGAGGATTAATCTTTCCGCCATGAACATTATCTTACATGGGGATCTTCAGTTTTATCATTTGTGTTGGGTACGACCCAGTGAACTGGGGGGTAGAGTAGACATTGATGAGCTGATCTTTTTTTATTTTTCAAAATGTATTATTTTTTTTTATGTCTCCCTTATGGACCTCATTGTTTTTGCCTCTTTGTTTTTTTAGGTGTTAGGTCTTAACATTTTTATTTTTGAAATCTTGTTTTTTTGGTGAGTATTTTCTATACTGTAGATGCCATTCTTGGATACATATAACATATATTAGTTTCTTAATTTATATTGATTTGGAGAAAATACCCTTACACCTATCATCATTTCACACTATATTATGTGGTCTTCTGGACGTAAATTCGTGCTTGTACTGTATGCATGTTTTTTTCTTTAGTTTTTACTGTTACTTTATATTGTTTCTATTCTATATTTATTTTTGATAATATTGTCTTAGTACCTGAGCTTGCCTTGACAGGTCTTCAATGAACCCATTCTGTCTACTGTATTTGGTGTGTGCATCGACTGGAATGCATTGGATTCTGGTGGCAAAATTTGCAGCAGACGAAATCTGCTCTAACCTAAATCAATCAAAATCACTGCTTGTAGTTTTTCTATTTTTGTATTGTTCTAGATACTTATTTCCTCTACCCTTTCTTCACAGTATGTTTCATAAGCACTTCTCTAAAATCAGCAAGATGTTTGTGAGATGGTATGTGAATCCTATGATCAAGGGCTATCCTTATTATATGTGGCACTTTGGTGTGAAACTTGTCATCACATAGATAAAAATTTATACAAAAATGTAAAACTCATTGAACTCAATAATGCACAGCATATGTTTTTATAAGATAAGTCTGTGGAATCACTGCGTAACATGCAG